>NW_026652292.1:70021459-70371558 GCF_009828535.3 Hylobates moloch | reverse complement strand
GGGCTCTTTTTTGGTTCCATATGAACTTTAAAGTAGTTTTTTCCAATTCTGTGAAGAAAGTCATTTCTTTCTTCATGGGGTAACTTCATGGGGATGGCATTGAATCTATAAATTACCTTGGGCAGTATGTCCATTTTCACAATATTGATTCTTCCTATCCATGAGCATGGAATGTTCTTCCATTTGCTTGTATCCTCTTTTATTTCATTGAGCAGTGGTTTGTAGTTCTCCTTGAAGAGGTCCTTCACATCCCTTGTAAGTTGTATTCCTAGGTATTTTATTCTCTTTGTAGCAATTGTGAATGGGAGTTCACTCATGATTTGGCTCTCTGTTTGTCTGTTATTGGTGTATAATAATGCTTGTGATTTTTGCATATTGATTTTGTATCCTGAGACTTTGCTGAAGTTGCTTATCAGCTTAAGGAGATTTGGGGCTGAGACGATGGGGTTTTCTAGTTATACAATCATGTCATCTGCAAACATGGACAATTTGATTTCCTCAGAAAAGAGGAGACTTTCTAGACAGAGAGGAGGGGCATGGTTACAGCCCCTCACCCTGTCTAGGCAGAGTTAGACCTGAGGGATGGCATCATCCCTGCTGTCTATGGCTTGCGATATTCTTGGATTTGGCTTCATCCATCAAGGGTCTGGCAGGTGTAACAACAATGTTCTATCCACATAAAAGGCCTTCAAGGCTACCACTTGGACAGCCAGCCATCCTCTGGGTAGCCAGGGCTTTGGGATTAGGCTGGGAGACCAGGTGTTTAAGCGTTGGGTTCTATGAGTAGAACTAACCCATCGATCTTTTAAAAATACATACAGCTAATTTTCACTATTCACAGCTGCTGTGTTCTATAAAGTCATCGTGAGTTTGAACCATTGCTCCTAGGGAAATAAAGAGTTAGGCTCATGAGAGCTCCTGGTCATCTTTTTGGCAATTGATCATTACATAACCTTGTTTTATGTATGCTTACGTTTAAGAACATCTTATTTTTTATATATATTGCTGATTCATTAACATTGAATTCATGGCCAACATCGCTGTAACTCATGCCTGAATGAAGCTTATCTAACACATGTATTTTCTTCATAAGGCACATCATAGCTTTCTTGCACTTAGAAACACTAGTCAGCATTTCTATGCTTGGAGGACATTTTAAATAGCAAAATCACCAACAGTAAGTATAAAAATGCAAAAAACAGCACTAAATATACTGCCAAAAAGGACACTCGTTTACAGTGTAAGAGCTGAAAGGAGAACATTGTCGTCTTTGACCTGAGATGTGCATATCCATCCACAAAGGACCAAGAAAACACTGTGAGGTTTGACTGGGGGCTTGCAAATAAATTTTAGCGAGTAGATGAATTTGCAATTATAGAATCTTCAAACAATGAGGACTTTTTCTAAAAGTCATTCACACACTTACCTACCAGAAATAGCATCTGTACTTAAACTCAGCTTAGCTGGTCTCCAGTCAAGTCATGTTAGGTAGGTTTATGTCTAACACCTATAAGAGGACACCATAGTAACCTCTGTACAATTGATTGAATTTAAGGATTTTCTCTTCCTTATCTATTGTCTTCTATGATAAGCTACTATATTTCTAATAAGGAAAAGCAATTCTATTTAGTATTTAAAAGGATTAAAGTTAAAACAACTTTTTGGTAATTTCAAGATAAAGTCCACACCCCTGCTTGGGACACCAGACTTCACAAAGCTTACCTCTGGGTTTCATTTTCTAATATTCTTCAGAAGCACTTTCCGCTTTGACCATCACGAACCACCTAAAACTTCCCAGATTTATACCCCTGTTTTCCACCTTCTGCTTGGAACATCCTATAGATTAAGAAACTGGCTTGGGGAGATTATTCAAAATTACACAACTAATGGAATGATTAAAAAAAAAGAAACAGTTACTCTGAAGCGCATACTATCTCCCCAGGCTCAGAATGAAAAACTGAAACTGTCAAGGTGATATTTTTCTTATTATCTTTGTGCCATAATCTCAGCATAGACACGTTAATCGCTTACATTGCTTTCAACATTATCTGGGGGAAGAAAAACCCTGAAATATACTCTCTGCCATTACCATATATACAGAAGGTCAAAATGATTCCAGAAATGTGTTTTTGCCTTTTGAGAGGAATGACGCAGTGTATTCAGAGCAATATTTCAGCCAGACATTCAAGCCCAGTTTGCAAACACATGCCCTGTGTAGTCAGATTTCGTTAATATGGTCTACTCTGGTTTCTTTCATTCTAAGAATTTAATATTGAATTTCAATCCAGATGGCATAAATAAATTCCAGATGTCTTCCCAAATCCCTAAATCTCATATTAGACTAAGGAGAGGCATTGCTATATATGAGTAGATGGTTACATTTAATTCCTTGAAAAGCCAAAAGGATCTTTGAGAGGCTCTTCAGCCTTCTTCCACCAAGAAAACACATTAACTCTTCTGAGTTTCTTAAGAAGCTGAGTTCTCAAGATCCACAGCCCAGCTGTCTGACATATGTTCTGCTGCATTCCTCCCCTCAAGGGGCAAAAGAGCATCGTGGTGAACTGCAGGGCACAGAAGCCAGGCCGACTAGGTTCCAATCCAACTGGGTGGCTTTGGGCAACTCAATTAAGCTCACCATTCCCCAGTTTTCTGTAAAATGGGGGTAAACATAGTACCTACACCTCGAAAGGCTGTTGTAAAAATTAATAAGTTAATAATTTAAAGTGTTTAGCACAGTGCCAGCTACACAGCAAAATGTCTACACTCTTATTTCCTAAGAGGCGATGTATAAAGAGCTGACCTGGGAGGTCCTCGATGGCTGAGAAATTCCCTTCCCTCTTTCCCTCTATACAGACAAGTGTAAGTCTTCAACCTTTGATTAGTAAGATTCATCTTTCTGTGGGGGACTAATCAGCTAACTTCAGATCTCAGACCCCTCCCCTAAGTCTGGCCTGTCCCCTACTTTTCCTACCTAAGTCAGCATTCTTGATCCTTATGCGTTAGTCATAGGCAACTTGACCTGCAGCATAACTTCACTTACAAAATGTAAAAGTTCTGTCTTCAGAGCATTTGTGTAGCTTCGTGTCTGCATTTAATTAAAGAAGATCATATATGTAAAACACCAAAGGGCTTACAATAAGTGATAAAAAACAATTATAGTTTTCTTCCTTCTTCCTCTTCCCCCATTCTGTTTGTAAGAAACGTGTGATTATGACATGAAAGACTCATTGCTAACCTTTGACAGAGCATTTACAGCCCATATATCCTTCAGCATCTCAGTTTCATGCCTCTAGACCACACGTTGGTGCCAGATGGTAGCTGGGCAAGCTTGGCTATTTCACACTTGACTATCTTTTCACTTTTCAGTAGTAACAAAAGCTTGCCTAATAGTTTATTGTTTACAAAGTGCTTTCACATACATTCCCTTGAGTATGCTCTATATCAATACTATAAGTAAGTATCATCATCATTGTCACTATGATTTGGCAGCATGGAAAACTCAAACCTGGAAAGATAAAAAGACTGGCCCAAATTCACTCTGCTGATAGAAGGTTCAGTGAGAATTTGAACCTGGGTTCCCTGCCTTGAAATTTTGTACTTTTTTTTCTCCCAAACTTCATTGATAATATGATAGGATTAAATAATGAAAACCTTAAAATATACCTCATTAATTATTTGGTTACACGTCTTCCCTTGATGGTATTTTTTTATTTTAAGCTGTGATTTTTCTGCTTTGTCTGGTGTTACCATGGTTGGGAAGATCAAGCTGAGCTTAGTCTTTCAGCCAGGTGGAGCTGTTTTCGTAGGCTACAATGATTGTGTGTTGGATGGTTGGTCTTTTTTTTAAAAAAAAAGACAAGTTTAATTGTTATTTTTGTTCAAATAGAACAAAGACTTTGTGGTCATAAGAGACCTAGGTTTATTCTACCTTTCTGTTCCTCCATCCTGGTATGTATGGTATGCAGCTCTCCCTATTGTAATCACAAGACATCTACTCTACCTCAATGCCATGACTGCATTCTGGATCAATGGCAAACAACACAGAACAAAATCTGAACGTGTGAAACCACCTCAGCCTTTCTCTTCAAGGAAGCTTTCCCAGCAACCTCTTCCATCAACCTCTGCTTACTTATTATTGTCCCAGCTCAGTGGGTCACAGCCTTCACTAGCCACAAAGGCTCCCGGGAAGGGGGGTATTTACCTGTCCACATTGCCTCCCCAGACAAATGAGGATTCTGTTAACAAGAAATAATGGCAAAATGAACATTGGAAAGCAACTAACAGAATCTTGTAAGAAAATTACCATTTTTTGAGAGTCTGAAATGTGTTAGGCACAAACTAAGACAATATGAAGAAAGAAATGTCACTATCTTTGCCTTAGACATATAGAAAGTGATATCCAGAAAGATGTAAAATGTGAAATGAGATGGCCTTGTCTCTGAACATTGCTATGTGGGTTTTCCTCATGTGATGATACCTGGTTCAGAGCAGACACTCAAAAAATGGCTTCAAATGTTTGCTTCCCTTTCTCTTCTCTCTCAAAATTAGAAATGCAATGTCAGCTTCCACTTGGAATGCCTTTATATTCGCATTGTCTAATTAATCTTGTTATGATCCCACTATGGCTACCATTCTGGCCAGTGTTATCTGTATTCTCTAAACCATCACACCCCTGACTTGTCAGATCCTGTCAAACCTTTTCTGTGTCATGTTCTTCTGTCTTTCTGGTTGACTCTCTAGAGCTGTAATGACATTGTTTTCACTTTTAACATCATCAGCTAAGACATAAATAGTCTGGCTTGGTGATTTATCAGCCTCTTCATTGTACTTGGCACTTAGGAGGAGCTCAATGATGTCTGTTGAATGAATGAATCTCAGCTTCATCATTTACCAGCTGTGTGATCTTGGGCAAGTTTCTTAGTTCTAATGAGTGAGAAAAAAATAAATGTTTGTTGTTATAAGCCACTGAGATCTGGGAGGTGTTTATTATGCAGCAGCATTAATAGCAGCATTAGCTGATGACTACAGCCTGCCACCATGTAGATGGGGGAAGGAAATTTATGGAAGAGAGATGCTCAGCAGATAATGCCAAAAACATTTGCCATAGAATATTATCCATGCTCTAATAAGACACGTTTCTCTAGCATTAGTTAAAATGAACAGACAATCCTGAATTGTAATAACTTCACATATAATAAATACTAAAGAAATTACACATAAACTTTCCATATTGTGTACATGCTCTGCAATTTTTAAAACATGTATGGAACATCACCATGGAGAAAAAATATATTTACTGGGCAAGCATCATCCCATTGCATCAGTGGGCAAGCACATGGGATGATCATGACAATTCGAAGTGCCCAGAATACTTCTCTCATTGTCACAGCTGTGTTATAAATACGTTGGGTTTGAGGTATGGGAATGGTCTCTCTGAACAGACAGTAGAATGGGTAAATAATCTCTTTTTTTGTGAGGCAAGAATAGCACCTCTTGATTGTCAGTGAAAACCAAAGCTGGAGTACTTTTGAAAAGCTGACGTTTCATCACCTGGGGCTTCATCCCAAGTGAAATGAAAATACACACCAGAATTGAGCAGGGTTTTTCCTCTTGCTTTGCACACTCGTGTGTCTGACTTCATGAAACATCCAGTGAAATGGAGATTTTACAAGCAAACGAGCAGGTGTTTGGCACCATATATATGTTCATACATAAAGGTATGAATTAAAATCTAGTATATTTCAAGGCCTTTGTCAAATAGCAAGGGAAAGCTCTTAAGAGATCTCTTTTTTTTTCAGGCAGCATAAACTACTGGAAATGTGTACCTTAGAATCAAGAAGACCTGGTTTTGATTCCCAGGTCTGCTGTCTAACAAATGTGCAGCCTTGAGCATATTATTTCTCACCACTGATTGTTTTCCTCATTTGTGCAATGGAGATAATAATATTTAAAATGCTTCAAATGACATTTCCACATTTGCCGTCAAAAGAAGTTGAATATCGGTGATTTCATGTGGTTCAACTTAGACCCGTCTCTCGGGACTGACTCCAGAATAACAGAGCTCATGTACGTCTGCTAGTCACAACTCTTTTGGTTGCACATGACAAGCACCCATCTCAAACCAGCTTAAGAAAAGAGGGAATGCATGAGCTCATGAAACTGGGCAATCTAGGAATGGTGTTAGCTTCATGTGTGGTGGGATCCAGGGGCTCAAAAGATGCTTCAAGTATTTTTTTCTCTCTCTCTTTCTCCCTCTGACTTCCTTCTGTATCTGTTGACTTTGTCATACATGGTGGAGAAGATGGCCAATGATAGGCTTCACTAAGAGCAAAAGGGACTCCTCCCTCTATAGGGCTGTATTTCTTGCATTCCATACTCACCCCTCAACTAATCACTGTTGCCAGAGGTGTCAAAGATGGCCTGTTTTGCTTAGCCTACCCTGGCTGACCCACTCACCTCAGGGGAGGCAGCAGGAGTGAAGGACACTGTGCATGACAGCACAACTAGAACTACATAAAATAGGAAAGGCATTACCCAAAGATTCCTGGGGTGCTGAGCAAGCAGAATAAAAAGATGTCCACTACAGTGTACACAATGTAACACAGACCCCAGCACATGGAAGATGGGTTAACAGCTGGAGAGTTTCCTGTGCAATCCTCAAAGGATGTAAGAAACACAATTTACTGTCTCACTCAAAGATAAGATGAACAGCTTTTCCTGATTTGCCTGAGACTTTTCTGGTTTTAGCACTGAAAATCCCATGTCGTGGAGAACTCCTCAGTTTTAGACTGAACTATCCCAGTTTTAAAACTGAAAGCTTCACATCTTGGGAACCCCCTCAGTCCCAGGAAAATTAGGATAGCTGATCACCCTATGCAAAAATGGCACTTATAAGTGTAAACCTTAGCTACAGTTGAGGGCATGTTAAGTCAGTTTACTGTTGCTGCATCATGGAAGAATGGCATGGTATGGCACATGAAAAACTGCGGATAGTCCCCTGGAAAAAATGCACAGCCCAAGTCTGTGTTACTTGCAGTTACAGCATCTAACCCTTTGCTTTGCCTCCCTCCTCTGCCTTTTCTTTTTCTTTCACTGTGTCTTTCTCCCTTTTTATTTTTCCTCACTTTTTTCCCTTCCTCTCCTTCCTTCTTTTTATCCTTCCAAACTTTCTCCCTTCTCTGTTTTATTTTCTTCTCTTTTTTAAATTTTCTTTTGTGGCTACATATTTACCTTTCAAATAACATGGGACTTAGATGTTGTCTGCAGTCTCCAAAGGAGCTGCTATGTGTTCCTGGACTAAAACAAGCAAGCCTCAGTAAATGTCCTTATCCTGAATGATCTACCAACTAAGTGAGAGCTTCATTGTTGATTAAGACAGGAAGTGCAGGTGTGATTCCTGTGGGCTGGCGGAGACAGGAGGGTCATGCTGATGCACATGAGGAATGGAAAAATTGGGGGAAAAAGATAGTGATGATTGTGAAACTAAGAGATTGGAAATTCGAAGGGCTTGAGACTAGGTTCTTTTGAGGGACATTTTGGTTCAACCATTTACATAGGGGATGCATCTATTTATCCATAATGAAAATTGCTGAGATTTGGAACTTCTTTCTTCTTTCGAATCAATTAATGAAGCAATATAAATCAGGAAGTGTTTCTTAGTTTCAAACTATGCTTTGAAGCTAGTCCTGCATTTGAATGTTTTCAATCAAAATCTTAAAATTAGAAAGAAGGCAATTTCCAGTAGTCTTCAAAGGAGAACTATTATTCGGGAAAATAGTCTTCTAAATTATACTTTTGAGAGTGACATGAATTTTGTTGCCTTTATTAGGTGCTAAAGTTCTAAAGAATTAACTCCACTTAGGAAGCAAATCCAAATACTCTCTCACGACAAGGTTTCCACCAAGTGGCAGTCATATACTTGGGACTTCCACTACATTTTCAGCATTCATATATCACTTATACAGTTTTCATCACTACCCAGTACTACCAGCACCATTTATTTATCTGGCATTTTTCTACAAGTTGACTTTTTAAATTAGACATACTGAGTTGGTGCAGCCAATGCAGCTCACCAGGATGTATGTGTATCAGTGTCAGAGGGACCAGGCTGATTCCCAGATCTTGTTTTTGAAACCCTGTGGGAAAGAAAATTATTGTGACCTACAAGAAAAGCAGAGAAAGGACTTGGAGCTTCACCACGTGGCCCTTATCTTGGTTCTACCTTTTGGTAGCCTTGAGATTTGGTTTAAGTGACTAATTGTCTACCCATACAGTGGTAAATATTAATTAAGATAATGTCCAGAAGAATCAATGAACTTTGCTAGCACCTAGCAAATGTTAGCCAGGAAACTTGTTTTTATTTTTTTTTCACATGCAAACATTCCTAATTTATTAACTATGATTTTGTAATCAACATTATTGAGGTATAATTTACATACAGTAAAAGGCATCCATTTATAGTGCACAATTCAATTTATTTAAAGTGTTCAATTAGCTGAGTTTTGTACACACCCATGAAGTCACTGCCAAAATTTAAGAAACAGAATATTTCCATTTACCCCTGAAAGTTTCCTTCTGTCCTTTTGAAGTTTTTCTCTCTTTCTGTCCCTGGCCTCATGCAACCACTGATCTGACTGATCTGCTTTTTTGTCACTGTGGACTTAGTTGCATTTTCTAGACTTTTATAAGTAGTATCACGCAGTATAGACTCTTTGTGTTGACTTTTAAAATCTATCATAATGATTTTAAGAGTCACCCGTGTGGTTGCATGTATCAGTTGTCCACACCCCCGACTCTTTCACCATGCTTTTTTCTTTTTCTTTTTTTCTTTAACTATTTATTTTACTATACTTTAAGTTCTAGGGTACATGTACACAACGTGCAGGTTTGTTACATATGTATACATGTGCCATGTTGGGGTGCTGCACCCATTAACTCGTCATTTACATTAGGTATATATCCTAACGCTATCCCTCCCCACTCCCCCAACCCCACGACAGGCCCCGGTGTGTGATGTTCCCCTCCCTGTCTCCAAGTGTTCTCATTGTTCAATTCCCACCTATGAGTGAGAACATGCGGAGTTTGGTTTTCTGTCCTTGTGATAGTTTGCTGAGAATGATGATTTCCAGTTTCATCCATGTCCCTACAAAGGACATGAACTCATCCCTTTTTATGGCTGCATAGTGTTCCATGGTGTATATGTGCCACATTTTCTTAACCCATTCTATCATTGATGGGCATTTGGGTGGGTTCCAAGTCTTTGCTATTGTGAATAGTGCTGCAATAAACATACATGTGCATGTGTCTTTATAGCAGCATGATTTATAATCCTTTGGGTATATACCCAGTAATGGGATGGTTAGCCAGGAAACTTGTTAGTCTCACTGGTTGCAAGTAGCAAAGACTTGCATAGTTCTTTAGGGCAGATGGTTCATTTATTCTGGGAAAGCCAACCAAATGGTGAATGTAAAGTGAAGATCATTTTCTGAAATATGTGGTTTCAAGTTGTTACGCTGCCTTGGAGAAAATGATGTAAAAAAATAAATAAATAAGTTACAGCCAGAGATCATCTCTGCAGGCTAGGATATTTTGAGAGGAAATATGTCTTAATTAGGAAGGGACAAAGAATATGTCATAGTGTTCATTTCCCTCGGCTTCTTCAGACCAGATTTTGATCACTTGTGGTTAGTGAGTCAGAGGTAAGGATGAGAAGGGAAAGAAAAAAAATATTTAGCAAAATTTTGAGAGTCTCTGCACACAAGTTGTGCTGATTAAGGCTCAAGTGAGAAAACAGCCCAGAATTAGGGAGAGGCGCATCTCTCCTTCCTCTGCAGGGAAATCAGCATCATTTTAGATTTTAGAGGGTTTTAAAACATTCTGTTTTCTAATTATTTTGATATATAGGAAGGCTACTTTCATGTATGTGTTTTTGTATCTATAAACTCTGTTAAACATATATTATTTCTAATGACCCTTGTTAAATTTGCTGCATTGTTTAGGTGTATAGTTTTATTATCTTCAAGAATGATAGCTTAGCCTCCTCCTATCCATTAGCTATACCTGTTATTGTTTGTTTCCTGCCTTATCATATATAAATTATTTACCATTATTTAAGAATGATTTAAAAAGTTTTGCATTTTTAATCTACTATAGTAAGAAAGACTTTGAAAACTGAGCAATTAACAGCCCAAGAAATAGCTAAAAATCTTTTGTGGTAACTTACGTATAATATAATGATATGCTGGGAATGCATTTGTAATCCTGTGATGAAAACAATGGGAAAGAAGGCCTGTGAAGTTGTATCAGTGGGTGACATTTCAGTGGAATACATGAATGAACATAATGGAAGGTAAGCACCAAAATTTGACTGCAAGGCTTCAAATGTGAGATAACACGAAGAAATTATTAACCACCTCAGTCAGCATTCAGTTAAGAAAATAGCATCAGGTAGAGATTTAAGACAAGAAATTAAAGTCTTAAAGAGCCATTGAAAGAACTGAAAAGAATCTATACGTGAGATCAAATTGTATTCAACTATACTGAACTATGCAATACACAAGCGAATCTACATAAAAACTGGTAAAAACTAAAGAAGGTCTGTAGTCTGCCTAATACTATCGTACTCATGTTGACTTTTTTTATTCTATGATTATTATAGTGATATAAGATGTCACCATTTGAAGAGGCTAGGGTATTTTTGTAAATTTTTTTGCAACTTCTTATGAGTCTATAAATATTTCTAAATAAAAATTTATTGTTTAAAAGGGGTTCATGGGACCAACAACTGGCAAAAAAAAGCATTCTGTTTGGCTGTAAACCGAGAAGAACAAGCTTGCTGGGAAGCCATAGGAAAGTATGAGATTCTAGGATCTCACCCAGAAGTTCCTGCCAACCATACATCAGCTGGCTGTTTCCACTCTGTAACTGACACCAAAGAATAATGTCCTCTAATTATTTTGTATCTTTCACAACCCTGTGTGTGCCCTCCTTGGCTGGTTGTAATTAGGAATTCTGCCTACAAGTGATTCTGGGAAATGTAGTTCCAGGCTTCCAGTCTCTGTTCCCTCAGAGAGAGAGAGTAGAAAGGGCCAGGGATGGTGCTGAGTTGAAAACGTACATCCCAACTCACTCATATTCAACAGATACTATAAACTTACATTCTAGCCTTTGAAAGGAGATTATAAGAAGGAAATTAATCAAAACTTTTGGTTTATAAATAAAAGAAATTTATAAATAATTCCATTTCCCAGCATGGTTTCTTAGCCTAATATTCTAGTTATCTTCATCCAAAAGAATTTGTAATAAAAATATTTTCATAGGATTTTTTTCCAGTTTATAAAGCAATTCCACATGTACTCTCTCACTGGCCCTCCAAACAATTTTGAGAAACAGATAATAATGGAAACACTTGATTTATCTGATACTTTCATTTCTACTATCACATTTCCTTGTAACTACCAACAAAACTAGGCTTCTTGAGGTTCCCTAAGCACAACATGCTGTCATTCCGTTTCTTTGCACATGTGGTTCCTTCAACTGAAAATGTCTTTCCCTGGTAGAAATTCCTCCTGGTTCCTACACATCTTCACACCCTGTCCCATCAGCTCTGCCTAGGAAGAGACTGAGGCTGATGGGTATGAACAGGCAGCCCCATGCTGCAGAGGGCCAGGCTGTGCTGCCCTTGCAGGAACCCAGGCATTGACCAGCAGGCAGCAGATGTGACCCAAGATCTGCACCTCAAGCTGCCTCTCTTCACATTAACAACCTCATTCTTGATTAGCCAAACCTAGCAAAATAGACACGGGAAGAATTCATTTGGTGGTACACAGAGGGCTTAATAAAGGGGCCTCATTAGACTGTTCTTGGGCATATGCTTGCTAGTCATACTGCTGCAGGTGAATTTTGAAGGGGCTTTCTTCTACTATTTATTTTCCCCAGCTTGCCCCGTCTAATCCTCCCTTGCTCCTCTGCAGCTTCTCATGTTAGTGTCCTAATGGCTGGACATATCTTAGTGAGCAAAGCATCCCTGGCTTACAGGGAGCTTACAGACTGGTGAGGGAGACAACCATTACGCAAATTATCTTAGAAATAGATACCTATTGCTATAACCACTACAATAATAAAACTACATTTATGACATCTTAATGAAAGGAGAAAAAATTATAAAGGGGGAAGTGTAGGACAGTATAAGAGAATATAGCGAGGAAGAGCAAGGGTGGGGAGGGTCAGATTAAAGAAAACAGCCCGGGGAAGTAGCATGTGAGTTCAGTTTGAACTAATGAAGGGACTTATTAACATGAAGGGGGCTGGGAGGGATGCAGGGAGTGAACATTCCAGGCAAACTCTCTACAGCTGTCAGTCTAAGCTCAGTGGGCACATGGAGCTTAGACTGGCGGCCTTCTCATGGTGCTCTGGGTAACAATGTCTTGCCTCCAGGCAACTAAATAGGAAAGAGGGGAAAGGAAAGGAAAGGGTCACAGCTCAGAATCTAGGAGAAAAGAGGAGGTGGAGGCAGAATGTGTCATGAGGGGAGCAGGGTTCTGGTCGTCATGGTTTACATTTGGTCACTGCCGCTTACTAGCTTTGTGACCTTAGAAAAGTCACTACCAAGATATCAATGTTGTTTTGACAATTCAGTGAGGGAAAAAAAAGGCTCAATAAGTATTCGTTCCCTTCTTTTACTTCCTGCAGGCTTGCTATGGACTGAATTGTGTCACCCCAAAATTCATGTGTTGAAGCTTTAACCCCTAGTACAACTTTATCAGGAGATAGAGGCGTTCATAGCTAATCCAAGTTAAAGGAGGTCATAGGATGGGTCCATAATCCAATAGGACTATGGTCTCCTATGAGGACACAGAAGGGAGGCAGCCATCTGCAAGTCAAGAAGAGAAGCCTCACCAGAATCCAACCACCCTGGCACCCAGATCTCAGACTTCCAGACTCCAGAACTGTGAGAAAATACATTTCTGTTGTTTATGCCACCCAGTCTATGGTATTTTGTTATGGCAGCCCAAGCAAGACTCTACTAGAAAATTCTTCTTACAGAAGATAGAGTGCAAATCTTAACTGAAATAACATTTAAATAATAAGTTAATAAAAGGGTAAGAGACGTGCATGGAACCATAAAATATGAGTTGGACTTATGACTTGATCATTTTCAAGGGGGCCCTGATCTTGATTCATTTGATCTTTGTTCATGGCTACTTCAAAAACAAAGACATTCCCATTTGTGTCAAGACACCGTGGATGCCTTTCTGTGTGACTGAACAAAATATTTTCTCTTTGTTCTTCATTCTTACCATTACTTGAAAAATGGAAGGACAATTTGAGCCCTAACAAAGAAAACCAATAGCAGCAAGCGTGGGAGACAAGTACCAAGAGGTGGATAACAAGGGAAGAAAGATGAAATACACTCCTAAAAGGAAAAAGGGGAAAAAAGGTCAAGGCAGAACCCAGGAGCCCTGGCACCTAGTGATGTCAGCCAACGACACAGATGAAATGGGCAATGGTAGTTGCACATCCTGCTGGAAAATACCACTGTCTCAGCCCATTAGTACTGCTATAACAAAATACCACAGACTGAGTAATTTATAAACAACAGAAATTTATTTCTGACAGTTCTGGAGGCTGGGATATCCAAGATCAAGGTGCCAACAGTTTTAAGGCCTGGTGAGGGCTCTGTCTCTGCTTCCAAGATGGCGCCTTGTTGCTACGTCCTCCAGAGGGACAAATGCTATGTCCACACGACAGAAGGGTAGACGGCAAAAAGGGCTTAGCTAGCTCCTTCCAGCCCTTGTACAAAGTCATGAATCCCATTCATGAGAGCCCTGCCATTGTGACCTAATGACCTCCTAAAGGCTCCACCTCTTAATATTACCACATTGGATCTTAGGTTCCAATGTATGAATTTGTGGGGAGACACATATATTCAAACCATGGCAACTACTTTATAGTTTCAAAGCCTGAAACATTGCAAAGCACTATCTTGATAAACACCTCATTTGATTTTAACCACAACAAAATGAGGTAAGTGCAATGGGACAGGGATCACATACCCAGTGAGTCAACTGTGTTTCGGAATGTTTAAATGACTCCACAAGGCTCCCTTGGCTGTTAAGTGTTCCAGGCAGTGGCCAAGCCTTGATTTTCTATTTCTAGATCTAGTGCTCTTTCTGACGCAAATGTTAAGATATGCTATATATGCTGTATACCCTTTCATCTAATCTTGACCTGGATTTCCAAGGTAAAATTTTCTCCATGTTCTATCTCATTTCCTGGCCACTATACTCCTCCTTCTCCATCCAAAAGTCACTCAATGGTTTCTTTCAGTAAGAAAAGAACATTGAATGGAAAATGAGAATGGAAAGGAGAAGAGAAGCATGTAAATGGGGCTGTGTCAACAAAATTTCATCTTAGGATACAATTGCTTTCATCCTGGACAAAATGCTTTCAGAGAGATTACCACATTGTATGACCAAGCAAGGGTTACTATTACGATTTTTATTCTGCAGCTGTGAAAACCAAGACTCAGAAACATTAAGGGCCATGTCCAGTGATAGGTATCTTAAAGATCGAGAGTCAGATCTCCAGCCTTTGCATCTGCCTCCACCTCCCTACAGTGGACACAGCCCTGGCTTGACAGTCAGCTCTTAGGTTCCCGTCCTTCCACTAACTAGCTGTGTGATCCTGGTCAAGTCCTGTAAGCCCTGGGCATCATTTCTTTTGACTGTCAACCAAAGGGGCTGGGCTGCTTGGTCTCTAAGAACATCCTGTAAAGCAGCTGATAAGAAAGAAATTGCAACAGCTGGTCTTTGAAGACCAGTCAGAGGTGCCCTGATTTCTCCCAGCACAAAAATGAGAAGGTGTTCAGCTAATATTATACTTTTAGAAAAAATATTATCCAGACTCACTGTGCTATTTCCCAAATATGATTTGGGGAGCGAGCCAACAGATAAAGAAGGATATTTATTTTTGTTTGTAATGTCGACGTCTTCTTTCGGGCTCGATCAAACAATCAGGAGATCTGTGTAGGCCACAGCGTCATTGCACGCCGGGGTCCTTGCCCGCTCCCTCTCTCTGCCACCGCTCAAAGCCTGGGAGAACGCTTTTGAAAGCGAATCAGGAAATTAGTTATCAATCTGAAGCCCCAAAGAGTTATGAATAATCCTCGCTGCCAAAGGGAAGGGGATTTTGAGCAAAAGCTCCACATCTGCGCACACTAGAGTTCAAAGACTCCAGCTGTTGGAAGGTCTTGCGAGCAAAGTAAGTAAACAGCCCTCTCTCCATTGAAGTACACGTCTTCAGGCTTTTTTTCCTTAGAAAGGCGTCTTTTGGCTCATGTTGGTGTTTCTCTCTCTCTCTCTCTCTCTCTGTTTTTGTTTTTTTTTTTTATGATGTTCAGGAGTGTTTACCAACTGGGACTTAGTCACTAACACAACTCCTCTGGGGGTTGCTTCTGCTGAACAAGAGAGGGAAAGCGAAAGTCGTCAGAATCGGCTTTGCTTGGGAAGGGTTAGTTTTCAAAAGCCCTTCCTTGCCAATTACGCTCCTTCATAGCTATAGATCCATACTCAAGAGGAGCGTGAGGCTGACACCTGCACTCGAGGGGGCAAGCAGAAGTGGCTCTGTAACCCTACTCTGAAAAACAGAATTGTCAACGTGTCCGTTCCTACATAATTCACATTGAAGGTGCTTTCTTCATTTTGATACACTGTAGGATTTTAGTAGAGGAAAAAGAAAGCATTAAAGTGAATATTGCTCTGTGGAGATTTCCTTATAGTGGCATAAATCCTGTGCTCAATTTAGCTTTCGTTAAGGGTGTTGATTTATTTACTGTCTATTTTATTATTAAACAAATGTGCTCACCACTCCACTTGGCCATGGGAGGATAATGCAATCATTGCAATATGGAAGCAGAAATATCTAAATTGTGTTGGTAAAACTATGAGTTTGCATTAATAGTAATTCTATAAATGGAATGCAATTTCATAAATGATGCATTGCACTGGGGTACATTTCTTTTATAAGTATTTCAAATCAAATTGTGGGTAATGACTGGGAAGTAGTTAAAAGAAATACAACAAACTTGAACAGAATCGTTTTGTTTGGATCAGCCTTTGTCCTCAGGAACTTAAATGTCCATTTTGCAGTTCCCTCATCATGAATTCTATGGCTGCAAGGAACATATGTCCCGAGTTCTCACACTCTGTCTTATCATTAGACTATGTATCTCCCAATTTGTTCTGATTCATGATTTCAATAAGACCCCACACCCTCAGCCTGGTTGTGTTCCCTCAACTCACTGGAAAGCTCCTCCAAAATAAAGAATAATTGCCCTTAACTCTAGTTGACATCTGACTTCCTTTCCTCTCTGAGTAATTTTGGTGTGCACTTTCACACCCTGTACTGTTAAGACGGGTTTCATTCCCAATATGTCAGTCATTGTCAGAACACACATAAGCTACTTCCAAGAGTCGAAAGGCTCTAGGCTACTGTACATTTATAACAGCAATTTTCTATGTAGCCCTCTCTCAAGCAACTCATCTATACTTTTATTCTAAGGTGATCCGTAACCTTTCACCTTTACCTAATAAACAGATAGTATGTGCCTAATGTGCTGAAAGCAATAAAAACCAAATGTGACACAATGCTCCCCTTCTTGTATAAACATGTCTGTAGTTTTTATGCAGCCCAAGTGCACTTTTGTGTTCACGGGCAATAGCTACATAGGGTTGTACACTGACTGAGCTGTGTGGTGGACTGCGTAACGAAATAGAAGGATGAAGTTTGTAATGTGAAAGTAAGTTATTCAAATTTAGGGAAATATTTACTGAGCATTTGTTGTGTGGTGGGCCCTTCCTAATCATGCCTCGTGTGCTCGTGGGAGCAGCAGGCTCACTGGTAAGGCATAGAGACTCTGAAGCAGAGTTCCTAGAGACACAAACCAGATTGGCGTCTGTGTGAATCTGGGTTGGGTTACTTAATTCCTCTGTGCCTCAGTTCCCTTACAATAAAATAGAGCTCATAACAGCAGGGTTCATGTAAAGTTTGAGAGTTGATATAGACAAAGTATTGTTTTTGTCTCTTTCATATATGAGAAAACCAAGGCTAGCGAGGTTTACTTGCCTACAATTACACAGGTAATGATGACTGGTAGGGGTGGGATTTGGAAGTAAACGAGTGTTTTAATCATAATAGAGAAAGTCCACATTTTAAACCACAGCCTCCTGCCCTTTTGTTGTTGGATCCTTTCTTCTGCATTCCTTTATCCAGTTCTTACAATGGCCTTCTAAATAAACATTATTGACTATGATGATTTCAGACAAGTAAGCTGAAGCTCAAAGACATGAAGTGACTCATCCAAAGTCACATACCTAGAAATTAGCAGCACTGATGTCTGAACACAGGTTTTCAAATTCCAAGCTTTGTGCATATTTTTTCTTTCTCTTGCCAATCTGTGAATGAATGGGTCAGGCCCACACCTGCCCTTTGGGGAAGAGTGAAATAAATAGCAATGCTAATGGTCACCATCAATTAAGCCCTCACTCTGTGCTTGGCACAGAATCTCTTTAATTAAAGTAGGTCCCTGTGCCCCTTTGTTAATAAATTATCTAGATGATTCTGGTATGCACTAAAGTTTGATAGTTCTATAATCTGGGACAAAATGGAAATTGTTATATCTAATATGACCTAACCTGAAGAAGGTGAAAAGTCCTGACAGAGATGAGAAATTTGACATTTTCCCCAACTCAAATTTGTGGATTACCCTGTGGTCAGAATCAACACTATTTCAGGGTTATTTCCTGTCTTGTTGATATCCGCATGCTTTCTTCATCTTTTGGCCCATGTCATCTGAACTTTCTATCATCTTTGATTGCATCAGGTTTCAATCATCAGCAGATGGGTGGATTTCTTTCTCTGGTAGGCTTTTCACGGCAAATTTGTGCAACTCAGTAGGATTCATCATCAAATTGAAATAAAGCTATAATATCCATGAGAAATTTACTCAGTAAATTTTATACAGAGAAGCACCAGCAACATAGAGTATTTACTGTGTTGAATATAATATATTCAAGTTGGTTTCTCTGAAAACTATAGTGCCCAGATAGATATAAGCCAACAGATATAAGCCAACAAACTTGGTGTACTGGGAACTTTAGATGCTTGGGAAGAGGTCATGGAGAGAGTGGTGGAGCAGGAAGCATTGAACACTGGAAATCATTTCTTGTGATGTCATGACTTGAAGCAAAATATCCCTGACTTTCAATTCTGGCTTCTCCACTTTCTAACTGCAAGGCAGCAAGCACATCACTTACCTCTTAGTTTATGTAACACACATAAACAACTTAGCACAGCAACTAGCATAATAGATACCCAAGAAACAAGAGTTCCTTTCCTCTTTAGCTCTGGTCGATTCAATCCACAAATCTGCACTGAGGACTTATATGTCCTAAACATTATTTTAGATATAATAGGGAACAAGAGCCAAAGTCCCTGCCTTCGTGGAGCTTGCACTTTACAGGAGACAAACCATAGAATCATAAACCAGAATGTAACTTCAGAAATTGAAAAGTGGTATGAATAAAATAAAGCAGAACAACAAGACAGAGTGACTAGGTGCCAGGAAGGAGCTAATTCTTTAGCTAACATGGTCAAGGACCACCTCATTAAGGGAGGGGCATTTAGCTCAAAGCTGAATCATAAGAAAGACAAAATGAGACAAAGCCATGATTAAGTAAGCCACTGACTAACCATGGGACACTAGACAAGTCACTGAAGTTCTTTTTAAGCCTGTTTCATCACCTATTAACTGCACAGCTGCAGTAAATCTATGGGACTTCTCTAGACTCTGCTCTGGAAACTCTGCTTTGGAACTTTCTTTCTCTTTCTTAGTATCACATGCCATAAGTAATTGTATGAAAAGAAGAAAGAAAAAAATCTCTGAACCAAACTATATTACAGTAGCCGTTTCATTCTTTCATTCAATGTTCTGGGCTTTTTCAACATGTTCTTCCTCATCACAGACAAATTAGTATGTCCTAAGTGAATGAAGATTAATTAACAATTTTTTTAAAAGCTCATATCATCACAATTCCTAGGGATTACATTGTTGGAGGAGACAAGAACCACCGCATGGCAGATTTTTAGGAATGAACTGTGAGGCTTCACAATTACTTCCTGTGTGGCTTCAAGTCTGAAATTGTACATATGTCAGTGGAGTCAATGTCCAAAGCTGCCAGAAGTCAGTTGATCCAACACTCTATTAGCCAAGAACTAATAGAGAGTACAGCTTTTAAAAACAATCCAGGGTCTGAAATGTTCTTTTTCTTAAAATGGCACAGCAGATCACTTGGGTCTAAGTTAGTGGCCTACTCAAAATGAAGATCACCATGCAGAGAACTTGCACCAGAGAAGTAAACTTTGTCTTTCAATTAGCCTAATAATCGTGGCCAAATCCTTGGCTGTAACAATTCAAATGATTGTCTCATTACTCCATTTTGTCTTTGTCACCATAGTGATCTCAATTATGAATCTGCAACCTAGAATGGAATTTGGTGTGTATAGCAAAATAGAATACATGGATCAATGTTTTAATTTTCAAGTACTGTTATTTTTTGCTTACTTTATATAAAACTGCAATTCCCCAGAATGCAAAGCACATTTTTTTTAATATAATTTTTTTGGAAACAAGTTCCCAAGTTAAGATTCAAGGACTAAAAAATAAGAGTAAAGAGGATGGGATTAGGAAATTGGAGTTAATTTGCCTGTAGTGAAGAAAGCTGTGGAGCAATTCATGATGCTTCTTGGGCTCCGACACAATTTCAACCAGCGAGTAGTGGTAAGTTGTTGTCCAGTCGACAGAGAAGGGGAAAAAAGAACTGCTTTCGAACACTTACTTTTATGACAAATAATATTCCCAACATTTTACATATATTAGCTCTGAACCATAACTTTAGGGATTATAGTGTAGCTATTACTTTGCTTATTTTACAGATAAGGAAATGAAGCTTAGTGATGTTAAATAACAAGGAAGTTCATCAACTAGCAAGCAGCAAAGCCACAAGTCAACCCAGGACTGCTGGACTCCACAACCTGCTAACTTTCCACTCTGTCACTCTGCTTTAGAAAAATAAGGGGCTTTTTTTTTTACCCACATGCAATATAAATTCTATTTCAGCAAAGGAAGAATTTACTGCGAGTTTTTAAATGTTGACATGGTCTCCTTAGGGAAGAGGCTGTGGAATTGTCTTCTTTGGAGGTCTATTAAAACCAGATCAGTTATCATATATGTCTGGTACGACTTCAGTGTGGTCCTTCCCCAAGGTGAAAAGAGACAAAATGATTCCTCAAGTTCCTTTCTAAACTTTCCAATCAAAGGCCAAGTCTACATCCATGCAAGGCAAAATGGTGGGGACATGTTGAGTCCAGCTGTCCTATTCTTCTTCCCCTACCCCAGGCCAATCACGTTGGTTGAAGCGATGTCCAGATTGTCTGGAAAGGCCACAGTTGCTTGGATCATACCATGTGGGCCATTTTTCCATAACCAGGAAGTGGACCCAACTCTGTTGCAGTTAATGCCCAACAAAATGAATATCTTTCCAATGAATCTGTTGTCTAATTCAAAGGCTATACTTGGAAACTACAAACTGGGACAAAAGCTGGCATGAAAATTGAACTGTGTTAGAAAATAGGAATACCTTTTAAAATTCTGGCTATTAAGTGTATCAGCTAGGATTGTATTTGTAAGTATCAGAAAACCCAGTTCCTTTATTATGCAGGGGGTTTATTTTTCTCACACAACAAGAAGCCCAGAGGGAGGTCTAGGGATGCTGTGGCTATCCAAGGATGCCACCAGGAAACCAGTGTCCTTCTCTTTTCCTTCTCACTAATGCTAGCATGGGCTTTTATTTTTATGGTGGCAATATAGCTGCTGCACCTCCAGGTATCGAGTTCATATTCCATGGAGGAAAACAAAAGACTTTTCCTTGTCAAACTTTGCCTTTTATTGGTGAAACTGTTACCCCTAGCTGCAAGGGAATCTGGAAGTCTTTGTATTCTGCTTTCCAGTCTTTCATGTAAAAAAGGTAGGGGGAGGCCGGGCACAGTGGCTCACATCTGTAATCCCAGCACTTTGGGAGGCCAAGACAGGTGGATCACTTGAGGCCAGGAGTTTGAGACAAGCCTGGCCAATGTGGTAAAACCCCATCTCTACTGAAAATATGAAAATTAGCCAGGCGTGGTGGCAGACACCTCTAATCCAAGCTACTGGGGAGGCTGAGGCAGGAGAATCGCTTGAACCTGGGGGGATGGAGGTTGCAATGAGCCAAGATCACACCACTACATTCCAGCCTGGGCAACAGAGTAGGACTCTGTCTCAAAAAGAAGAAAGAAAAAGAAAAAATGGTAGAGGGAGAAGTGAATTGGGATGGGTCTTCAGTGAATCAACAAACCATACTTGTCAAAATATGCCATAAATTCCTATTTCTGAAAACAATAAATATAGAATTTAATATATAAATTGGACTATATTACATAAACATTTACTAGCTGTATCTCTTTTAATATTTAAAAATTATCAGCTGGGCGCAGTGGCTCATGCCTGTAATGCCAGCACTTTAGGAGGCCGAGGCAGGTGGATCACGAGGTCAGGAGATCAAGACCATCCTGGCTAACATGGTGAAACCCCGTCTCCACCAAAAATACAAAAAATTAGCCAGGCATGGTGGCAGGTGCCTGTAGTCCCAGCTACTCGGGAGGCTGAGGCAGGAGAATGGCATGAACCTGGGAGGCGGAGCTTGCTGTGAGCAGAGCAGAGATGGTGCCACTGCACTCAAGCCTGGGCGACGGTGAGAGACTCCATCTCAAAAAAAAAAAAATTGTGAACATGGAAATATTTTCTTAAAAAGTGAAAAGGGGCAGATAGGAACAAAATTCTTCCTGAAGTAGATAAAATGGGGAAAACATGAGTTTGGGTGCACATATCAAAGTCTGAATTCCAGCTGTGCACTTAATTAGGTATGGGATGTCTCTGGACTACAGGTTCTTCATATTTAAAATAAGAGCAATAGTAGCTACCCATAGAATTTCTTTATAAATAAATAAGATATATAAAATGTTTATATGACACATAAAGAGGCTAGCGTGAACTAGACATTCAGGAAATGGTAAGTCTCTTCTCCCTTGCTTTGCACCTTTTATTCAGCAAGTGCATAATGGAACGCAACTTCATGGAACCCAACTCAGACAGGATTGACAGTTGAAGGACCAACTCTTTAATTGTGAGAAATTAAAACAAATCTACTGAATGGTGTGTAGCCTTTCTCTATCAGTGCACGCCAAGATTCTTTCATTTGGGGCTTCATCACATTTTCTTAGCAAACCAGACAAAAATGTCTAAGCAATTTCGTTTCCCAAGCTGCATCATATGTTTCAAAGTGCCATCTGTTTGTAACTTGTTACAAAACAGAGTCAACAGAGCCATTTGGTGACATTTTAAAAAGTGACTTCAGTGTTTGTTTCCAAGGGATATAATTCCTAGAATTTGTGCAATTTGGTCTGTGTTGCTGTGATGTGAAACAAAGCCTTCACAGAGGCTCTCAGCTGTTTCAATACATTATCCTCATCTTAACCCGTGAAGCCAGGTTTCAAATTTGATTTTCTTTCTATTTTAATTATCTCCCCATGTCACTGTGACCTTTCCAGTCAAAGATTTAAAGCTTGTCACCTCATAGTCACCATTGCAAAATTAAAAAGAGGAAAAACACAAACAAAAAAAAGAGCCTACAGATTTGCATAGCCAAAATCTATTCATTAGCCAAAAACTCATTTCTGCAAGATGATAAAGCAAAAAAAAAGAAAATTCTAGAACACAGTTCAAAGCCACGGGTTCTTGTTCACAAATGAATGCTGTGACCTTCAGCAAGCTACCATTTAATCTTATTCTCTCTCTTTCCTTACCTGGAAAAATGAATTAACATACCTGTCCCACCCATGTCACCTGGTCAATATGTAAATTGTTGAGATAATACATTAGAAGCCCCATTCAAAACAATGCATGATATACTCAGGCCTATTTTGGTATTTCCTATCTATTGTAGTACAGTTTGCATCATATTGTTACACATGATGAATCCCATACCCTTCTCAAACTCCCATCTGATTTGTCTCCTTATTTTTGCAGCCAGACTTTCTTTAAAAAAAGCCATTGCTCTTGCTTCACTGTTTCCCTTCCATACTCTTAATCTAGCCTTAGTTGATTCTTCCTGGATCCTACTTGATTCCAACTGTTTGGACTAAGTATCCAGCTCTCGGCAGGCTCACCACCTTTTCCTGGCCCAAATGCTGCCAAAGTCATTACATGTTCATTGAACAAATACTTATTAGTGCTTACCAAATCAGAGGTGATCAAAACAGACAAAAATCCCTGCGCTCTTACAGAAAACATTTTATTTCTCTGGACTTAGGAGCCTGAGCATACTGATAAGGACACTCAAACGTCAATAGTCCAACGTCATGCCCTCTCCTCTCACTGAGCAACTTCACCTAAGTGTTTCTTGATGTCTCTGTGCTCTGCCCACATGTACTTAGGAACTCCAAGGCAGCAGATACTATGCAAACCATGGACCCTAATGTTGTCCTTCTTGGCAATGGTAATATTTGTGTGACAAATGCAATCTCTTATCTTCCCCCAATTCCCCCAAATAATAATTTTCATGCAGCCAGAGTGTTGCTATGTTCAGGGCAGAGAGAGGTAGAGAGAAAGCCACTTCCCTATGTTGATTCACATGGCCCCCAAAGTAGTTACGCTAATACCAAGAGACTTAAGCCTTTCCTAGAAATGCCCTCCTGAAAAGTTTTCCTGGAAGCATTCCTTTCCGTGCCTGATGTTACAACTGTCTCCATAAAGGCTCAAAACCAGTCACTAGGCAGACAACAAAAACAATTTATATCCTCCATTGTCCTAACATATCCCCTTCCCATTTAGGTACTTGTGCATACTCATCCCGCACACCTTTCACTTGTAATGGCCAATCTCCAACTCCTAGCTGGTCTTAGCCAGAACACTGTAGAAACCAGTGAAATTTAGGAAATTTATCTAAGGCTTTGTACCTTCAAATTGTTATTGTTCAGAAATAGTCATTCCCACCTACTCCCAACCACAGAATACTAGGCACAGTTGAATGCTTTCAGGTAGCAACATCTGTAGTATCTTTGGAAAGGGCTGATTTGCTTTCTTCACCCCTTGCTAGTCTTGAAAGATGCCTTTAACCTGTCAGGTCCACCTTCCTTGGAAGGATAGAGATGCATGGTGTTAGAGGTGGCTATGGGAGCCAAGTCAATGTTGTTTCAGAATGGACAAAAATTGAACATTTGTATAGGTTAAAAGCAACCAGCCAGTGGTAGAAATGGAGGCTATCAGAGAATGAGAGAAGATAGTTAGACCAGGTAATCTTGGAGAGGCAAGAGATGGATCAAAACAACCACCCAGGTGGAGGACTTGGTCTTGAACAAGCATGGATCCTGACTTACAGCTGTGTCCACTGAGGCAGGTGAGAAGCAAGTGAAGATGGCTAGGAATTTGAATAAATTGGGGATAGTAGGGAAAGTGAGGTGACTATGATAATGTTTTTCTCTAGGAAGTTGAACCTGGGATCATTGCTTAAGATAAAGACAGTGAGCTGATTGAATGTGTGCTGAGAGCTCCCAGGCCAGTGCTTGTCATAGAGTAAGCACTAGAAAGGGAATATATATTCACTTTTGTCCTCCTTGACAGATTGAAATGATAGCAATTCTTTATTTACAAAAGATCTCATCTAAAAATAGCCCATGACACCATGCATATATTTTGCCTTTCAAGTGAAACACAAATACAACTTTTTTTTTAATTTTAAACCCTAAATTATAATGACTTCTCTAAGCTCATCTCAGCTTTGAAAATAACTTGGCCCAGGTGTATACTATTCGAGAAGACCTCTGACCACACATATTCTCTTTCTATGACCCCTGGGTCTAGAGAATCTTCTGGAGCCTCGCCAGCAAAGAGGTGTGTGCAGGAAAAAAACTGAATTCCGGAGCTTTTCTGTTCAGTGTTATAGAAATGGTTGCAGACATGACAAATGAAAGGGAGTTAATCTAAACCATAGACTGTTTTTATACTTGGCCTGTGAAAATTTTTGTAAGCATAAACTTTCCTGGGCCAGATCAGGTTCTTACCTCCAAATGTTTCCAATTTTGACTGTCTTCCTTTAATTATTTGAAATCATAAGGGTTGGTTTGGGGAGGCAGCTGGCAGGCAGACCAGAGCAAGTAGTGGCCTCCGGGGAGTGGAGTTGCAGGATTCTCTTCCACCTTGCCCTATCAGCCCTCACCAGCACCACAGCAGGGAGAAGCAAGAGCCAGGGTGGACAGATCCAGGTCCAGCCAGTGTTTCAGGGCTCCCAAGAGGAGCATTCTCTTGTGAGAACAAGGGTTAGGAGCTTGCGATTTCTTGAACATTGGTTCTCCCCTTCTCTTTCTCTCTTTTTCTCTCTGTCTTCCCAAGCTCTTGTAAATAAGTACTGGTCTCTTTGACTTGTTTTTTAAGAATTCTAGTTACCCACAAGACCAGCACAGTAACAGAGAGGCAGAACTAAGTGCTCACCAAGTACCTGGCACTATTGTGGGTGCTTGGGACAGAGCTGTGATCAAAACAGACAAAGTCCCTCCCTTTAGGCCCTTAGAGTCCACTTGAGGGGTGACCGACAAAGAAAACAACAAAGACGTACATGTCAGAAGGACCACAGAAGAGGAAGTGACATAGGGACAGAAAAGCGTAGACAGGTGGGTCAGATAAGGCTGGGAGCCATGGGAAGCCAATGTTGGAGCAGAGACATGAGCCACATCAGCCTCTGGGAGAACAGCGTTCTCAGGTGAGGAGTGATAAGCAGGACAGAAGGCAGGATGGACTGTGCTTGGTTTATTTCAGGAACAACAAAGATGCCAGGGTGGCTGGAAAGGATCCCATGAGGCAGAGACTTGAGGTCAGAAAGCAGTGGGAGGGAGATCATCTAAGGTCATGAAAAGACTTTGAGCTCTATCCCGGGAGAGGTGGAAAGCTACTGCAGGGTTTTCAACAGAAGAGTGACTGACAGATCTGAAAGTCCACTCCGATTGCTATTTGGAAAATGCACTGTCAGCAGGCAAGGCAAGGTGGATTATACTATCCCCACTCCATTTCTCAGTACCCTGGCTGGGCAATTTCGACAAGAGCAGGCTCACTTGGTGAAGAATTCACAGGTCAAAATAAAATAGACACACACCAAAAGTTTAACAACCACCTTCATTATGGCTTATATATTACATTAGATTACTCTGTCTGAAGACAGACAAATCACATCATAACACGATAATAAAATGAAATTAATTTCACTAAGGACAGTTCTATTTGTAGCATTTTGTTTCGCCAGCCAGAAAAACTCAAATACCAGACTGTTATGCTCAAAAACCAGACCTGGAAGCCAAAACCAAAAGCCGTCTATTCTCCTTCCTTTTCCTTGGACCTGCCTCTCCTGGCAGAGTGCTGTCCCTCAGAGAGCAGGGAGGATGTTCGCATCCCATCCCGGCTCCACAGGGTTCTGGGCTCCTACTTAGGAGTTTGTGGCCAAAGCTCCAGATGGCACACACTGTTCCTTTCCCTGGCCTTGTCTCTTATGCATGGAGCTTTTGAGGAGACCATGGAGGAGGCTAGTACAGAAACTAGCTCATTGAAGTCTCCAGATATAAAAGGTCATGGGTCTCAACCAAATATTATTTGTCAACATTTATGGCTTTAATTTCATTTTTTCATCCAACAAATGCAGGTCCCTAATATGCACCAGACACTGTTCTGGATGCTCAGGACTCAGCAACGAAAAGTGCAGACAAAAATACCTGCCCTCGTGGAGCTTACATTTGATGGGGAAGACAGATGATAAAAAAAAGAAATACGTAAAACACCTGGTACCTTAGATGACCACACAAGCCATGGAGAAAACAAAGAAAAGGGGTGTGGAATGGTTTGGACTGCAATTTTAAGGAGAGTGGTCAAAAGAGGCTTCATGGGCAAAGTGAAATTTGAGTATAAATCTGGAAGAGGTGGAATAGCAAGACGATGCTATAGATAGGTATAGGTGGAGTCATAGCCACACACATCTGAGGGAAAGGCTTTCTAGGCAGGAGAACAGTGTGTGAAAATGTCCCATGGCAGAAGCATGCACAGCAGGTTGAGGAGCAGCAGAGATAGGGTGGCCAGAGTTGAAGGAGCAAAGGAGAAAGAAGTAGAATATGACGTAGGCTGCTTGGGAGAGGCAGGCCATGGAAGGCCTCCTGGCTCACTCTAAGCCTTTAGCTTTTATTCAGAATAAGAAGGGAAGCCATTAGAGAGTCCTACCAGGAGGGCTTTGTCTGCTGAGTGGCTTCTGCAAGGGCAGGAGCAGGAAAATCAGACAGAGACTGTTTCAATCATTCAGGCAGAAGACAGCATTGAAAGGGAGGAAGGTGGCAGCAGTAGGGATGGGGAGAAATGCTGAGACACTCGAGGTGATGTTTATGGGGAGCCAAAGGATTTGTTAATGTACAATTTGCAGGAGAAGGAGAATCAAGGGGCACTCCAAGGTATTTGGCCTGAGCATCCGAAAGAATTTGCTACCAGTTATCTAGACGAGGAAGTGTGTGTGTGTGGGGCGGGGGGGGCGGCGGGCAGGTTGAGAGAGAGCAAAAGAAGGTGCTGGATGAGCTAGGTTCATGAAGCCAATCAGACATGCATGTGGATGTGTCTAGCAGGTAGCTGAATATGAGTGTGGCATTCAGGAGGGAGGTCTGGGCTAGAAATAAACATTACAAGCCATGTGGCTAGACAAGATCACCAAGGGAGAGTGCAGGTGGAGAAGTAAAGGTATTCCAAGATTGAACCTAGGCTTCCAACATTTGCCAGATTCAGAAGAGAAAGAGGATCTGGAAAAGGGGGCAATGAGGAGTCTAGGGGGCAAGAGGAAAACCAAGAGACAATGGTTTCTCAAGGACAAGAGAAGAAAGAGGGAGAAGCAAGGGGGATTCCAGTGACTAGTGGGACAGAAGCCTGATGGGGTGGGTTTCAGGAAGAATGAGAGGAATGCAATTGTAGAGAGTGAATAGAAATCTTTTATTCAAGGACTCTGAGATGAAAGGGAACAGTGAAATAAGGTAGTGTCTGAAAAGAGAAGTGGTAGTATATACATTAATATGTATGCTATAAACAGTAATATATATCACTGCATATATTAAATTTACATATCTAATTTTACATACATGACTAGATTATTATATCTGTATATATTACATATATATAGATATACAGATATATACATTATCCTTCAAAGAGAAGGAAATGTATGCAGGACAGAGAGAACTGCTCTAGTGATGTCATGAAGTAAGGGAGAAGAGGAGAGAAGATTGTATCCAGGGCACAGGTGCAAGGTTGACCTTGGATGGAGGCACTAACAATTCATTCTTACTGAAGAGGAAAGGCCAAGCACACCAGCATTATGCAATGTAGAAGGGGTATCTATGTGGTGGTGGGAGATTGTATATCTTCTGATTACTTCTCTTTTCTCAATAAAATGGGGAATAAAGCCACTCATTGAAAGTAACCTGGGGAGAAGAGGTGCCAGAGGTTTAAAGATAGAGAAGAAGATATGAAATGGTTATAAAGGAGAGTTGGATGTAAAGAAATATGAGAATGTAGTATCATTGATATGCAACATTAATTAAGGACTATTTTGAGGTGAACCATCATATGTTGAGATGGAAAGCAGTCGACATGGTTGTGTATTTTCCTCCCGTGCATCCAGCCAGAATGGTGGATTAGCCAAATAAGTTACAAAATAAAGAGGGGCCAAGGAGTCAAGTATGTGTTCAGAGAGCAATTAGACTCTAAGCAGAGTAAGGACAGAGGTGAACATGAATAAGGTACAAATTAAAGGTACAGTGTACAAGTGAAGTCAAGGAGTTGTGGGATTTGGGATACACATGAACAGAACGGATAGAAATGGTGGCAGGACAGTGGGGAGCTTGAATTTGAATTTGTGAAGGTGCTGTAGTTATTGGTAATGACAAGGTCAATGATACAATCATGTAGGTAAGAGGCTGTGGTGGAGAGGAAGACAAGACCATTGGGAGAAAAAAGGTTCAGGAACTGTGAGACCAGGATATGTGATGAGTCTTCCAAGTAGACACTGAAATCACTGAGAGTTATGACAGTAATGTTGGAGAAAGTGACAGGGGATCAGGAGCTGAAATCTCCAAGAAATGAGGAAGGTGGTATAATTGGTAGATGGCGTCATCCAGGAGGACTAGTGAGTGGTGTAGACAGAGGACATGAGATTCACCTCTGGAGGATGGATGGTCTGAAAAGAGCAAGGAGGAGCAGGGAGGTCACCCATATCACCTCCAGGCTCAGTGGAATGAGGAATGAAGGGTTGAAAACAGCCTCTACCTGGTGGGGTGCAGGAGAGGAAGTGTCCTCAGGGGAGAGCAAAGCTTCAGTCAGAACAAGAAGGTAAAGGACGTTCAGAGGGATGGTGAGGATACAGGGGACTTTGCTGATGAGCGGCCTTGAGTTTTAAGGGGCAGTAGGGAAGGGCTTCTGAAATCAGGAAGGGGTTAGAGATACGCCAGGAAGTAGCCATAGGAGATGAAAGTCCACAGGATGAACAGTGACCAGGGGAGTTTTGAAGAGCATGAACTGGGGAGAAGGGTGTGATGAGAGCCTCCAATGGCCTAAAGGCAGTGCATGCTGGTGAGGCTGTAAGTGGGAGGCAGGAGTGAGCTGGGGTCTACACAAACCATGACAGGTCCATGGCTTCTCTTCACTCCTGTGCATGATGATTGGAGGTGGGAAAATGAGGAGTCTTTTTGTTTTTGTAGATGGAATTTTGCTCTTGTTGCCCAAGCTGGAGTACAACGGTGCAATCTCGTCTCACTTCAACCTCCGTCTCCCAGGTTCAAGCGATTCTCCTGCCTCAGCTTCCGAAGTAGCTGGGATTACAGGTGCACACCACCACACCCGGCTAATTTTGTATTTTTAGTAGAGACAGGGTTTCACCATGTTGGTCAGGCTGGTCTCGAACTCCTGACCTCACGTGATCCACCTGCCTCGGCCTCCCAAAGTGCTCGGATTACAGATGTGAGCCACCTCACCCAGCCCAAAATGAGGAGTCTTGTGTGGAGCACCCAGAAATCTCTAGGGTGCCTTCCTTGATCCCCTAGAGATTTTCATAAACTGTCTTGAGAGGCACAGGTGCAGTGGTAACACTGGATTATAAAATGTGAGTAGGTCGGGGGCAGGAAATGAGGCTCACACAGCAGGGCAGGTTATGGAGAACTGTGCATCGTGTTAAAACTTCTTCATTAATCCCACAAATCAGGGTTATTAACCTGTGATGTGAGGGAGGTCCTTTGATATTATGAAGATTATGGACTCTCTTCTACTCCCACATAATCCTACACAACCATTATGCCTATAATTTCAGGGAAGCGAGGAATTTGTCAGTTGTATACAAGATTATTCAACCAGAGAAACAGATGAGTAGGAAATATATATTAAGAGGCATATTGCAGGGATTCGGATTATGCAGATGTGGCGGCTGGCTAGAAGTCTAAAATCTGTAGGGGAGTCCTCCAGGAAGGGCAGGCTGGAACACTAAGGAAGGAACTGATGCTGCAGTCCACAGGCAAGCCACAGCTCTGCTCTTCAATCCTTTTGACTGATTGAATTGAGGCACCCAGATTATCTAGGAAAACTTTACTTACCATCAACAGATTATTGAATTTAATCACATCTACAAAATACCTTTACAGCAAAACCCAGAGTGTTTGATGAATAACTACGGACTGAAGCCTAGCCAAGTTAATGCAAAAAATTGACCATGAAATCAGTGTATTTCCTAAAACCTACAGATCCATGGCTGGGAGTTCCTTTTGTGAGCAGGGGAGGAGCCCATGAAACATTACAGGAAGAAAAGTGAGATGGTCCACCTTGCATTTCAGAAAGATCAGATCTTCAAGATTAGGTGGTAAGAAATCCTAGTAAAGAATCTGAACAAACAATACTAAAAATAAAATACAACTTTCTCCAGTGCAAATCCATGTGAATTACAGCTGGTCTCAGTGGAAAATAAAGCAAGCTGGGAAGAACCCCAAAGAAAAGTTATTCCAGATTTCCCTGAACACTCAGGAAAGGAATTATTAGTCCAATGTGCAAGAACTTTTAAAGTAATGTCCCTTTTTTGGGACATCACCCCTCAAGCCCCAGAGACCAATGCAACCCAGCACAGACCTGAGAATTCCACTGGGCATCCTGCCCTAATGCGAGTCCCAGTGCCCTATCTCCAAAGCGGGAGTAATAACAACACTTGTTATTAATGTGTGTTTGTGTCTCCCAGCAACAACATGTATTATTAAAAATCAAAGGAGATAACATATACAATTATGCCTTATAAATAATAAACATTGCATACACATAAGGTATGATGAAAGCTTTATCAATGGGGTGGGACTTCAGTTTGTGATGAGAAGGAAAAGGAGGAAAAGGGACAACAAGCAGGAAGAAGCACCACTATTTGGGCAGTTAAGAAGGTGAAATTTGAACACAGGTCCAAAACCCATGTTCTTTCAATTTGGTATTGCAACGTGGGTCTCATGAATACAGACAGGCAGTGAGAGAGAGAGAGGAAGGGAGTGGGGAAAGCATTCCTGAGTGCCCAGGTCCTCAGCCTGGATTTAGTTTCAGCAACAGTTAGCCAGCTGAAAGTTTAACTTAAGCTGAGGACTGAGTGATATTAATTAGAATGAATTTGTTAGAGAATGTTTTAGCCAGGACAAAAAGAACTGAACATTTTAGGAATGTGCCATAGACACCAAGCTGAATTTAAATGCTCTTCTGTCTGAATCCCTAAACCCTCCATTCATCCAGATATTGAGAAAAGAGACTCCATTTCTTGCCAGAAGACTGGGCTTGCACATTCATCAGATCCATGATTCACACCTGTGTATATATAGCTAAGGAGCGCTTACTTAAATCACCTCATTCATTTCCCACCACAGCCTTCTCAGTGGATACAGCACCCTCGCAGAACCAAGGTACACACGCAATGGAGTGTGAACTGCCAGTGTGTGAACCAAACCTCTCACCTCAAGCCCGGTGCCCCTTCAGCCCCATCACAGGCACCTGTGCAGGGAAGCAGCCCTCACCCAAAGACACTAGCCCTGCCTTCCACATTCCAAGAAGCTCTGAGGCACATTCACATCTGCCTGTGCCCCAGCTCAGCTTCTCCAGGGAGGACCTGGTACAGCCCAACTTCCTCACTTCTCTGAGCATGGAATGATGCCAAGCATCTCTCAGGTGCCGGCAGAAGGAGCAGAGGGTGTGATGTGGGTGGCATTTGGGCCAGGCATTCTGTGTGAGTCTGTTTTGCCTCCCTGTGGGCCTATTTCCTTTCTCCCTCACCTAGCAAAAAACACCAATAATTATGATATAGAAAGGAGCAACACGGGATTTTCAAGAGACATTTCAGTGAAATGAAAATGTACAGGTGAGAGTAACCGGGAAAACAGGTGAATGCCGCCTGGGAGTTTGCTATCCTCCAACAAAGAAGTAACCATCATGACTGCAATAAAAGCCCATGAACAGAGATCCTGAGCTGGTCTGGGAGACACACTCTGATATAATTTGGCTGTGTCCCCTCCCAAATCTCACCTTGAATTGTAGCTCCCAAAATGCCCACGTGTTGTGGAAGGGACTTGGTAGGACATAACTGAATCATGGGGGTGGTTCCCCCCATACTGTTCGTATGGTAGTGAATAAATCTCATGAGATCTGACGGTTTTATAAGGGGAAACCTCTTTCACTTGGGCCTCTTTTCTGTCTTGTCTGCCGCCATGTAAGACATGCCTTTTGCCTTCCACCATGATTGTGAGGCCTCCCTAGCCATGTGGAAATGTGAGTCCATTAAGCCTCTTTTTCTTTATAAATTACCCAGTTTCAGGTATGTCTTATCAGCAACGTGAAAACAGACTAGTCTCCCTTTAGCTGGAAACAACGTGGGTCCCACACTCTTCTGCAGGCCATTCTGCAGGACTCTTCCACTGTGGTAAGAACCTACAGGCCCCAGGCTGCTAAATCTTAGAAGGAGGCCCCCAGGAAAGCTTTATCACACTAGAAGCCAAAGGTTCTCAACCCTGCCCTTTCTCAGAATAATCTGGGATCAGGTTAAAATGCAGACTCTTGAGCCCCACACCAAAGATCTTTATTCTGGAAATGTGAAGTAGGGCTTGGGCATCTTTGCCTTTAACAATTTCCAGATGTCCCTGGAAATTCTGAGGACCAATGGATTTGATAATCACCACTCCAGGTAGCTTCCTTGCTGTGTGACCTGGGGCAAGGGAGTTCACCTCTCTGAGCCTGTTTCCTCAACCTTAAAATAAGGCAAACCCTCCTCTTCCACAGGGTGGTTGTAACAACTAGACACCATGAGACCTCTAGCACCAAGACAGGGCTAATCACTCATTTGCATGTTTGTTGAGGCCTACTATGTGCTGGGCCCTTTCTGGATATAAGAGACACAGCAGTGAACCAGACAGAAACTCTGTTCCCACACAAGCCTTCCTTTCTAATGAGGATAGACAGATAAGAAACCAGTAACCATTTCCTACATCATACAGTGACTGCATTAAGGGGGAAAGTAAGGGGAGAGGGGGTGGGTAGGACCAAGGCAGGAGGGCTCTATTTCATATAGGGGGGAAGGGAAAGGCTCACAGGTACATGATGTTTGAGCAGAACCCTGAAGGAGGTGAGTGAGAGAATGAGCCTGTGAAGGTCTAAAGTGTAAACATTCCAGGCTGAAGGAAAGTCCCATGCAAAGGCCCTGAAGTGGGAGCATGTTTGGAACACTTGAGGAAAGTACGTAAGGTAAATATGGTTGGGGCAGAGGTGCAAGGGATGATAACAGGAGCTGAAGTTGGGGTGAAACCCAAGGGCAGATTGTATAGGCTTTGCCGGCCTTCTACATGGAGAGTGGGCTCTCAAGAAACAGTGGCTAAATCCAAGACCACCAAAATGTGCCCAGTGGGAGAATGCCCAGATAACTTACAGTCAGCTCATACTGCAGAATGCTAGGCAGAGAAAGGTATTCACCATATATCATTTAGTGAAAAGAGCATGTTGCAGAAAATAGGTATGTTTGGATTCCATTTCAAAAAGAAATTCATCCTCATATGTGTACATGTTTGTGCAGTCTCAAAAGGTGGAAGAATGCACACACAGAAGTATGAACAGTGGGAATCCTTGAGGAATTGGGTCCAAAGGAAGGGATCTGTGTGTGGGGACTCCCACATTTTACTTTGTGTAATTCTATATCATTTTTGTTTTTATGACAAACATATTTTTTATAATTTTCAAAAATTACAAACGTGTTGGATTCCGATAGAACTAGACCCTCTACTCTTCACATTCTGGGGATCACAGGAGAGATGACGGTGGGTATCAGGTCTTGAACCATAAGGCCTGGCCCTGGTACTTTTTTACCTAAGGCATCCAAAAGTGCCTTAGGATAGAAATCAGCACCCAAGGGGATTCTCATTACTAAAGACAATTTGAACACCTCAATTGTTTCCCAAAAGTGCCTTAGGATAGAAATCGGCACCCAAGGGGATTCTCATTACTAAAGACAATTTGAACACCTCAATTGTTTCCCAAAAGAACTTGAGTAGGACTGTCTTAAAATGTACCTGTGGGATTTTAATTTATGGAGGTGACTCAGTGACAACACAAACAGACTAATGCCATTGAAAGAAAAGTTTTATAACTTCTATTTCCCAAGAGGAGGGGGCACACCATGCCACACAGGGCCACATGGGAAAGAGCCTGGCTGGTCAGGGGGCAGAAGGGGGAGAGGAGAGAGCCTGGGCCACAGCCTTCATTGTGTTTTCCATGGGAAAAGCAAGACAGGGCAGGATAAACAGCTTAGGACTGGCTAGTTGGAATAAGTCTGGTGGCTTTGGAGCATAGGGACTGTCCCTAGTTGTCTGTGCCTGGCCCTGGGGTGATTTAGGGAAGAGGGAATATTGTCTCCATGTGTAAGAATTCCATAAAAGAGATGGTGGGGGGCGTGGACTCTGGATTGGTGTTCTTGCATTTAAAAAAAGAGTGCTCTTGGGCAAGCCCCCTTGCTCTCTGTAAGAACTGGCTATGTCTGGGAGGTGCAGTCTCTCCCCAGCCAAATGCCAGAGCATCAGGAACACAGAAAACAAGAAAGGATAGTTAATACAACTGGCCCTGTGATGAATGGATGCCAAATAGACTCTAAGAAAACAAAGTTGTTTACAACCACAACCCAGTTAAAAGAGGCCAGTATACTCAGACTCGTAACACAGACATTCTCTGCCAGGAGGCATGATGGGCTGGGAGCTGGGGGACGGTGAGAATATAGAGAAAGGCAGGGCCGAGGGAGGGTCCATTGTTCAAATGACACCGAAAAAACAGCGGAAAATTGTAAGACCTACTCTGTGCTGAGAAAATACAGGGCACCTTAGATATATTGTCTCTAACAACCAAACCCTTTGAAACACATATTAGTATCACCATTTTACAGATGAGAAAAATGAGGCTGGGAGGGGTAAGTATCCTGCCCCTATGGTCATCTGGCCAGTCGGTGGTGGAAGTAGACGTTAAACCTCAGTCTTTTTTACTCCAAAGACACTGTTTTAACTTTAAAGTCTAATTTCTCTGAAATCTGGGCTTGAACCTGGGCAGATGCTAATCTCCAAAGAAATCAGTTTTAGTAAGTGGGGGGCAACGAAGAGGGCTCTAAGCAGTGGGAGTTCCAGGTCAGAGCAAAGCTGCAAAATTCCAAGTAAAGCTTCCAAACAAATAAGTGGATGTGGCTGAGACCTTCACAAGGACCTCAGGGCGGATGTCATTCCAACTTGGCCAGGGCACCAGCAATGGATGAGGGCTGCAGCCTGACAGCACCCAAATGTGAAGATTCAGCCACTTGTACTGCATCCTGGGCCTCACTGCTCCAAATTCCCACCAAGGTGGGCCTAAGCCAATCTCCATCAGGTTGGAGATGATTGAGATTGAGAGGGTCTGGCTGTGCCTTCAAATGGGAAGGGCAGGGGCAGACAGCACTGACACAGAGGACCATAAAATGTATCTAGCAGAGCAGGAGAGCCCCATCTGGAGGTCAGGCGAAGTAGTGCAATTGTGCACTATACCTTTTCTCAGCGCTTCCAGTGTTAATCACGGTCTGGGGGCAGCTGAGCAGATCTCATGTATTCAGCAATTATTTATTGAGCACCAAGCAGCATATCATATTTTAGTTTCCAAAAACCCTAAGACAAAGACTTAGGGGGCACATTATTTATATGCATAAAGCAGGGAGTAGGGACAGAAAAAGGATAATAAAGCTAAAAAAAAAGGGTGTGTTATTGAGTGGTTGGCACTGTGGGCAACTGACGCTCAGTCCCTCTGAGGACCCTGAGAGTTCCTCAGAGCACCCCTCAGAATTGTCCCATCAGCAGAGGAGAGGCTGTGTCTTCACTGACTGAGGGTTTCCTGGGTAGCTTTCCATCACCAGCCCTTCTTGGCAGCCCACACACTGAATTAACTTTCCTGTAGTTCCAGAGAAAAGGACACAGCAAAGGGACACAGGCAACTCAGGGGGCAGCTGTCAGTGTGATGGCATATTAGTCTGTTTTCACGCTGCTAATAAACACATACCTGAGACTGGGCAATTTACAAAAGAAAAAGGTTTAATACAGTTCTACGTGCTTGGGGAAGCTTCACAATCATGGCAGAAGGCAAGGAGGAGCAAGTCCCGTCTTACATGGATGGCAGCAGGCAAAGAGAGAATGAGGAAGATGCAAAAGCGGAAAACCCTGATAAACCATCAGATCTTGTAAGACTTATTCACTACCATGAGAATGATATGAGGGAAACCGCCCCCTGATTCCACCGGGTCGCTCCCACGACACGTGGGAATTATGGGAGTACAATCCAAGATGAGATTTGGGTAGGGACACAGCCAAACCATATCAGATGGAAACTTCCCACTGCAGCTTCAAGTGAGCTCAGAGGTGGATTGAGAGCCATGGAGCAGGGCAACAGCAGTTTCTGATCCCCTAAGACCCCCCGGAGACTGTTCTCCCGCAGTGGAGTCTATAGCTACTCGCCTGCTCTGCAACCTCCTGGGCCTAAGCTCAGGGCTCCTCTGTCTGAGGGGTCATCCCCTACTCAAATTCAGGAGTGAGCTCAGACAACCCTTCCTCTAAAATATGCTTTGTGACCATAAAATCTGAGGCAGGAGTGTGCCTTCGCACCTCTGGCTATCTCTAGAGGCACCTGGATAGTGGTTACAGGCCTGAGCTTACAGCTCCGTGTCACACTGGGCTTGAAGATAGTAAGTCATGGCTCTTAACTTCAAGGCACTTAAAGTGTCAAAAACAAGAAGATCACAACTCTCTCTAGGCTGTGAGCATTCCCAAGAGTTCTTAAGGCTTCACTTAGGAATGTGCTTTCTGAGAAATAAAAAAGAGCAACATTCTATGCACTCAGCTCCACTGTAGATCCTAAATTAGTCATAGGACCCCCAACAGCCCACCTACCAAAGCCCCACCCAGGGAGTTTCATTAACAAATCAAATTAAAATCTCTCAGCAGATGCTGGCGACTACACAGTTCTACTTCCAAGAATACCCAAATCATCCCAACTGATTTTGAAGCTGCAAGAGCACCCAGTGGAGTTAAGGCCCACCACTCTCACCTCCCCTCCTCCTGTAGAGTCCTTCCTAAACTAGACCCACAAAGGAACGCAGCCACAATTTCAGTCTTTCTGGCTTCTTTTCTCAACTTTACTACCATTAATCTAGTTTTTCATCCATTTTTTTCATTCACTCAGCCAACAATTTCTTCAGTGCCAGTCATGAGTCAGTTGCTGTGTTTGGCTCTAGCAATGTAATCATGACTGAAATATGGCCCTAGGTCAAAAGGAGCTTATAGGCCATAGCGATGACAGCAATTTTATTCTTCCACACCCAACTGGTGATTTTAAAAGCACCTGGGGTTACCAAGAGATCTAACGAATCATAGCTAGAAACCATTTTCCAAACACTAAAGGCAAAGCTAATTATATCAGACTCATGCTTAATATCCACTACTGACCCCCCCCCCCCCGCCCCATTGATGTCCAAGTCTCTTTATTTACAGCTAAGCATCTTGACTGGATTCCCAGCTACCGTACAAGCCTTGTCCTCCATTATCTACCTTCACAGACTCTCTGTTCCACAATGAACACTTCAGCATATCTCTTCTGGGACCACCTGGGTCCAGGCTCAGGACTCCTCTGTCTGAGTAGACAAGCCCTACTCAAATCTCAAAGCTGAGCTCAGGCATCCCTTTCGCAGAAGTGCCTTTTGTGAACATTCCCCTGAGGCAGCAGTCTGCTTCTGTTACCTGTGGCAAATCTGTAGGGTCTGCAGCAACCTCAATTCTTGCCTGCTCAGAAGAAAGAATTCAACTGAGGGGCATAAAGCAGAAGGAGAGACTGAGGCAAGTTTTAGAGCAGGAGTGAAAGTTTATTAAAAAGCATTAGAGCAGAAATGAAGAGAAGTAAAGTATACTTGGAAGAGGGCCAAGCAGGCAACATGAGAAATCAAGTGCATGACTCCACCTTTTGACTTGGGGCTTTATAAGCTGGTGTGCTTCTGGAATCTCGCATTGCCTCTCCCCTGATTCTTCCCTTGGGATGGGCTGTCCATATGCACAGTGGCCTGCTAGTGGTTGGGAGGTGAGCATGCACAGTGCGTTTACTGGAGTTGTATGCATGCTCACCACGCGTACAACTGGTGTTCTTTCCCCACCAGTCTAGCATTCCTAGATCATGTACCAGTTAAATGCTGCCATTTTGCCTCTTAATGTGCATGCTTGAGACCACTCTCCCTACTCCTGAGATCTTATCAGGAACCTGCTGATCACCAGTTTCAGGTGTTTTCTATCTATTGAGAAACTGCCCTTTCCTGGTGCCAACTGCAACGAATTATTATTTTAGAGAGACAGTTAACTTCCTGACCATCAACTGATGGTCACCTGACATTCCTAGTGGGTGGGTGGGTTGGGGAGGAAGCCCTCTCCTGCTCTGCCAATGCCTGATGAGCCACCTACTGTAACACTTCCAGCAGCTCTGAATATCTCTGTAGGCTCTGCAGATAGTAGTTAAGGACATGCACCCCAAGTCATACTGACTACAAGACCCATTTCAATCGATGATCTGTGACTTGGCCAGGTTCTTCATATCTCTAAGCCTTGATTTCCTCCCATTGGAATGGGGATAATAATAATCATGTACGTAGTGTTGTTGTATGGAATAAATGTGATGACCCATTTAAAAACTTAGCCCAATGTTTGAACACATAGTAACCCCTCAAACATTACTGCTGTGATATGTACAACACTTCATTTTAACTGTTAGCTTAATTTGACTATCACCTCCTTACCTATGTCTTGTATAACTATAAGCCCAACTGTCCCACAGCATGCCGGGTATATAGGTATTAAGTAAGTGAATGAATGAACTGAGATGCCACTTGCAAAATTTGGAAGGTGCTTTCAAGTAGTATATACTGAGTGCCCACTTGAAGCCAGGCATTGCTCCAGGGCCTTTCCCATATATGAAATCATCTGTTCTTCCCAATATTCATGTGGGATTAAAAAGACTACTGCCATTATCACATTTTTATGGGTCAGAAAACAAGTTCAGAAAGTCTATCCAATTTTTCTGAGGCCATGACATTAGTGAATGCCAGGACAGAGATTTAAGCCTAGCTTCTCTGGTTCTGGGGAAGATGCATCAATGTGATTGTAACACACAAGCTAGATTTTAGGGAAATTAGACTGCAACTAAGACATCATCCATTGTTGCTAGGCCCCACAGGAATTCAGAGATGCAAGGTTTTATTCTTCAAAAATGTCTTGGATTGTACACACATATTTTAATTGTTGAGAGAATAAATAATTTGACTGAAAAAATAAGAAAACAATTACAGTCTGTATATTGCAAAAAGATCTAAAGGCAGCAGCTCCCATGGCTCTTTGAGGGATATAGATGATCAGTGTAATCTATCATAAATCAACCAAGTATGTTCAGTGGCAGTAAATAATGCTGTCAACAGCGTTAAATTTGGTGCACGAGAAGACATATTTGTATGAAAGGGAGTGGAGAGAAACAGAAAAGGATTAAGTTCCATTGTTTTGTTTTCTGGTGAACACAAGAAATCTGAAACCTTCTGCAACAAGAAACTCTAACTTTGGAAATTGCACAATATTTTCCCTGCAACATTCAAGGAGACCATTAAAGCTGGTCAGTGTCCTGGCTGGATGATGAACGGTCTGCTCTGATCCACACCTTCCAGCCAGACCTCATGACCTTCTCAATTCCCAGGCTTCCTAATGTTTGTTATAGAAATTATTGGCTTTTCTTGCCCTGTATTAATCAAAGAGGCTAAGTTAGGCAGCACTAACCAACAAATCCCAAATCTCAGTGGCTTCAAACAGCAAAAAGGTTTATGTACTGATGCATAAATACATAGTTACATGCTCACTATGGAGCAATCAGGGTCTCTGTTCATTGTGGGCACTCAGGACCCAGCCACCATCACCATTTCCCGATACCCCCATCACAGCATAAGGCTTCAGATTTCACCATGGAGGGGAAAGGGGACATGCAGGTAATTCATGTTAACTGCCCACACAATTCTTCTAGCCAAGCTTAATTTTAGAGATGAGGAAGGGTGATCCTGCCAAGTGTCTGAGAGGAGGACAGAACCGGAAATACTAGCGGGCGCACCCCAGTGCTGCATACCACACATAGAAGAAGTCAGAATAGTCCCTTTAGAGAGCTATTTCCATGTTGCATAATAGCAAGGGGGAAGGCAGTGGCAAATAAATGAGGAGGAACTGGGAAAACATGTCATTTTTGTTGTTTAGGGATAGTCTCTGATGAGGAGACCATGCCTGGGCTGGAAAGGAATGAGGAGTGTATGGGGAGGAGCGACCTTGCAGCCACAACACAATCTGCATCTTTAAGTGCTTCAACCTGAGCCACACTGGCCTCCTGGACACCAAAACCTGAGGGGGATGTTTCATCAAGGCCAGCTGAGTAGGAAGAACAGAAACCACAAACCTACTGGGGCCTGGTTAACTGAATGCTGCAAGCCCCCTCTGCACTGTTGTTGGCCAAATAGCCGGAGGCATCTCATCACATTTGAATAATACCAGTACCAAAGCCAGGCAAGGGTCCCAGCATGGGTATTGCAAGAGGGGGGAAACAAGTAGAAAAATCAAAAACAGAAGGCAGATACAAAATTACATACATCATAAATGATCCACCACCAGAGAACACAGAGATCAGTTCCCTTCAGTCTTAGATGAATCAACATCGTAGTTTCTCAGAAAAGAAAGTTTAAAAACGAAATAGAAATGATCAGAAAAGAAATAAGATGAAGACCAGTTGAAAAGTAGCAGAGCTCAGGAAATCAATGAAATAAAACAATTATAGACATGAAAGTCAACTTCAAAGTCAACAGAAAACAGATAAATGCTATTGAAAGCACAGGAAAGCTTCAGATATCACACGAAATGAGAAAGACAGAAACAATGTGATAAAAATGATTACAGAGAAGACAACACAAACTAAAGCAAAAGGGAGGCTGACATACCCAAATTGGTATTTTGAACAGAAAAAAAGGAACAGGAAAAAACTTAAAGTCAATTCAAAAAAGCTTTTTGAGTTTAAAAAAGCTTTCTCTAAATTTAAAGGGCACACCATATCCCAGGAAAAATAAGCAAGATTGGTAACATCAAGATATGGACTGTGAAAATTCAAGGGAAAATGTCTTGTATGTGTTGTTTAGAGAACAGATATCACAAGCGGAGCCTGGCAGGTTACTTTAGTCTCCACCACAATCCTCAACACCAGAAAATAGCAGAGCAACCTCTACCAAGTTCTAAGGGGACAAGGTGACCCAAGAGTTTTTTTTCACTCAGCCAAGCTATGCTATAACTATAAAAGAAACAGGCAGGCATTCCTAAACATGTAAGAATTCAAGGACTGTATTAACAAAGCCCTTTTTGAAAAGTATTTGATGATGAAATCTAGCATAGCAAGACATGAATCAAAATTAAACACCCAGCAATGGAGAATCCACCAAATAAGGACATGAGCAAGTGTTACATCTTTTACAAAACTGAATCAAGACTAAGCAAATAATTCTGTGGGAATTATTTGACAGAAAAGAATATAAATGTTATAATTCCAGGCAATCCAAAAATAATAATGTAACTGAAAAAAATTGAGAGGCTAGGGGTGGAAGGGAAAAATGAAATAAATAAAACCCTCCTCTTTCATGGCAGAAGATAAATAAATATTGTATAAAGTTAAAACATACAAAGTTTTAAAAAGCAAAATGACACTAAATTCTAGAATTGTTTTTCATAGTTGTCATCTAACCTTAGAAATATCTGAAGTTCAGCAATTCCTTCAGTTGGATTCTAGTTTATTTTTATTCTGATACATTCAAGTAACCTTACATTCAATCATTTTTTATAAAAATAGCATGCGTAGTAGGAACTTATTTTTGTAAAATTATATCCAGCAAGGCTTCTGGCTAAACCTATGCCTCAGAGAATCTGGAATGATGTTCATCAAATGTTGGCAAAATGACTTCTGAGAGGTGAAAGTTTGTTTTGCTTTGCTTTTTTCTGTTTTCTTTTTTTTTTAAATAAAATTCCTTGAAATTTTTATGATAAGCAGATACATTTTCACAAAATCACCACAATCTCCCCCAAATAATCACTCTCTACAGATCATGTCAGCTACTTAGGTGCCTGAAAATCTGCCTGTCTCTGAGTTCCATGCTTCCCCAAAATACTATGCAAGCCCAGCAGTCGGCTGTGCTCAGAAGAATGTGCCCAGGCAGCGCAGCCCTTCCCTCTTGGAGTTGGCAATCAATTTCACTCTGTGTTATTCATTTTGGATGTTCAATGCTGGTCTCATTCTGTCTCATCCTCTTACTCTAGTAATGCTGTGTTAGTTTCCCAGGACTGCTTTAGCAAATTACCACAACCTGGGTGGTTTATATCAGAAATTTATTCTCTGGCAGGTCTGGAGATCAAAAATCCAAAATCAAGGCTTTGACAGGGTTTGTTCCTTCTGGAGGCTCTGCAAGGTCATTCATCCTCTGCCTGTCTCCTGGCTTCTAGTGGCTACAGGCAATCCTTGGGGTTTCTGGAATCGTAGGCACAACACTCCCATGTCTGCCTCTGTCATCACCTCACCTTCTTTTCTGTCTCTTTTCCCCTTCTTTTCTCAGGATACATTGGATTTAGGGTGCACCCTAATCCAGGATGATCTCATCTCAAGATCCTTAATTACATCTGCATAAACCCTATTTCAAATTAAGGTTGCATTCACAGGTTTGGGGTAGACACATCTTTGAGGGGGCTACTATTCAGCCCACTACAAATGGTGTGTTTCTGAATGGTGTAACAACTAAAACTGCTTGCAATATTGCTGTGCTCCAAGAATTGCCCAACTCCAGTAAAATAGTTGTATTTTTAATGTTTTGTTCAAACAGGTTTTTTTCTGTATTATGAAATGATATAAAATACCTAAATTTTAAAAACAAAAATGTCCTCTATTTTTAACATTCATAAAAATACTATTATCAATATATTTTAGTTCAGTATCCTCCTAGAGTACGTTTCTATGCATATACAAACATATCATGTACTAATAATGTACTTACTGTTTTGCAGCTCTTTACAATGAATCTATTTTAGGCATTTAGTCAAATGGATTCACCTTAGTTTATTTAAGTAGTTTCTTTAACTTGACATTTAAATTGTTTCCCATTTTTTGTTATATCACAAGCTGGCTAAAATAAATATCCACATAGATATAGATGTTTTTATATATATTTTTAAAAAGACCAAAACCATGAGCTGCTCCTTCTATGCAGTTCATGGAAGCAGCAAGTAGCTTGCTAGAAGAGAGTTTCTCACAATACATGGGGCCTAAGGATCCCTGAAGACACAAACAGTTTTGGAACCAGATATATCTGAGTACTAGTTCTTCTTGCTTAGCTCTATGACTTTAGGAAAATCACTTAATCCTTCTCAGTCCTGATTTTCACCAGGAAAATAATCTCTAGTCTGTAAATCATGGTGAAGTTTAAATGATGATTAGAGTTAACACTTATAAAGTATCTAGAATACAGCAAGTGCTTTTTTATGCTAGTATTATAACTTAAACTTCAGAGAGACTATTCCAGGAAGATCCACCTCAGTAATTTCACTGTGGAACAGGAAAAGGGTCAAACTCAAAAGTATTTGCATGAGTCAATGACTAGGATCACTTAGTATATTCTCTGATCTTGGCTAAGCATTTATGACTTTACAGCGGCATAGTCAGAGCAGGTTGACTGGGGTAGGGTTGTCATTTTATTCTTAATGGGGACCAAGGGCATGGGAACCAAACAGTCTGAGAGAGAAAGCAAGACTAATCACTTCTCGAGTAAGGAATGTCTGCACAGCACAATAGAACTCATTCTTATATTGAGTGGCAATTTAACAGCACATCCCCAAAGCATCTGTGATCACGAGCCCTTATTCCAAAACAAACAATTCGTAAGTTGGGTTCAGTAATTGCTTCAATTTTAATGTACATTGAGATATTCAGAACTTCAATGATTTGCATAATATTCCATGGAATTAATAACAGAGTCCGTTCCCACATTTTCTCAATCATAAGTGTATCAGTTAGGAATGTTTTACTTGCAAGCAACAGAAAATACACACAACCATGGCTTAAACTAGTAAAAAATTTTATTTCTTCCTATAACAAGAAGTCAGGGGGTACCTGGCACTGGTTCAGCTGCTCATTAAAGACATCAGGGAATGAAGCTGTTTCCCTCGTTCCACTGTTTCATCCTGAACATGTTGTCTTTCATCCTCGCGCTTGTGTCGAATGACAGCAGGCGGGCTCTGCACTTGACATTGTATCTGTGTCAGAGGCAAGTGGAGTAGGACACAGGGATGTGCTGATTGGATCTGTGTCCTTTCATCAGGAAAGCAAAAGCCTTTTCAGAATTTCCCATAAGGTGCCTGCTCATGCCTTATCAGCAAGACTCCTGTCAGATGCCTCCCAAGCCCTCCCACAAAGGCAACTGGGAAGTGAAGATATAGGTGGGCATATATTGCCACCCGGTAGAATCGGGACTGTGGTAGCAGAGGCAGAGGTGGAAATGGATATCAATTTATTAACAGTATCTGCCACAGAAAGAGACCTGAAAGGCTCAGAGAACTCAAGTTCACAAAACCCTGTTGCTTCCTCCTAGCCAATACCAGCTAAAGAGTTATCACTCTCCCTGCGGAGTGTTTATAACCTGGATAATATAGTTGAAGATCAAATTTGAGCAAAGTGATCTCTTAAAAATGGAAATGAGGTCATGTCCCTCTCCTGCTTCCTTCAAGACCTTCCTATTGACCTTCAAATAAAAGTTAAACTCCTCCACAGGGCCTTCAAGACCCTGCATAACCCAGCCTGTGTCCAACCCCTCTGGCTTCACCTCTGGTACCCCGCTTGCTCTGTCCTCTGCCATCTCACTGTCCTTCCTGTGGCGATTGCCCTGCTGCAGTGCCTTTCAGCTGTTAGTCTCTGTAGGAAGAGTTTGTGCCCCCAGACTCACTGGTCACAACTTTGCATCATTTAGATTTCTACTCAAAGGCTGCCTCCTCAAAGAAACCTCTGACCCACTCCTTAAATCTAAACTAGCTACCCACCCCTTCTCCAAGATTTTCCATTCTCTTAACTGCTTTCTGGTCTTTGCAGCACTTACACTGTTTGAATAATCACTGCATTTGCTTGCTGGCTTGATGTCTGCCTTCTACTCTACAACACCACTCCCTAAAGGCAGGACTTTTTTCTGTCTTATTTGCCACAGTTTCCTCGCCAGGATCCACACTTTGCACCTAATACATATTCAATAGCTCTCTGTTGAATGAGTGAGAGTATAGACCAGAGCTGAGAAGGCAGACATCAAATATCCAAGCAGAACCAGTAATGGGGATGCAAATTTGGGATAACAGGCTAAGGGTAGAAGCACTCTGAGGACACCCGATAGTGCTAAGTATTAGAGAGGAAAAATGAAGATGAACTATGTGTGCTTGCTGCTCTCAAAGGAGTTTACGGTCCACCTAGGAAGACACGCATACACAAGCAACACAAGGGACTCTGTAAAGGGAAGTAAGAGGAAAACAGGGTGGGGGCTGAGTATGCTGCCAGCTTCAAACTTCCTAATTGGAAAATGATGCACGAAGAGTTCACTAGAGGGATGCCTATTACAATGTTACTGGCAAAAACAAAAATTAAAAACAACCATACCATCCAACAATAGGGAATTAGTGAAGACAATTTTAACACATCCATATACTATAATTTAAAAATTACTCTGTAGAATTATATTTTACTATTTAAAAATTGATCATATATAGTAAGAGATAATAGGATACACAAAATGAAATGCACAGTTCAATTTTATTAAATCTTTAAAGGGGGAAAGAGACAGGGAGAGAATATGTATCTTTCCAGATGTAGATCCCAAAATGATAACAGGGTTATTGCTGGGTGGTCTGATTACAGCTGATTTCTATTTTCTTCCTTTTGTTTATTCATCCACTCTAATTTTTCTGATTAACATGTATTAATTGTGTAATATTTTTCCATTTTGGAACAACTGATTCAAGTGCTTGTTTTAAATCCCATCTCAACAGTATGATTAAAACACTAGATACCAGAGTGTCATTCCTTGGAGCAGTAGACTAAGTGGCTCTGAATTATTTCAAGCACATGTAAATGTTTAAGAGGCTCTGCTGGGCATGGAACAAGAGTGTCAGGTGGGTAACACCAATGGTACAGCCCCGTTGGTGGTACAGCCCAGACAGCCCTTAACTGGAGGTCAATAGCACCCTGTGGACCTAGGAAATAGCCACCATAGCAAAAATGCCATTTAAAGTTGTATTCTGTGCCAAATTCACTTCATCCACAGAACTTGCAAAGTAGTTATTATTCTCTCATTTTAGAGATGAGAATCCTGAAATTCAGGGAGGCTCAGAAACTTGTCCAATATCCTCCAGAGAGTAAAATTTAGACCAGCTGTGCCTAACTCCAAAGACCTGGCTTGTTTACCTGCACTGATGTTAGCCACAAGCCTAATCAAGTGGAGGACACCTGGCCAGAGGCTCATCCAGTGGATATCACACATTTCCTTTCACTGTCGTTCTAGAACCATTGCTGTGGCTAAAATCTTAATCAGTGGCGAAATCAAATAAGTCACAAAATGCAATGTGGTCTACTGAATTGGATCCTGGGAAAGACAAAGAGCACTAGTAAAAAAAACAAAAAGCAAACAAACAAAAACTGGTGGAATCTGCACAGCCTGGACTTAACTAATATTTTATACACTCATTGCAGAAGAGCAGCCCCTTCACGTTATATATACACGTTAGCCGGGTGTGGTGGTGGGTACCTGTAATCCCAGCTATTCAGGAGGCTAAGGCAAGAGAATCACTTGAACCCAGAAGGCAGAGGTTGCAGTGAGCCCAGAAGGCGAAGGTCGCTCCAGCCTGGGTGACAAGAGAGAAACTGTGTCTCAAAAAAAAAAAAAAGAATGTATATATGTGCGTATATACAGATAAGAATGTAGGCCGGGCTTGGTGGCTCACACCTGTAATCCCAGCACTTTGGGAGGCTGAGGCAGGCGATCATGAGGTCAGGAGTTCGAGAGCAGCCTGGCCAATATGGTGAAATCCCATCTCTACTAAAATTACAAAAAACAAAATTAGCCAAACATGGTGGCGCATGCCTGTAGTACCAGCTACTCGGGAGGCTGAGGCAGAAGAATCACTTGAACCCAGGAGGTGGAGGTTGCAGTGAGCCGTGATTGCGTCACTGCACTCCAGCCTGGGCAACAGAGTGAGTAAGACTCCGTCTCAAAAAAAAAAAAAAAGTATGTATGTATATACAGATACAGATAAGTATATATGTATATCTGTATACAGTGTTCAAATAACTCAATCAGGTCAAGTTTGCAAATCATGTTGTTTAAGTCTTTTACAACATTAAATATTTGTCTCTTAAAAAATGTTTGTATGTATATACAGATAAGTATGTACGTATATACAGATACAGGTAAGTATATATGTATATATATATATACAGATATGAATGTCTGTCTGTATGTATGTATATATGGATAAGAATGTATGTATGTATGCATATATGGATAAGTATGTATGTATAGATAAGAAGAAGCTGCTCTGGTAGAATGATGAGGGTGGGAAGGGGCTAAACTATTGACTTAGAAAGCTGTAAGCTGCGGTGTTAACACTCCCTCCATCTCAGCCCCAAAGAAGGCTCTAAGCTCCTCTGGAGAGCACTTTCGATATACCTGAACGGGTCCAATCAGACTATCTCATAGTCTGAAAACAGGAGTAACTTTCTCAAGAGCACTCAGCTGCTCATTGGTGGAGAGGATTAGAAGCCCTGTGTTATGGACTCCCCGTTCTATGAACTGAATGTGTGTGTCCACATCCCACCACCAAAATTCATGTGTTGAAGCCCTAACCCCAGCCAGTACCTTGATCTTAGAATTCCCAGCCTCCAGAACTGTGGGAAATAAATGTCTGTTATTTAAGCCACCAGTTTATAGCAGTATCTTGGTAGGGCATCCTCAGCTGGCTAAGACCCGCAGTCTCAGCAAGTCCAATGTTCCTTCCAGTTTCCCAGTTGACGACCAAGGACAGACGGGATTTTCAGATCAATTTTCAATTCCACTTCTGCTCAGAAACATCTCCAACTAAAATAACCACTCTCTAAAATTTTTAGATTTTTGTAAAACCAAGAAAAATTAACTTGCTTTATCAAACATCCATCTTTTTAAAAGGCTGCATGCAGCTGAAATATTATTGACATAAAAAGGGTGAAATTGCTATTATTTTTATTCAATTGGACGTCACTGTATCATGGTAGTGATGGTCCTCAGCCTCAGGCCCTTCATCCAAATTATCTGCGAAGCTTGTTAAAAATCCAGAGATTTTCAAGGCCTACAAGACTCTAAGTGATTGCGCTTGGAAATGGGCCTCTGTATCTATATTTATTTAGTGCTCCTTACTTACAATGGTTTTCTCAGGAAAGACAAACTGGGGATGAAAGATGAATGTGGAAGAAAGACTTATTTTCACTATTCATGCTTTTCATTATGAAATTTTTAAAAACCATTGTGTACATGCACAGCCATGGTCAGAACCTATGAATCTAGTGAGATGCTGTTGGATCTCTTAAAAACAGAGCATTGTGCAGAATCACCGGGAGTGTCTCGGGCAGTCTAGTCAGGCTGAGCTCCTGGAGGAGACAGTGAACTGTGGAGTCCGATGGCCCAGGGTCTGAACGTGCTCTGTCCACCCAATGAGACACCCTGGGCTTGGTGTGCTCACTTTAGTGAGCATCTCATCTATGAAATCTGTATAATAGGACCCACTTACCAGAGTTGTTAGGCTGAAATAGGACAATACATAAAAAGCATTCCACACACAGTTTGGCACATAGGGAGCCCTCAGTAAATCATAAATATGATGACTCTTTTTTTCTCCATTGTCCTTGTGCTGGAATGAAGGTTATTGAAATGATCACAATTGAATTATCTGGGAAAGCAAAACTCTTCTTTGTCTCATAAAACCAAATCAGTTGACTTAAAGCCAGAAAGTGTATGTGCTAAAACAGTTTCTACATACCCCATGAAGTGCTAATGGCCAAAATTTCTCACCCCAGCCTTCCTGCCATTAGCACTAATCCAGGAAACTAGAACTCCTGAGGCATTTTAATTTAGAATTATAAATGTGTGCAGTCATAATTTTCTTGGACATCTTCCACACTATTTTGGAGCTTTGGCTTATTGCTTTATGTTTGCATTTAATTTTTCTTCTTAGAGATGTAAATAATTATGTTACAAAATATATGGGAAATAGAAAGTAGGAAAAAAACAGTTCATAATTCCACCACTTTCACAATGGATACCAGCATTTTGGTATATTTTCTGCCAGGCTGTTAATGTGTGAGCTATATCATTACAAGCATTATAATCATATTGAACACAATTTTGACTCTCAATGTTTCTCTTAACAGTATATTGTGAATATTTTCCTTATTATGGAAAAGGCATTATAACTACCTTTTCAACTAACTGCATAATATTCCACTGAGTGACTAACCCACAATATATTTAATAACTCTACTATTACATGACATTTTGGTTTACTCCAATTTTTTCTGGTTTTCATAGTGCTGCAATAAACATCTTTGTATGTGAACATTTTTACTGAATTCATAATTATTTCTTAGGCTAGATTCACACAATTGGCTAGCCTTCAGTTTTAGAGATATAAAATTACATTAGATTATGGTATTAAACTAACTAGGTAAACTTAGAAAAATCACCAGGATTTCACGTGAATATGCCTTCTCTCTGGTTTTCAGAACTATTAGGGGAATAAATCTTTTGCAAAGCAGCAAGAAGGCAACCTGTAATCTACCAGAGACATACAGAATTGCAACAAGGTCAAAAGGCACCCCTTTATTTGGCTGCTACAATATCAACATCAATTTCGAGTTACAACCCAGAAACAAAACAAGAGTTTTGAAAAGCAGCAGTGCCTGTCATCCAAATTGCATCTCCTGTTTCACACGCGAACAGGAAGGAAAAGAAACTGCTACTGGCCCCATACTGAAAGAGACTCTCACTGTGGAAATGTATGTGTATACTAACTTCCATTATTCAGGGAGTCAGCAAATTCATTCCAATAAGAACTCATTGTATTAATAACAATTTACATTTATTGAGCACTAACAATGTGCCAATGTTCTTAAAGATCCTAAACATATGCTAACTTTTGTCCCATTTTATGGAAGGCACACTGAGGCATAAAGAGAACATCATTTTCTGAAGATGACAATGATTTTCACAGGAAAGACAAATGAGATGAAAGATGAATGTGGAAGAAAGACTTATTTTCACTATTCATGCTTTTCATTACGAAATATAAAAAAAAACACTGTGCACATGCACAGCCATGGTCAGAAACTATGAACCTAGAGAGATGCTGTTGGATCTCTTAAAAACAGACCATTGTGCAGAATCACCAGGAGGGTCTCCGGCAGCCTGGTCAGCCTGCATTCCTAGGGGAGACAGTGAGCTATGGAATCTGACAGCCCAGGGTCTCAACGTGCTCTGCCCACCCAATGTGAAAGTGGTTAGTAGGAGGTGGAGCTGGGCTTCAAACCCAGGTATGCTGGCTTCAGAAATCACTGTCTAAACCAACCCAGACACCTCTATTCTTTTTGTTGCCTACAGCCCTGGCAGGGTGTCTTGGCTTCCCCTGGTATATTAATTTTCTATAACTGCTGTAACAAATTATCACAAACCTGGTGGAATAGTTACCATCTTATGGTTCTGAAGGTCAGAAGTCTCAGATGGGCTTCCAGGGCTACATTCCTCTTGGATGCTCTGGGGGAAAAGCCATTTGTTTCCTTGCCTTTTCTATCTTCTAGAGCAGGAGTCCCCAGTCCCTGAACCACGGACCAGTACTGGTGCAAGACCCATTAGGAACGGGGTAGCACAGCAGGAGGTGAGTGGCAGGCGAGTCAGTGAAGCTTCATCTGTATTTACAGCTGCTCCCCATCGCTCACATTAACACCTGAGCTTCACCTCCTGTCAGATCAGCAATGACAGATTCTCACAGGAGCACAAACCCCATTGTGAACTATGTATGCAAGGGATCTAGATTGCATACTCCTTATGAGCATCTAATGCCCGATGATCTGTCCTGGCTCTGATCACCCCAGAGGGGATGGTCTAGTTGCAGGAAAATAAGTTCAGGGCTCCCACTGATTCTACCTTATCATGAGTTGTATAAGTATTTCACTATACATTACAGTATAATAATAATAGAAATAAAGTGCACAATAAATGGAATACACTTGAATCATCCTAAACCATCTCCCACCCCCACCTCCACCAGTCTGTGGGAAAACTGTCTTCCATGAAACCAGTCCCTGGTGCCAAAATGTTCGGGGAGCACTGTTCTAGACTTCCCACATTTTCTGGCACAGGGCTTCTTCCTCCATCTTCAAAGCCATCAGTGTAGCATCTTCTCTCATTGTTTCCCTCTCCTTCCATCCACACATCACCTTCTCTCTATAATTCTGAACTTCTGCCTCCCTCTTAAAAGGACTGTTGTGATTACAGCACAGGGCCCACTTAGATGATCAGGATAACCAGCCTATCTCAAGACTCTTCATTTAATCACATCCGCAAAGCCCGTTTCAACACATATGGTAAACACACTCACAGGTGCTTGAGATGAGAACTAGACATCTCTGGGAGGCTATTCTGCAGCTCACCACACCTGGCACGTAAATTACACTAAAAGACAACTGGAAAAGACACAAGTGCATCTGCATAACTACTTTTCTGGAGATTTTTACAGAAGGCAAAACTGTTAGACTTAGAATTCCAGCAATCTCAACGAGTGAGCAATAGGAGATAGAGATCACATAAAAAGAATATGAATCAATCCCTCTCAGTTTTTGAGCCCCTAATACGTTCCACAGACTGTTCGCCTAACCTATTTCACTGTCACACCAACACTGGCAGTGTGCAGCCTTGTCTGCAAAACAGAGATGAGAAAACTGAGGTTCAGATACATTATAGTTGCACCACTTAGAAGTCTCTGACTTCAAAGCCCAGGTACTGTCCACTGTAGCAAGACGACCAACACCAAGTTTGATCAAAATGAACAGCACATTTTAAAGACATCAAGCATCGGGGATTGACAGTTACAGAGGCAGACTCCTGCACGCAACCTCCATAGCCATCCTCTGTGTTCACATCATGTGCTTTTACCACCTATTTCCATGGTTACTTATCTATGTTTTTATTGTCATCTCTTCAGAAGGTAAGGACCTTGTCTGTTGCTGACTGCTATTGCACTAGCTCTGAGTAGAGGCCAGGCACCTAGTAGGCACTAAATAAATGTTCGTGTAACAAATGGATAACACTCCTTTGACCCGGAGATAATCGATGTTAATAAACCCAACCACTTGCAACATGGATGGGATGCTAAAAATTGGCAAACACTCCAAAAAGATTTCTTAACAGCCAAAATAAACAGCAATGAGTCTAAGTTAATGCACAATCTCTTTGGAAAACCCTGTGAGACCCAATTCAGAGCTCGTATTCCCTCTTTAAAAACTGATTTCTAACCAATTTGTTGAGCTCTTTATTGCTGTACTTTTTGCTAAAAGGAATATGCTTCAGTTGTAGTTAAAATAAAAAAGGAAGATTAACTTTCTAAAACACATGAGCCACAGAAGCAAGGTAACTGCAAATATAATAGCATTCAAAAGATGCATCAGCAAAGTTATAGCCTCTGTGGATGGAGACAAGGATTCAGAGAGACTGACTGATTGCATTTCTCAAATTGACAACCACAATACCGCGTGATCCTTACTCAGCCCCTACAAAGAGGGTCATCTCAGTTTTTAGCTCCAATCCTCTCAAACACAAATGTAACTGGAGAGAGCAACCTAGAGTCAAAGAGACAGTATTTTTTTGATTCACACTTGGACCTCAAGCGTTCCTCACTCATGGCAGCTATTCACTTTGTGTCGAGTCGTGTCTCTCCTAGAGTTCTGTATGTGTCTTCAGGGCAGATAAATAGTTTAATCATCCTTGAAGCTCTAAACTTAATGATTGGAAGCTATGTGCTGAATGAATAAATAAACCGTTTATTATTTTAAAAATTCATGATCATTAAGAATTTCAGAAAATACAGAAAGGGAGAGAACAACAAACAAATCTGTGATGATAACATAAAACGAGTAACATTTCATGATATTTCTTTCTGATCTTTTTTAATGTAGAGGGTTTCTTTCTTTTTATTTTTCTCCTTACAAAATCATACACATACATTTTCTGTCAGGACTTTTGCACTCACTACACATTATAACCTAAGCATTGCCCAATGACATCTCATAGTTCTGCAGCTTGATTAAAGCTAAAGAACACACTAATAGGGCTTTGGGGGTACAAACACATTTTCTTCCATTCAACACATTATTAACTCTGGTGTGACAAAAAGAGGGTTCTGCCTGCATCTCGGTGGTATAAATCAGGCTTAAGTTCCCCAACCTGACTAGAATATCCCTTTGTTTTGCTTCCTTTTCTATTTAGAATCTGTGACCTAAATTTAGAATCTCTCCATTTCTCCTCAGTGTGATAAGCAGTAACAGCCCTCAAAACTCTCAGTAGAACCTTCCAGCAAGAATCCTTTGGCAAAACATAGCGTCAGTCACTCTGATTCTAGAGTTGTTCTATTTTTTTTTTTCTATTAAAGTAAATGTTTTCATGAACTCACAAAATGTGTTAGTCATAGCCATCATAGAGTTCCAGTTGATGATTAAAAAACAAACTAGGTTTGGGATAAAATTCAAGATGCCTTCCTTACTCCAAATTTGTTCTTAGTCAACAAAGAATAGAGGCCAATGCCTTGAAACCAAACATATTTTTACGAAACCAAACATCATAAAACATGAGTGTGCATACCCTTACATCACTCAGACCGCTAAGATTAATAGACATGCTGAAAGCATTTGCTTCACACTTGCTCAGCTGAACAAATACATCTTTTCATAAAACAAGTCCAAAATCTTGACCATTCCCAAATGTCTAAAATCCAAGACTCTTTGCTTTAAATTCCTCAATGAGAAAGCACAGAAGGAGAGAATTCAGATCATTAACCAGATGTTTAAGGTTGGCACCAGGAAGAGAAGGAGTTAGAGTTGCACATTGAGGAACCAAAAAGATAAGAAATAAAAGAGGAGGAGGAGGAAGAGAAAATACACTAAGAGAAATATTCGAAGACACTCTTTTACATTATCAATTATTTATTTCTTTAAGAAAGAGGACATTTCTTTTCATCCACACAAGATATTGTTCGTTAGATGAGTAGAGCAAGCTTGTTTTGTTTTTATGTAGCATTTATTGACTTGTTTCTAAGACCAAAAGGATATTCTTATTTCCCATTGAAAAATAGTTGGCAAATACAATAGAAATAAAATTAGAAAATACAAATTGCCCATAACCTCTCTGTATAGCAATGTGGCTGCATTAATATTTTGGTATTGGGCCTTCTCATTTTTTATTTGATGCATATATATATTAGAGATGGGGTCTCACTATGTTGCCCAGGCTGGTCTCAAGCTCCTGAGCTCAAGCGATCCTCCCACTTCAGCCTCCCAAATTGCTGGGAACACAGGCATGAGCACCTGGGCTGTATATATTATTTTTAAACCAGAATAAATGTTACAAACTGGAGACACTATTTGGTAGCTTCCTTTTTCCCTTGAGCAATATGTTAAAAAATATTTGCCTTTGTCATTAAATGTTCTTTTAGTACATAGATTTTTAAGAACTGCAAAACGGTCCTTTTGTTGATGTGCTTTGATTTAACTAATCTTTAATTATAGAACAAATCACTTATAACATCAAAAAATGTTACTCCATGATTAACAGTGTTGTACATAGAGCTTTGAGTACTTTTTAAAAATTGTTGTCTTCAAATTACATCCTAAGGGTGGAAGTGTTGGGAAAAAGGGTTTACACAATTTTCAGACTCTATATATATATTTGCCAATATAAATTTTGCACTCCTAAAAGTTTATGCCACTTTATATTTGCATGAACAATCTATAAATGTGCTTGCTCTTTAATTGGTTTTAATTATTTGCATCTTTACCAAACTAATAAGCCATTAGAAATTATTTCATTTTGCTATTATTCATTAATTCATTGAACAAATATATATCCAGCACTTTCTACACGCCAGGCTCTGTTTTAGAACTGGAGGCACTACCATGAACATAGGCTCTGGCACTAGGCAGACAGGGTTGGAATACCAGCTCTGTTCAACTCCCTCTGTTACCTGAGGCATGTTCCTCATTTGAGATTCCATTTCCTCCACTACAAAGTGCAGGCAAACCAACCCCCACTTAGAGGTGATCCTAAACGTTGACCATGCTGACAGGTGCACAGTGCCTGGACCAGGCATGGTACAGGGGCCTCTCAGTAGGGTAGGTTCCTTAGCTCCCCGTACCTGTAACCTGGGCAACCACTCACTAGAGGCACCAGCTCTCTCCACGATACTCGATCCTGCCTTGATTGTAGGGACTCAGTCCTTGACTCTGAAGTGCTCTGATGTCTCAGACAACCCCTTTTCCATCTGAGGAAAGACAGACTAATTGTAAGAAGCCAATTTCTGCAGTTTGTTGGATCTCAGGTTAGCATTGCATTATTGCATTGATTCTAATATAGGAACTGGCTGCAGCACACCAAATTGAGTCTCATGACCTGGAAGTCCTTCCTCTTATGTTAAAAGTCAGAGGCTTCAGCTGAAAGAAAAATCAGCTGAAGTGCAGCCAACACTGCCTTCTTGCTTGTCTATTGCATTCTCTCTAGTCTTAGCTGCATTTCCCTATACAAAAGATTTTTTCAGGGATAGCCCAAGTAGTGATAGTTTTTGTTTTCCTCCAGGTCTTTTATGTTATAAAGAAATAAAAAAATATATAAATTTAGCTAAAGACCCACCTTTTATTCTTTCTGTGTCCTTCGGTTAACCAACGAGGACCTGAAACTAGTGCATTTCATTCCCATGTATTCTTTTTAAATTTTTTTATTGAAATGAAACTCTCATAATGTAGAATGAACCACCTTAAAATGTGCAGTTCAGCAGCATTTAGAACGTTAACAATCTTGTGCAGCCACCAACTATATCAAGTTCCAAAACATTTTCATCACTTCAGCAGAGAACCCCATACTACTAAGCAGCTATTCCCCATTTCTCACTCCCCTGAGCCCTTGAAAACTATCAATCTGCTTTCTGTCTCTATGGATTTATCTATTCTGAACATTTAATATAAAATGACTCATGAAACATGTGACTATGTTAGTCTATTCTTGCATTGCTATAAAGAGATCCTGAGGCTGCGTGATTTGTACAGAAAAGAGGTTGAGACCAGGCACAGTGGCTCATGCCTCTAATTCCATCCCTTTGGAAGGCCAAGACAAGAGGATCACTTGAGTCCAAGAGTTCGAGAACAGTCTGAGTAGCATAGTGAGAACCTGTCTCTACAAATATGGTGGCACACACCTGTGATTACAGATACTTGAGAGGCTGAGGTAGGAGGATTGCTTTAGCCCAAGAGTTGAAGGCTGCAGTAAGCCATGATCAAGAAAGGCCCTGTCTCAAAAAAAGAAAGAAGGAAAAGAGGTTTAATTGGCTCACTGTTCTGCAAGCTGTACAAGAAGCATGGTGCTGGCATCTGCTTCTGGTGAGAGCCTCAGGAAGCAAAGGAGGAAATGGGCCACATGGATCGAGTGGGAGAGAGAAGGGAAGAGGTGCCACATACTTTTAAACAACCAGATCTCTCAAGAACTCAGACACTATTGCGAGGACAACATTAAGCCATTCATGAAGGATCCATCCCCATGACCAAAACACCTCCTACCAGGCCCCATCTCCAACACTGGGGATTACCATGGGAGCAGAGAGAAGGTTTGCCAGGATGAGCCTGCATGGACAAGCGCCCAAAAGGCTTCCCGTAAGAGGCTACATCTTACCCATCAGCACTTAAACAAAAGTCTGTTGAAAATCTCTCCACTTCTCTCATTATCCTTTGCAGCCACAGTGACCAGCCATGATCATCTTTGCCCACTCAGCTGCATCAGCCTCCCAACTTGCTCCCAGCTCCCCTCCCCAGCCCTCTCTAATACCTTCTCCATCATCGTTTTATGCACAACAAAGATCATGGTCTCCTCTAACCCTCTCATGGAACCCCATTGCTGTTAAGATAAAAGCCAACCTCTTCAGGCCCTGAAATGACTTGACCCCTACTATTTTTCTGACCTCCTTTCTTACAGGCCATTTTGTCTTATAAGCTCCAACCCATTGTCCTTTCAGTTACTAGAATTCCCGAAGTCCTCTCCTGCCTCAGGGCCCTCTCACATACTGTTCTCCCTCGCTGTGAGGCTTTTATCCCATCTTCGCCTGGCTAAGTCATCCTCAGGTATCCCCAGGTATCTCATCCTTAGAGTGACTTTTGCTGATCTCCCAAACCACAGTAGGCACTCTTTTTAATCTCTTTCACCAACCCCTCTTCTTTTCCTTTGTAGTGCTTATCTCTCTTTAGTTATATAGGTATTTACTAAAAAGAGATAGTAAAATACAGTAGTTAAGTGTCCTAAGACCACACAGCCTCAGGCAAGTTATTTACCTCTTCTGCCTCAGTTTTTCCATCTGAAGAATGCAAAGAATAATAACAGTAACCTTCTCCTGTGGTTGTAGAAAGACTGAGTTGGTGTATGCAGAGCCCTCAGCACAGAGTCTGCCCAGAGCCCCTGGCTGAGATTTTGTAGAGAATTTGGGGCATTTATGCAAAACGACCACTGAGATGCCACCCAACTCAAAAATGGTACAAATGCCAATACCATTGTGGAACAAGCTTTGACATTCTCTTCACAGCAGAGGTTAGCTTCACTAACCTTTAAAGTTACTTCCAAATCTGAGATTCTGTGGCTCTGTCTGTGTTCCAGGGACAAAAGGTGCCTGGCTGTGGGGGAACTTACATTCCCCAGGATTTTGTTTTTATACAGGGACAGGGCAGTGTAAATTCACACAACCTTTTGGAAAGCAGTTTGGCAGCATGTACCAAAAAAGACATAAAACATACAGACCTTTTGATCCAATAATTCCATTTCTGGGAATCTATCCTAAGGAAATAATCCTAAATAGGGATAAAGGCTTATGCACAAAACTTTCAATGTAATCTCATTTACACTAGGAAAAAATAGAAACAGCTTAATTGTCCCGTAATAGGAGAGAGGGGGGCTAAATGAATTATTGTACAACTACTTGATGGATATTGTTTGGCTGTTAATGGCTCCAAAACATAACAGGGGAAAAACACTTATGATATAATATTACATTAAAGAAAAAGCACACAGCAACAGTGTATAGGTGCTATTACAAATCTTTGAACAGAAGACCTATGCATACACAGAGAGAACAAAAATAACAGAAAGAAAGAAACTAAAGTGGTAACAGTGGTATAGTTCTGAGAAATAGAACTATATAAATAATTATTTACTCTTGTTTTCCTACCTTTTCCTCCTGATATTTCGTGAGCGTATATTTAAAATAAAATACAAATAGTTCCATAGGACAAGTACAGAAAATACATGAGGTTAAAAAAATAGCATATGTATTTTGATCAAAAACTGTATATACTATGAATAGGAAAAAATACTAGAAGGAAATCACATACATATATACACACACACACAAACATACACACACACGGCCAAACAAAAACCAAACAAACCAAATCTGTGCCTAATCTTCTAGAATCCTACTATATTAGAATCCTTGCCAGTGGTGGGGTGATTTTCTTACCTATCTTTGCCCAAGTGTGCTTCATTTTTGCTGCCTCCCATCCTTTCTCCAGATAGCAGTCCAAGAAATCTATCTATTAATAGGAGTCATATATGATTCTCATAACTGGCAAACTCTTCACTGGCTTCTTAATGCCCTGAAGATAAAGTCTAAGTCCCTCAAGAAAGTTTTAGCCTCAATATCCACAGCCTCTGCAACGGGCTCCACCCCCCATCCTTCTTCCTCCTCATTCTTCTCCAGCCTCCCCAGCTTTCTCACTCTCCAAGGTGCCTTGTTCTCTCTCAATGCCAGGCTTTCACTGAAACCATTAGCTCTCCATGAAAAAACTACTTATTCCATCCTGGCACTTATTTTCTCAGACACCTTACAGTCATCCTTCAGTTTTCAAGAAATTGCTTAGAAGTTCGGTCCCTAAGGAGAGTGTTTCTGATCACGTAGATGAGATTATCCTGAAAACACAGATCTAAAGTGCCTCCAAAGACATGCATTTCCTAGTCCCAACAAGAACGTAAACTCTAAACACTATTGAAAGAAAAAGGAATGCCTCTAACTTAAATCTGCTCCTCCCTGCACCAACAGAAATCAACATTTTTTTAGTTTGAGTAGCACAAATGTGTCAGTCAACAAGATGCATTACTTCATCAAACTTTATAACAACCTTACTTCATTTGGACATTTTTTAAAATTTCAATTTATAGAAGAGAACACTAAGGTTTCAGAGGGGTAATCCTCAGAGTCTTTTGCCCAAGGCAATTTGCCCAAGGTCACATGGCTGGACAATGATGACTTTGTCCTTCAAAGTCAGCAGTCTTACTCCACAAAGAAATGTCAGTGGGAAGGGGGAAGACATGAAGATTTCTGCTAGTTTAGGGTAACATTCCATTGCTTTGTCTTTTTTTTTTTTTTTTTTTACCAAACCTCAGTGCTCAGCTTTCCTTCCCAGCACACTATGAGTCATTGTTGGATTTCCCAGCTCTCTCTCCAATGTGATGGAGTCTGCTGAGGACATTGTTTTGGCTGGAAGTGTATGTGTATGCAAGAGGCACCACCTGCCGCTAAATCTTTGCCTTTGTTGCGTCTAATATAGCTCTTGACCCTGAACTTGGCTCATGTCTTCAGGCACCCTCCCCACAAAATGCCTCACATGTTTTTAGCAATAAACAAAGCAGAGAACATGGGACCCCATTATCCAGATAAACGTTTAGAAACACCAAAATGTTCAAATAGACCGAGATACCTGAAAAAAAAAAAAAAGAGTTGAAGAGCTTTTTCTACTAAATATAAATGTAAGGTATTAGCACAATATTGTTATGATCACCACTATTTTTATGCCTGCATAATGTCACAAAGACAGTCTCAAAATTCTGTGGCTGGAGTGGTTTGCATCATTGAGTGGAGGCATTGCTTCCAGGTCTCTGGCCTTCGGATGGTTTTCAGGTGCAAACAAGAGGAGCATAGAGAACTCAGGATAGTCAATGACACTTATCAAAGAACAGTAGCCAAAGCTCAATGGTAAGAGCAGCGGCAGCTATCAGCACTATTCACCCACTTCACATTTATGGAGCACCCATGAAGTGCTAGGCAACAGGGACTCATTTTCTGGGGATTATTTCAATTAATCTTTACAACAATCCAAGGAGCCAAGTACTATCACTCTCCTCATCTTAAACCAAGAGCTTGGTTTGAAGGTCAGACAAATCTGGGTTTGAATGCCAAATCTATCACTCAGTAGCTGTGTGACTTTGGGCCAGTGCTCTCATTTAGAAACTTCAGTTTCCACATCTGTAATAAGGAGATAATAATACCTACTTTGCTAAGTGGTCAGGACTCAGTGTAGGTAGCACATAGTAGATGGTTAATACATGTATAGATATAGATATTTAAAATTTGTGGTACAACCATACAATGGAATACTACTCAGCAATGAAAGAAACATGCAACACGAATGACTCTCAAAAACATTATGTTAAGTGAAAGAAGAGAGCCTCAAAAACCCACATATTGTAAGATTCTATTTATATGACACTCTGGAAAAGGCAAAATTACAGGACAGATATATGATCAGAGGTTGCAGGCAGCTGGGGTGGAGGAGATTGACTACAAAGGGACATAAGGGAACATTTTGGAGGGAATAGAAATGCTCTGTATCTCTTTTTTAGTGGTGGTTACACAATTGCATAAATTGGCCAAAAATCACGAAACTATTAACACCGAAAGGGTAAATTTTACATTTTAATAATTATACTCTAATAAACCTGCTTTTTTTAAAAAAAAAAAAAGATATTGCTCAGATATGACAGCAAAGGAGCTTCTTAATCCAGATTCCTTGGGATTTGGCAGATTTTTTTATCTCCAGTTCATTGACTTGAACATGCCTAGTTGTTCTTTTCATATTTGCCTATCCGATAATTCATCCTACCTTCCCCAGGGCAGAATAAATCAAGAGGTGAGGGAGGAAAAGAGTGTACTTGGAAAATCCTTCCTCCTGAAGACCAAAGGATCAGGGAAAATGCATTCTCATCTAATATCTACCCTAACCTAATATTATTTCATCTAATATTATTTCCTGTCCAGTCAATGCTAAATTTCCAAATAGCTCAGTGGGTACATGGAAATTCATTATCTATTGATCTCTGTTTTTTAATATGTTTAAAACTTCCGATAATTTTTTTTTTTTTTTTAGAAAGGGTCTTGCTTTGTCACCTAGGCTGGAGTGCAGTGGTGGAAACATGGCTCACTACAGCTTCAACATCCTGGGCTCAAGCCATCCTCTCACCTCAGCCTTCTGAGTAGATGTGCCTATACATGCACTCCAGCAACGGCTGGCTTTTTGTTTATTTATTTATTTATTTTTGTAGAGATGGGGTTTTGCCATATTGCCCAGGCTGGTCTCAAGCGATCTTCCCACCATAGCCCCCCAAAATGCTGGGATTACAGTCATGAGCCACCACGTCTGGCCAACTTTCTATAAGTTTTTAAGTTTTTTATGTTTTAAAATATGAGAAGTGATATTTTTTGGGCAAGGTAAAGTATTATGATCTGGGATAATGTTATATTGTTAATTCACATTTATCCACAAGCATGGATATTTATGTAGATTAAAACACTGGATTGTCATCTACATGTGAAGTAGGAACCAGGTATCAGTGAAGGCTGTAGAGCAAAGACTCTTTTGGCCACCCTGCAGGGACCTGAGTTCCAGTTCTGGTTTAGCATATACTTTATTTGGGCAAGTCACTTCTTACTGAATCTGGCTTTTTATCTGTGAAACAGGAAACTCAAGCAGATAACCTCTGAGATCCCTTCTTCTCTAACAGTGTGAAATTCCCAATGCAATGTAAGAACTGTGAGTTGAGATCCTGTCTTCTGCTTTCAAAACTGTATGTTCAGGGCCCAGCACAGTGCCTGGCACACACAGGGGTCAATGACATTTGTTCATTCCATGAGTCAGTGAATTGCCATTTTTAAATATGCAAACTCCTTTTCTCATAAGAACCCACCTCTTTCCCTGCAATGAAAGCAGATTCAGTTTACAAACCAAACTGAGTTGTTTCAGCTGGTTGAAGTCAGCTTGAAAAGCCAGGAAAGTGGCAGCAGGCACCACCTCTACCTGGTCAACAGCCTGGTTCACGAAATCCCACTCACAGCCCTTCTGAGGAACCTACTGACCCCAGGATAAGGACCAGAACCTCCCATGGCCAACAGAGCCCTGCCTGGCCCAGGCACATCCTCCCTGCAGGCTCATGCCTGCCTTTGCTCTTTCCCACTGGCCTCCACTCAGCATCATCCTCTTCCACCTCAGGACCTTTGCATATGACATTCTATCAGCCTGGATGTGTTTTCCTGCCCTTTTTCCAGGTTCATGCCTACTGTTTTTCCTCCTTTTAGGTCAGATGTCATTCCTTTAGGCACGTTCTCTCTTATTTAGGCAAGTTCTTTAGGCAAGATTCAACTAGGTTGTCCAGCTAAACACTCCACGGTATCCTTTATTTTTTCATTCAGAGCATTCTCCAAAACTTATTGAATTTATCAAATGGTATTAACTGTCCTTAATATGATATGAATAAGAAATAACCTCATTTTTCTTCCATCATTTGTTGTAGCCAAATTCTGTTGGATCTTTCTTCCCTGCCCTTTTATGACATCTCAGGCAAATTTCTTGGCTTTCTGGTAACTTCCATTTACATGAACAATTTTATTAGTCAATTGTGACTCATTTTCAGATATTAAAAAGACAAATCTCAATCAAATTTTCTATTTTATATCCAATACAATACTTGTCCTTCTCCATGGCTGTAGTTCAGGATATGCTATACCCTTTCACTCTTCCCCCATCTCCTGCCACTTTCTTTCATTTTCAGCAACTCTTGAGTCAGGTCAGAGAGTAGAAGAATCAGGAAAAAAGTGAATGAATTATTTTTACTTAATAAGTGCTACTTGTATGATCCTCTCCTGGCTCCAATGTCTGCTGTGCACTCCAGGTAACCAAATGCTGGCTCTTGCAGGGTGAAGGTGTTCCTTGGTTGATAGCTTGCAGTGCTCCCCCGCCAGCCTCAGATTCTGTACTCAGTGATACAGCCAGTGACTTCTTAGTGGCCTCCCCTGACTAGGAGGACTCCTTGGCTCAGGAAGTCCCATCAAGATGGCCCAACTCAGCTGCCTTCCTCAGTACCATCTCCCTCTTGGGGAGTGCATATATTCTTGCCTCTCTAACAGCTGCCCCTGCACTGCTCTCCCTTCTCCACAACTCTACCTTGACGCCTCTCTTCAACCACTAATCCTTTCTGAATTTCTAGTTTTCTCTTATGTGGACTGAAAATGGCTGATGGTCACTGTCAGATCCAGCTGGATTTTAACAAGTTCTAAGTCGATGTATAAGCATTGGTTGCCTATCATTCTCTGCTTTGTGTTCTCAGCTGAAATTCCAAGTAGATGGGAATTCCCAATTAATATCCTGTTAAGCATAGTTCTGTGATTATTTCATAAATATCTCTCTTCCCCACTAGATTTTGTCTCTACAAGGGCTCTTTGTTTGCTCTCTACTGAATACCCAGACCAAGCATTCAGCATCTGATATATAGTAGCAGCTAAATAAATATGTGATGAAGTAATAAATGAAAGAACAGGATGAGATACAAAGAAGACCATGTTTGTATCACTACAATTCCCTGGTTTGTAAGGACAAGCAGATAAGACATCATTTGAGCAAGAGTAGATAAGGCAAAGATTCCTAGAGCCTGGCTGCCCATAGAGCTTTTAAAAAATATTAATGCCTAACTTAATCTACTGATATGCTCGTTCAGTAGATCTAGTTAAGAGCTAGTGAGCTAAAGTGCATGAGAGATCCAAATTATGTGCTAGAAGAGTTCAGGAGAAGACAGGGTTGTACCTGCTTGAGAATATCAGGAAGACTTTCTGTAGAAAGTGATGCATACAGAAGATAAATGTGAACAGATGGAGAAAGAGGCATAGGGGAGACATGCTTGGTAATGGCTTACAGCTACTGGAGATGATATAAGCAAGGCACTGAGGTTAGAAAGAGAAGATTCAATTCCTAACAGAACCCACTAGGAGAGGAGGAGGAAGAAACAGGGGGTATGCAACTGCAAGTTGTTTGGATGCAAAAACATGGTCTTTTAAAGTTAGCAACAACCTAGGGAGGAAATATGGTAAGTGGTTAGGTGTGTCAATTGTGGATCAGACTGTCTAAATTACTCATCTGTAGAAAGAGGATAATACAATTACTCACCTCAAGAGGTTATGATGAGGATTAAAGAAAGTGATGCTTGTCATGTCTTAGCACATTGTACATGCTCATTACGTATCAGCTAGAACCTTCTTTTTAAAATACTTCTACCACCTAGAAAAATGGTGTGAGTGTGTGTGTATGTATGTGTGTAGTGGTGTGCAGAGCTGGCTTACACCTGCCAGCAAGCACCAATTCTACAATTCTACATTCTATAACTTTCTAACTCTGCATTCAGTGAAGGTCAGATTGTTAGCTTGAAATTGACCATGTCGGGGGTATTCACTCCAAGAAAACTAACAAAACTACAAATCTGAACCTTATTTTTGAGAGCTAGGTTAGTAGCAAACTGTTAGGTGCTCTGGGAACATTGATGGGATTGGAATGGAATGGACTGCATTCAATTGAAAAGTAAATAAAGGATATAGGGGTAAAAAAGAGCACAAGTTGAGAAAGGAAGATTATCTGCCTAGGAAAGACAAAATAAGACCCCATCTTTGGGGTGAGTGGCAGGTAAAAATGGAATCTGACTTTTACTCTGAGCCAATACTTCCTTCAGCATATTTTTCTACCCATCACTTCACCACTGCTTCTAAGTGTGAAAATAACTGAGTGAAATAGACACTGACAAGCTTTATCAACATCTGAGGTTCTGAACACTCTCAGAGACATTTTCAAAGGTTAATTCTCTCTGGGAAGAAGAATGAGTTCAGAAAGACATAGATTACAATAAATTATCTGAGATGAAAATAATAAAGAAGAAAAAGGAAAAATCCAATTTTTATTGAAGAACAGAAAAAATACTGTAATACTTTAACGATACAAAAAACGTTATTTTGTGTGGTAAGCAACATTAAAGAGAAATAGAGAAGTTGTGAATGACACAGAAAAGAAAATATGAATATCCACAAATCTAGCTTCAAGTCTCTGGACTGACACTAGCTTTCTAACCATAGACAAGTTGTGGGACGTCTCTGGACCTTGGTTCCCCATCTAACCTACCACAAGATGGTTCTGGGGAGGATGATATGGGCTTAGCATTGCTCTCTAGGATATAAAATGTTTTGCAAATGTCAGGGTTTTTTTTTAATCACTGTGCCATAAAGCAGCCAAAACTTTATCAATAATGAACTGTTGACAATAATAAATATTGATGATTTTTTTTCTTCATTGAGCCTCTACTGTAGACTAGTCTCTGTCCTAGAGTTTGCATTTTAGTGGGGAAACAAGCAAGTCAATAGACAGCCATAACACAGTGCAATTGTGTGGCTTTGCAGGGACTTGAGTAGTGCCAGGAGGAGAAGGAGGTTAATCAACACTTTAAGGCAGAAAAATAGGAATGCATCTATTCTTTTATTGGTCTACAAATTCATCCACTTCTGAGCTCCCTGGCAGAGACTGGGCTACTCCAAAGAAGACATAATGGAAAAAGCCCACTTAAGAAGTTATCGCTTATAAACAAATAAATGAACATATTAAAAGGCTGTATCACCTGAAATTAAGCTTGTAAATGGGTGACATCAGATGCCATCATTTGGTTCGAGAATATTAAGAACTATGAGAAACCCTGGAAATAATCAAGGACAACCATCTTATTTTGAAAATGAGAAAACAGACCCAGAGACTTTATCTGATTAAAATCTGAATCTAATTTAGCAACTAGCTTCTATGATCAAGACATTGTTTTGACCATCCTATGATGGCATTAAGATTTTGGAAAGCCAATAAATTCAAAGGACCATTTCCTCCAGTGTGGAGAGTGGATCCCAAAGGCAAAATTAAGCTGGTCAGAACGGGGAGCCCAGCAATCTCGTTGGTCAAGTGTGTGGTCAATGTCCACTTCACTAACTCTGGAAACATTCCTTTCAATTAGAGTTCTCATTGCTTGAGAAGAATGAGAGGAAAAGAAAGATAAAAACAAGATTTTTTTCAGTCATCTAATTTCCATAAATGACATCATAAATTATATATTGCTGTTGCCAAGGAAATATAAGAAATACATAGCAGAAGGAAACAAAGAAATTGATTGCACCATAGACGACTAGTCATATGCTTTGGAGAGTCATTCTGCCTTTTGAGATGTTATGATCAGTTCTTTACAGGCACAAAGACATATTAGTTTTCTAAAAATACCCAATCATTTATCCATTCAGCAAAGAACAAAGAAAACAAAATCAGTGCAATTCTCATAACCCTCTTTCTTTTCACAGCACATAGAATGAGGAGCTATTTTCCTGCCATATTTACCAAGAATAGGGACAGTGTTCATTATTCCACAAGACACCATCCTAAGTCCAGAATCTAAAGGCTCTACCTCCAAAACTCTCAAATATAAAATGGCTTTTTTCTCTAAGTTAACAACTAATTTCCAGGCAGTGAGTAATTTTTTTCCTGAAACATTCACTCAGTGGAAAACAAATGAAGAGGGAAAAATTAAGTAAACAAATCTGAAAAAGAGGCCACAACACACAGAGATGGAGAAGCTCTAAACTTACCACTGAAGGAAAGCAGGCACTTAAAGTTTATCCCAAACAAAACTGTAATTTTAACTGGTCCCCAAGTTGAGCCTCACTCGATGAATGACTTCCAGGGCCTTTGGCTCTTTGGGACTAAACGAGAAAATTATTTTTAGCACAACTATTTGGAAATCTTTGAGAACTTGGATCTGTTATTCTGTCTGGTACCAAAGCAAGTTTTTCACTGAGCTCTCATGAAAGATCCTCAGTCTCTTGTGGATTTAGAATCCTGCAGCAGCCCACCATCTAAGAGCAAGGTATGGTGTTTACTCTTTTTTTCAGAATTTTGGTAAATGTAGATGCAATGGCCTGTTCTTGTGACAGGAGCTTTCTAGCTTATTAAACAGACGGTTCTGTAGGAAGAATCCATAAACTGAAGACCTAGTTTCAAGTCTCTGGACTGACACTAGCTTTCTAATCATAGACAAGTTGCGGGACTTCTCTGGACCTTGGTTCCCCATCTAACCTACCACAAGATGGTTTTGGGGAGGATGATATGGGCTTAGCATTGCTCTCTAGGATATAAAATGTTTTGCAAATGTCAGGGGTTTTTTTTAATCACTGTGCCATAAAGCAGCCAAAACTTTATCAATAATGAACTGTTGACAATAATAAACATTGATGAATTTTTTTTCTTCATTGAGCCTCTACTGTAGACTAATCTCTGTCCTAGAGTTTGCATTTTAGTGGGGAAACAAGCAAGTCAATAGACAGCCATAACACAGTGCAATTGTGTGGCCTTGCAGGGACTTGAGTAGTGCCAGGAGGAGAAGGAGGTTAATTCATGGCAAACAGGAAAAGCAGTTCTGCAGAGGACAATTGGAGCCCCCAAAGGCAAGGAACTGGTGAACAACAACATAAAAGGAACTGAGGCATGAGCAGCTCAGGTCTCCATCCTGTCCCAATCACAGTGCCACTCCCAGTGCAACAAGAGAAGCACAAAGCTGCTGTTGTGAAATCTCCACCTCTGCAGGCCAAGAAAATGTCCCGTTTTGGCTTTTCCTGGTTACCTATTCTCTTCTTAATGATTTCCAGGCAAAGCACATTTTCAACTTGAATTAATTATTATCAAGTCCAGCCCTTTGTCATGAAGTAATATGTTATAGTTTCCCTCACATGATGTAGGGAGAAACTCTTTTGAAGACAAAAGAACTCAGTACAAATTCTGGCTGCACCATTTCATGCCTGTGTGGACTTGAGCCCACAGAGTATCAATGTTCTTACTTGTAAAGTGAAAATAATAGCACTTACTTTATAACAAGTGGTGTGAGGAAAAAGTAAAGGATGTCCTTAAAACACCTGGCACAGAAATAAGAATACTGGTCTCTCCCTGCATTCCAATTCATTTTTTATTCAGTTTTTTTAATTATGGTAAAATATACATACCATAAAATTTACCATTTCAACCATTCTTATGTGTACAGTTCTGCAGCATTAAATACATTCATTTTGTTATGCAATATCATCACCATCTCTCCAGGACTTCTTCATCTTCCCAAACAAACTCTCTATACCCATGAAACCATAAATTCCCATTCCCCTCTTCCCTTCTTCCTCCAACAGCGAGTATTCTACTTTCTGTCTTGATGAATGTGACTACTCTAGGAACTTTGTGTAAGAGGAATCACCAACATTTGTCCTCTTGTGACTGGCTTATTTAACACAATATAATGTCTTCAGGGTTCCTCCATGTTGTAGCATGTGTCAGTATCTCCTTTCTTTTTAAGGCTGAAGAAGATTCCATTGTACATGTAGACCAGGTTTTGTTTATCCATTCACCTTTCCATGGACACTTGGGTTGCTTCCACCTTTTGGCTATTGTGAATAATGCTGCAGATATGGCTATGCAAATATCTGTTTGAGTCCTTGTTGCTATGAACATTCATGTGCAAATATTTGTTTGAGTCCCTGATTTTACTTCTTTTGGATATATGCCCCAAACTGGAATTGCTATATCATATGGTAATTCTCTTTAATTTTTTTGAGGAATCACTATATTGTTTTCCACAGGCGCTGCACTATTTTACATTCCCACCACCAACATATTTTATTTTTCCAAGAAAAAAATATACTTGGAGTCTACTTACACTGGGGAAAAAATAATATGCTATTTACAAAGGGATCTCAATCTATGAACATGTTTTCCAGGATTTCAATCTTTGTACTGAGTTAATTAGTATTTCTCCAAGTATTTCCCATGGCTAGTTTAGCGAGAACAAATGGCTCCATGACTAAATAAATTCACAAAATACTATATACAACATTTCTGCCTCAAATATAAGCACATTAACATGGAGACTCTCGAATCTAAAGTAATACAAATTAAATTTTTTAAATGTGTTTTAAAAACAAAAACCTGTTACTTTGTAATCCCTACAGAAAAATAGGACTGAGAATTATTTATAATTAGCATCCAGGACAGACATGTTCAAGATTAATAGTATTTCCAGGCTGGGCGTGGCAGCTCACTCTTGAAACCCCAGCATTTGGGAGGGCGAGGTGGGCAGATTGCTTGAGTTTAGGAGTTCAAGACCAACCTGGGTAACTTGGCAAAACCTCATCTCTCCAAAAAATACAAAAGTTAGCCAGGTGTGGTGGCACACACCTGTAGTCCCAGCTACTCATGAATTCAATTCAATGTTTTAAAGCATATTGTATGTGGAGTGACAGCTAAGGGGTACAGGTTTCTTTTTGGAGTTTTAAAATAGTCTTTAATTGGATTGTGATGTACATTGAGTTGTACACTTTGGTTAATTTTATGGTGTGCGAATTATATCTTTATAAAGCTGTTAAAAATTATTGTAATGTTTATGAAATTGTGACCCACGTGATTTATTCCCAGTCAAAATAACCAAGTTCATTGCAAGGCAGTGGGGGAGTGGGTAAAGAGTGGATTATTCAATAAAAGGAGTTGAAAATATAAAGTTGTATCCCTACCTCACACTTTTTATCAGAAAAATTCTGATGGAACAAATTTTTAAATGTGAAACAATGAAACAAAAAAATTGAAAGAAAAGCACAAGGATTCTTTTCAGGACCTTAAAGTGATGAAGGCCTTCTAAACCCAATAAATTGAACCTCAAAAAATATTTTCATGTTAAAAATATTTTAAAATACATGAGGAAAGACAAAGGACAAACTGGGGGAAATTATTTGCTGCTCATGTCATAAGCCATTTGTAGATTAAGATAGATAGACAGACAGATAGATGATAGATAGATAGATAGATAGATAGATAGATAGATAGATAGATAGATAGATTCATTGTACCATTGCTTATAATAGCAAAAGAAAGAAAATAGTCCAAATACCCATCAGTAGAAAACTGGTTAAATATTACAAACACATCTATATGATGGATTGTTTTATCCATTAAATAAAAAAGGACAAGACAGCTCTACACATATAGGTGTCAATACAGAAGCTATACATACTCATATGGAAACTAAGTGAAAAGGCAACGTACAGAACATTGTATATGGGATGCCAACACGGGGAAGGAGGACATGCAAGAAACTGGCAAAGGTGATCAGCTCTAGGGAGGGAACCTGGGTATCCAGAAGACTCAAAGGGAGGCAAAGAAATTGACTTATTGTTGCATACTCTTTTTTCTTTTGAATTTTATGAAACGTACATGTATTTCCTTACAAAAAATTAATTTTAAAATATTTTTAAACACCCTAGACTTTGTCAAATTAAAACAACTCAAGTTTTGTATTTGTATTTCTGAAACACTGCAAAAAGGACACAGACTCCAGGGAGATTTCTTCAAACCCCATTTCCCTCTTTCTTGTGTAATATTCTCATATTTCATAATTTCTCACCAGTTTTTTTCCCCCATAAAGCCCAAACCTCCCCACAAAATTCTCCTCTTTCTCCAGCCATGTTTTTTGGGTTAAGCCCTGCTGTAGGTGGTTGGACACATTAATGACTTCAACAAAGATCCCTGCCCTCATGTAGCTTACATTCTATCAGGGAAAATGTAGATATAAAATAAAGATAGGAATTAGCTACTGAGTTAGAAGTGAAAAGTACAATGGAGAATAGAAAAAATGTAGAGCAGATAAAAGGAAGGTCACGGGCAGAAGAAGGCAGATTGCAGTGTTAAGCATGGTGATAAGAGTTGAACTTAATGACAAGATGCCATTTGAGCAACGATGTGAAGAGGGAGATGAAGAAGTAGCTATATGGACATCTTGGTGAAGAGGGATTTAGACAATGCGAAGAGACATGTGAGACCCTAAGGCAGGGCATACCTAGTGTCTTTGAGGAGCACCAAGGAATCCAGTGTGACTGGAGCTGACAACGTGAGGAGAATAGAAGATGAAGTCAGGGAAATAAGGAGGGCCTTGTAGACCATCGCACCATGTAACATGAAGCTTTGGGCCCTTAAGTGCAATGAAGAACCAAACAGCACGATCCCACTGTGATTTTTCTATTATAATGCACACCCCGTGGTCTTCTTGCATCAACTGAGTCCCAGTACTTGACTGACCAGTCACCATCGTGCCACTAGCATGCATCAGGCACCACAACACATTGTTCCTCAATTCTTTTTGTTTTTTGGGACAGGGTCTGGCTCTGTTGCTCAGGCTGGAGTGCAGCAACACAATCTCAGCTCACTGCAACTTCCACCTCCAGGGTTCAAGTGATTCTCCTGCCTCAGCCTCTCGAGTAGCTGGAATTGCAGGTGCACACCACCGTGCAGGGCTACTTTTTGTATTTTTAGTAGAGATGGGTTTCGCCATATTGGCCAGGCTAATCTTGAACTCTTGACTTCAAGTGATCCTCCAACCTCAGCCACCCAAAGTGCTGGGATTACAGGCATGAGCCACCGCGCCCAGCCTGTTCCTCAATTCTGATAAGGATTTTTATGGAATAATCACTTTGAGTGCCTTTTTTAAAGTTTTAATTGGGAATGTTTGAAGCATTTAGACTCCTATATAGGCAGTACTATTCTTCCGCACTTGTCATGAAAGCGATCTATTTATTCAATGAATAAATCTGTTTCCATTGTTTTAATTTATTCCTTCTTTGAGTGCCTTTTTGCCTGGCTATTGGCAATACTGAATATCGTTTCTTCCAATCACATCTTTAAAATTTCTGCTTCATTTGCCCACCATCAACTAGACACTTACCACACTCCTCTTCACAGACTGTTCCTGTGACTATTGGCATAGTTGGGCTTTCACACCTGCATCACCATGTCTGAGAAGCCACTGTCCAAATCAACTTCTCTTCAGATGCTTTCAGGTCCGTCCTGAAAGCAACTCTGGCCTCAGCCTATAGCCTTGCACCCCATGTCTAGTTAAAAGCCTCATTATGACTATCTTCTATGAACCTTTATTTTTTTGGTAGAGGTGGGGTCTTGCTATGTTGCCCAGGCTCCTCTCAAATTCCTGGGCTCAAGTAATCCTTCCACCTCAGCCTCCCAATACACTGGGATTACAGACGTGAGCCACCATACCTAGCCTTTTTTTTCTGGGGAGGGGGGTGACTTTATCGCTGTCCTGCTCCATCACCACAGAAAAATGGGCCCTGCACGCTCCAGGCCTGCATCATGTATCACCACAGCAAAAACATGACCTACTTGAACACGTTCCCTCCCAGGATATGTATTAAAATTCTTTAAAGAAAGCAGAATAGATTAATAACTTAAGTGATTAGGCACCAACAGCAATTTGAAAAATTAAATGTCCATTTTAAATGGTAACAAGACAAGAACTTAAGATTGGATTTACTCTAGCCCATCTTCTCTTCCTGTCAAATAGCAACAATTCTATGGGAAATGATTCTAAATTTCAAGACACAAGTAGCAGACAAATAAGTGAGAACACGTATCACCAGAAATCGCAGGACAGCCTGAATCTCCAGGCGGCCTCCTCAGCAGGTAGCCCACCGTGATTCCAGGCCCCAAAGAGCTTGGCAAGTCCCAGAAAGGTGGCCCCCTGAGGAAGGGCTTTAAAGCTCCTGAGATCAGACTTGCTTCCCCCACATTTTAAAGATGAAGCCCCAGACAGAGCCACTCTCTCATTCCTTCCCAAAGCCTCCTCTAATCGGCCTTTCACAAGGGAGAGGGAACTGCTAATTTAATCAATGCATCTTGTTCTGACTGTGGCAGGGGGTGTGAACAGAATGTTCTTTCCATATATATTTTTTTTCATCTGAAGCTCCTTTGGAAGGCCTGTATTGAATGCACTGGGCTTGTCAGAAAGTGCCTTAATCCCAGTTGAGCAATAGAATCAATAATTTTGGATTTGTGCTGTATGACAAGGGCATACAAAAATGTCTACCAGACAGAGCATGGCAAAAATGTTCTCCTCGCTTTTTTTTTTTCAACTAGTAACACGGAGATTTAGTCAAAGTTACAGAGCCTGAGTTCGGATAAGTTGTTTTGGTTTTTCACTAATAAGATTTCTAGGAATCAGCTGACTTCAAAATCACATGTGCACACTGTATTTTTCTTAGTTTGTCATTCCTATGCTCTGGCAAATTTCTGGGTCTAATTCCAAGATGTTGCAATTTCCCCATGGGTACCACAAAAGTGGTGGTGTGCCTGGTCAGTTTTCTTACATGGCTGTCAAAAAACAAAAGAAATTTCATCTGATTGCTTTCCCCACATTTTGTGATGATTTCCTTTGGGAGAGTATACACCAGGTCAAGCACTATATAGATTTCTTGTTAACGCATGGGTCCAACCATCCAAACACAACTCATTTGCATGACCCCAGAACCACCTGTATATGTTCTTCCCTTTAAAAAACTGCTACTCCTAAGGACCATTTAGCCTAAAAAATCGGGTATCTCCAATCTATACCGCTCTCCGTCTCACCTTCAGCCTGTATGCCAAAGTGCCATACTAATAAATGACCCATCATTCTCAGCTTCTAGGCTTTGTGGGAGAGTAGGGTTGGGGCCCAAGTCCTATTAGATCAGAATTGAAGAGACCTGCTGCCTGCTTCACTTGGGGCACAGGCACCATGCGCGGCTTAATTTCACACAGCTCTTTAATTGAACCCCAGTGCTAACAGCTTAATGGGACACCACGACATTATATCCTGCAGATTTTAAATTAACGTTTGAGACCCCCCCTCAGGACATACACAGTACTCCAATTAACACTAATTGGCATTATACATGATTACCAAGTGAAAACCATGGTTTTCTTGAAAATGCCTCCTCTTTTCTCCAGCTTTAAATAGTCCATAAAGTCTAAGAAAACAATTATAGGTGCATGCAAAGATTAGCTAGAATGATGTCTAGCATGATGTTTATATTGGGAGAACTTTGGAAGCAACCTAAATATCTATAATGGGGGTTCTGTACATAAAAGATAGTAGAGACAAAAGCAATTATTTTTTAATGTTACACATAATTTTGACATAGAAGGTGTTCATGATACATTGTCAAGTGAAAGAAGTTAAAGAAGTGTAGAAATGGCATGGTATCACTTTCTCCATCGTATAGACAAAAGAGACTGGAAGGATATATATACTAAAATGTAAATCTCAAGGTGGTAAAAATAATGTTGATGTTTATCTTTTTCATTTCCAGGTCTAAATTTTATTCTTTAAAAAATGCACTACTTTTGCAAAAAGAAAATGCCATTTTTAAGTCTATCATTGATTTCTGAAGAATAAATGCAGTGGTTTATTTTGAAATGTTTTTAACCAGTTCTTCATCTGCACCAACTCCCGTGTAGGGCACTGAGGACTCTATATCAATAATACGTTAATAATTTTCAATGGAATTATGAAGGTAAACAAGGTTTTACATGTGTGAAAAAATGAACACTGGAGTGATTTGTTGCAAATGCACATTCTCGTGTTCAAACTGATTGAATCATGCCAAACCACCCCCCTCCCAACACAGAAAGTTCATTTACGTCCATGTGTTTCTCTTCCAGAGCCAAAGATGTTTGTCTTGCTCTATGTTACAAGTTTTGCCATTTGTGCCAGTGGACAACCCCGGGGTAATCAGTTGAAAGGAGAGAACTACTCCCCCAGGTATATCTGCAGCATTCCTGGCTTGCCTGGACCTCCAGGGCCCCCTGGAGCAAATGGTTCCCCTGGGCCCCATGGTCGCATCGGCCTTCCAGGAAGAGATGGTAGAGACGGCAGGAAAGGAGAGAAAGGTGAAAAGGGAACTGCAGGTAATGAATGAGAAGTTGCATAAAACATTCTCCTTCACCCCCACCTTAAAACTGTTCCCCTTTCTTTGTTACTTTTTCTAATGGGAATTACTCCTTAAACCCCTTCTGTACTTTCATTAATCATAACAATTTACTGAGCCCTTACTAGGCTTCAGATGCTTCCCTAAACTCTGTACCTGCATCCTTATTTCACTGCAATGACAACTCTTTCAGCTGAACGTTATCCCATCTTATAGATGAGAAAATTGAGCCACAGGGTGATTAAATGAATTACTGAGAATGGACTGGGGTGGACGTGCACTGCTAGTAGCTGCCAGAGCTGGACTCAAACATCTGATGTCCAGAAGTACCAGGCTATTGCAGCCAGCAGGCAATGGCTGGATGTGCAAGCGCATGGATGGACAGACAGACAGATGGACAGAAGGGGAAATGGACAGACTAATCAGAGGCAAAAACCAGGAGCCAGATGCACAGATGCCATCCTGCTTAGCACGAATATCCTGAACAAAGATACATAAAGGGCTTCCAAATTTTATTTTTCACAGATGAAGTGACAATAGCACTGTAAAGCCTACCTTTCCTAGCTCATCACTTTCCCACCTGACACATAGCAGCTAAAAAGTAGATTTTTACAGCTCTTTACAGCAACACAATTGCCCACTAGTCCTTCAGTAATTTTCACTTTGTTTCCCCCCAAAATAAGTTGGTCCAGGAAGCTTGCCAGATTCTGCAGTCCTTCAGAGTAAACTGAATTGAAATTCTAGACAGGCTGTGTTAACTCTAAAAGAGGAAGGGATTTGGAATCAATCTTTCAAGACAAGTTGCTGAGCATAAAAGTTGGGACAAAAGATAGGAAGGAAAAAATTCTATGTATCTCCAATCATCACACCTGATTTACTGGAGTTCTGTAAAACAAAATCATAAAATATATTCAGATTATTGGATAATAATTCATTTCTGAATTTGCCATGCGGATAATATCTGGCAAATCAATTACCACATCTACGAACATTGCACAATAATAAAGAACCTTTAGGGAAAGCTTCAACATCAGATAAGAAGCTTTAATTTGGAGCTAAAATGTAAGTTATTAAAGACATCTATAAGGTAACACCTGTGAATATAAGTTACCACTGAGTCATAATTATGAATATTCTTGAAATCCTATAATAACACAAGGATTATAGTCATATATTGCTATTAGTTTACTGGGTCTGGAAGCAATAATGTAGTGGCTATACAAACAAACATTGGAGTCAGAAAGACTTTGGCTCAAATCTTAGCTCTTTCAATTACTGATCTAGTATCCTTGGCCACATATGCTCTTAGAGGCTCAGTTTCCTCATTTGTAAGTTGGTGGTAATAAGGGTGATTGTTAAGTTTAAGGTCAAGAGTACATGCAAAACCCTCCACAGGATAACTGCTATGTGATAAAAACTCAGTAAATGTTATAACTTATTAAATTCTGATCTGCAAATATGAGTCACAGCTAAATTTGTGAGTAGCGAAAGCTGCATAATAAACTAGACATTGGTAATTCGTTTCATGAGGTAGTTCTAATGTTAAAGACATATATGTGGATATGCATTCAGATTAAATTAAATGTTCAGAACTGCTACAGTTTTAACCATATATGAGGCCAACTATACCACCACATTCATAGATCCATTCATTCATCCATGCATCCAAGCATTATTTATTCAATAATATTTCTGTGCACCTATTACTATCCAATATTATTCTTCCAGTGTTTCTCAACCTCTGCACTAATGAGAATTTGGGTAGAATAGTTATTTACCGTGGAGTGACTATTCTGTGCATTGCAGGATGTTCAATAGCATTCCACTAGATGCTAGTAGCACTCCTCTCCAAACTGACAATCAAAATTTTTCTATAAGTAGCCAGCTATCCACTGGGTAGAAAGATGGACAGTGCAAAATTGCACCTGGTTGAGAACACTGTTCTAGACACTGGGAACGCAAGCATAAGACATTGTTCTTGCCTTGATAAGCAGACATTCATGTGGGGGACGCCAATATATACAGACATAATTAAAATACATCATCATAATAACCATTTACTAAGAACTTACTATTTGTCAGGGCCTTTACATTTCATATTTAATATCTACTATAACCCTATTAGCAATAATTATAATCAGCAATAAAATTAATGTTACACATGAAAAAAATTGAGATTCAAAAACAAAATGACTTTCCTAACCTGAGATTATTTAAATACAATATACACACATAGGATACATAACAGCTCAGAAAGAAAAGGTAGGAATAACTATATGATTGATGAAGAGAGGTGTACCTCACTTATAAACTACAGGAACAGCCTGGGAGATTTGGGGATGTGTTTTTAATATGGCTGTAACTGGGCACAACCTGGCTGGGAGTACTTGCTCCCTGTTTCCCCTTTAATGACACTACAAGTGCCTTCTCATTCACGTACTCTTGGTGAAAACCCTCACCACATCCACCCCAACCAAGTCCAATCAAGCATAATTTTGGTCCAACTTCCCTATCCTAAATGAGAAATGCAGAGTTTATTGCACAAAGTTATAAATTTTCTATTAAAGTATCTGTCTCCCTCACTGGTCTGTTGCAATTATTACTGTAGCATAATATTAACATTTAATTTAATCTGGGTACATATGCATATAAAAATCTTCAGATAACACCAGAATAACCTCATGAAAAAGATCATTCATTCCAGTTTATCATATGGATTTAGGTATTCATGAACTTAACTATGGCCCATATTTGCAGATCCAAGGTCATAAGTAATAACAGCTAATTTGAGGTTCGGGCAGATGTCTTTCATGCCCATGTTTCACTTAGCCCCTAGTCCATGACTGGTATGTAGTAGATGGTCAATTAATGTTAGATGGTTTACATGGATGCATGTATGTATGCATAGATCCATGGATAGATGGATGGAAGGATAGAATGAATGAATGAATGGATGGAAGGAAGAAATGGCATGGAAGAAGAAATCTAGGTAGACCCATTTCATGGAGAACTATAAAGAAATCCTTTCTGATCTAGTTTCAATACTTAAACATAGACTAACCCTTACCCCCATAATCCTCCACTCTACCCAAGCATATGTCTGACTAAATAGGGAGAAGGACAATGACTCATCCCTTCTTTCCACTCTTAATGTGTGGAACCTAAGCATGTGAGCAAATTCTTCATACAAACAGGAAGAATAACTATACATTATTACAGCTAGTCCATGATTATCTATCACCCAATTCAGCATCTCAAACAAACATTACTATAGAAAATCCAAACTTTCAGGCTGTGAAGGCCTTTTTGTGAACAGCATTGTAAAATTGCATCCCAGAATGTATGATTTGGTCTCAAGGAATTTTGAAGAGGGTGAGACCTCAAACAATCTAGTCCAACACCTTCATTTCAAGGACTGGGAAACTAAAGCCAGAGAGATCAAGCCCTTTCTTAAAATTCACCTAACTAATCCATGGCTGAACTGGGGTTTTATCGCATGTCTGTTTGCTGCTTTGCCCAATAAGTTTGGATTAGACTTAGATCCAATCTCCCCTTATTACAAATGGAGCATTTAAAACCCAGAAAAGAAATGACTTGCCCAAAATTTAAATTTAGGTTTAGCTTAATAAAAGTTCTCAAGAACAAATACATAGGTAAAGTAAAACACACAATTCATCACCAATATATTTACTCTGACTACAAAAGTGCACTACAGGTTACTAAAAATTTGGATACTTTTTGAGGAAATATCATCATACAAGCACTATTTGTGAAATAGATTTGGCCATAAAATTGAATGATATCTTTCAGTGGTATAAATCACTGCTGCTATGTATATAAAATCATTGCTTTTTTATATATATAACAAGGCCTTACATGTAAAATGTCAATGTCTTATATATAATCTATTTTATATATAAAATGTCAATGTCATATACAAAATCAATGTCATATAGATTTTATATATATAAAATATTGTATATATAATGTGTTACATGTATAATCTATTTACATTTTAAACCATTTATATAAATTAAATTGATTTTGCTTATTTCCTTCAACCAGGATCACCATTTTTCTGTATTTAGCCTATAGTTGGTCTGCAGATATAAAGATTTAGACACACAGAAAATATTCCTGTATGGTGATTTGGAATTTGTGAAAATTCTTTCACAGCAATTATGCCTTTTCTGTGTATAAAGAGACTCAGAAAAATTAAGGGACTTAACTAAAATGATACAACCATTTAGTGACAGAGCCAAGCACTATTTAAGATTCTTGACTCCAGCCCCAAAGGTAAAAGGCATTTTGATGAACGGGAAACATCATTTGACTAAGAAGGCTTGGATTCTAGTCCTAGCATTGCTACAGAAGCAACTTTTTTTTTTTTTTTTTTTTGAGACTGAGTCTCGCACTGCCGCCCGGGCTGATGTGCAGTGGTGCAATCTCGGTTCGCTGCAACCTCCACCTCCCAGGTTCAAGCAATTGCCCCACCTCAGCCTTCCGAGTAGCTGGGACTACAGGCGCGCGCCACCGCTTCCGGCTAATTTTTGTATTTTTAGTAGAGACGGGGTTTCACCGTGTTAGCCAGGATGGTCTTGATCTCCAGACCTCGTTATCTGCCTGCCTCGGCCTCGCAAAGTGCTGGGATTTCAGGCCTGAGCCACTGCACCCAGCCCAGAAGCAAGTTTTTTTTTACCTGCGTGGGACTCAGTTTTCTCCTCACAAAAGAAGCTACTGCATGGTGGTGGCAGTCATTGTTTTTTGGTTATTGTAGCATGTTGAGCCCTCACTATGTGCCAGATGCACTTTCGAATTTATGCTCCTGCTGGCCGGGCATGGTGGCTCAGGCCTCCCAAATCTCAGCACTTTGGGAGGCAGAGGCAGGCGGATCACCTGAGGTCAGAAGTTCGAGACTAGCCTGGCCAACATGGCAAAACCCCCATCTCTACTAAAAATACAAAAATTTAGCTAGATGTGGTGGTGCGCACCTGTAATCCCAGCTACTCAGGAGGCTGAGGCAGGAGAATAGCTTGAACCCGGGAGGTGGAGGTTGCAGTGAGCCAAGATTGCGCCATGACACTCCAGCTGGGCAGCAGAGTGAGACTCTGTCTCAAAAAAAAAAAAAGAAAGAAAAAAGTAATAATTTATGTTCCTGCCAAATGCTCTGGCTCCAGAGTCAGGCAGGCATGAGGTCAGACCACAGCTCCGTCATTCACTAGTTCTCTTCTCTTAAGTAAAATAACTCCTCTGTGGCTCAGCTTCCTCATCTGCAATGAAAGTAATAATAATTCTGAGTTCATAAAGTCATGTGAAACTTAAATAAGATAATGCATGCAAATAAAGCATTTAACATTGTCCCTGGAACATAGTAAATCCTTCATAAATATAAGCAAATTTAATTTTGATTAATTCTTTTATTATTATCACAAATAGAAATAGAATGAAGCCTCTAGGGATTTGCCTGGTTCTGTCTGCCCCTCTGGGCGCACTCTGAGAAATAATATCATCATGCTCATTGAACCCTTCCTGTAGTGCCCAGTACCTATATGTGAATAATATAGTGGCAAGTGATCCATCATCAAAATGATAATTAATTATGTTAAATTCATCAGGATTTAAATTATTTCTTACATATTCAGGAAAATTGACTTAAATTTTGATGAAAATTTTCTATTTTTATTGTTAGTGCACCAGTGATCTTTTAAAAGCTTATTATTCCCAGCACTTTGGGAGGCCGAGGCAGGCGGATCACGAGGTCAGGAGATCGAGACCACGGTGAAACCCCGTCTCTACTAAAAATACAAAAAAAAATTAGCCGGGTGTGGTGGCGGGTGCCTGTAGTCCCAGCTACTTGGAGAGGCTGAAGCAGGAGAATGGCGTGAACCTGGGAGGCGGAGCTTGCAGTGAGCTGAGATTGCACCACTGCACTCCAGCCTGGGCGACAGAGCAAGACTCTGTCTCAAAAAAAATATATAATAATAATAATAATAATAATAAAAGCTTATTATTGGCCGGGCACAGTGGCTCATGCCTGTAATCCCAGCACCTTAGGAGGCTGAGGTGGGTGAATCACAAGGTCAGGAGTTCAAGACCAGCCTGGCCAACATGGTGAAACCCAGTCTTTACTAAAAATACAAAAAATTAGCTGGGTGTAGTGGCAGGCACCTGTAATCCCAGCTGCTTGGGAGGCTGAGGCAGGAGAATCACTTGAACCCGGGAGGCAGAGGTTGCAGTGAGCCAAGATCACACCACTGCACTCCAGCCCTGGTGACAGAGTGAGACTCCATCTCAAAAAAAAAAAAAGTTTATTATTTAGTAGTACACTGTTAAAGGTTGCCTGAAAAGACAAAGGTGGGATGTGCTGGGACCATATAGGTATACTGTTTGTGATTATATCTTTCAAGGAACTATTAATCAAACTATATACTCTTTTTGAAGGTTTGAGAGGTAAGACTGGACCACTGGGTCTTGCCGGCGAGAAAGGGGACCAAGGAGAGGCTGGGAAGAAAGGACCCATGGGACCAGAGGGAGAGAAAGGAGAAATAGGTCCAGTTGGTCCTCCTGGACCAAAGGGAGACAGAGGAGAACAAGGGGACCCGGGGCTGCCTGGAGTTTGCAGATGTGGAAGCATCGTGCTCAAATCCGCCTTTTCTGTTGGCATCACAACCAGCTACCCAGAAGAAAGACTACCTATTATATTTAACAAGGTCCTCTTCAATGAGGGAGAGCACTACAACCCTGCCACAGGGAAGTTCATCTGTGCTTTCCCAGGGATCTATTACTTTTCTTATGACATCACATTGGCTAACAAGCATCTGGCAATCGGACTGGTACACAATGGGCAGTACCGGATAAAGACCTTCGACGCCAACACAGGAAACCATGATGTGGCTTCGGGGTCCACAGTCATCTATCTGCAGCCAGAAGATGAAGTCTGGCTGGAGATCTTCTTCACAGACCAGAATGGCCTTTTCTCAGACCCAGGTTGGGCAGACAGCTTATTCTCCGGGTTTCTCTTATATGTTGACACGGATTACCTAGATTCTATATCAGAAGATGATGAATTGTGATCAGGACCAAGATCCCTGTGGTAGACACTCTGATTGAATCTGGGGTTCCAGAAGGTGGAACAAGCAGGGATGGGATCCAAAGAGAATCCCACTCAGATTCTAAAGCATTTAAAGACAATTCTAACAGAATTTATCAAAACAAGATGAAACACAGAAAAGTTGAAACCACAACAAAATGAATTCTATTAAAGAATAGCCCCAAATATAAATTCTCTTGAAAGAAATGTTCATAAATATTTAAGCAAATTAAAGACAATGTTAACAAATTTTCTATTAAATGCCCTGAGTGATAAAACCAGTTGGCAATAATATTGCCTTATTAAATCTTCAAAAAATATATTTTAGTCCATTATTTAAGAAAAACATAACATCCCCAAATCTTTGACAATTCTTGAAAGGCTATATAGTAAGTCAAAAACCAAAGGTAAGAGATGCTACCTATTTTTCAAGCAAGCTACAGAGAAATGATAAATGTCTTTTGTTTTATTATTTATTCCTTCATGTTTGTATATATTCACTCAACAACCCTTTAATGAGCCTGTAAGGACCAGACACTGTGGCGCTGAAACAGATTTAATAATGAGTTAAGACAAAGCCCCTACCTACGGGCTAGTGTGTGGTGATCAAACTATCACAATTCAGTGTGATGAGCAGCATAGCAAACAGATGGATTTGATGCTAAAAGCACACAGGGTCTGCTATTCCTGAGGCCGGGGGCCAGAGAAGCTTTTACACATGGAAAAACACTAATCATGCCAAGGTGTATGTGTTTAAGCGGGTGTGATGGATGCAAAGGGAATGATGAATTCAGCACTGCATTCTCTTTGCACTCTCAGTGCATGATTGGTATTCTCAACAGCAAAGGGGTGAAAAATCTAGAGACAGAGGAGGCCTGGCAGGGGCGATAAAAATAAAGATTGAAATGAAGAGAAATAGCCAGCAGGTGATTCTTCTAAATCCTTTAGCGTGATGGTTTCCCAAGACAAACATTTGTCCTAATAGCTTTCTCATAAATATGGGCACCACTTTACATTGTGGTAAGACATTGCTTCTCATGGATCTGCTAGGTATTTAGTTCAAATAAAGCAAGGCATATGTTCACTGACTTATGAGTAAGCTGATGAGAGCAATGAACAGGAGAAGGAGGGAAAGAGCCAAATGTCTGAGTAAACAGACATCCCTTCCAAGTCTCACACCTCCCTTAGTCCCACTCTTGCTTGTGTCAGCACCTTGTTCTTCACTGAACTGCAATTCTTCAATTATTCTCTTCCATGATTCTGTCTGATCTACCATTCCTATGGTTTATGGTAATAGTATTCCCTTCATCCCTCCCTTTTGGTAACTTCCAGTCCTCCTTCTATGTATTCCTTTCTCTGCTCATTGACTTATAGTTTTCATACCTCTTATGTTTGAATCACCATGCTAGATTCTGTGAAGACAGAAGAGTATCAAGATTAACATATTAATAGTATAGGTTCGACTGGTAAATTTCTTTTTTTAATCTTCCCCAATTTAGATTTTTTAATTTAAAAGTAAATTTTACTGTCAAAAATGCAAACTTGGGGAGGGCAGAAACATCACACACAAGGCTGCCACTTCACACTTGGAGGGTTGCATGGCGGCTGGGCAAAGCTGCTCCCCACTTCCCAGATGGTGCGGCTGCCAGCCAGAGGCACTCCTCACTTCCCAGACAGAGGGGCAGCCGGGCAGAGGTGCTCCTCACTTCCCAGACAGTGCAAGAGCCAGCTCTGACTAGTAAATTTCTAAGGATACCAGAAAGGAAATGGCATGCACATACACAAAAATACCTATAATTTTGGAAGAGAAAATGATAAAATATGCTAAGTTCTAGGCTGGAAATAAGGGCAAAATGCTGTGAAAGAAGAGGAAATGTTTACTTCCAAATTAGGATGTGACAGAGAAGGGACAGGGAAATCCTCTGTGCTCATTGGGCCTTACGTGATGGGTGACACTTGGAGTGGCACAAGTTGGAGGAAAGCGCACTTGAGACAGAGGTAATGATGGGGACGAAGTGAGAACAGAGACCCAGAAGGAGAATCAATGGACCATATTTGTAAGAGCTTTGAAAGCCAGCCTGAGAATTGGAGGATTTAGTCATAAGAAAGTGTGGAGACCCTGTGTATTTCAGAGCTGGACACTGCCATTACCACAGATGAAAGTTGCAATGATCTAGCAGTTGTGTGTAAGGGTAAGGCTTACTTTTCCTGTCTTTCAACCCTATCTTGCTTTCATTGTCTTCATTTGCCTGCCATACTTTGTGCACTTATTGCTTTCCTTCTGAGTCAGGACATGTGTACAGGAGACCAAGAACAATGAGTATTAGAAAAAGAGGAGAGAGCAAAGGTGGTTTCAGATAGTCACCTGCTTACAGATAACAGCCAAAGATAGAATTCCAAGTTATAAAGCATAAAAAAGAGCCAACAGAAGTAACTAATCTGGGAAAAATGAACATACGGGCCCTTTGAAGACTACAGGATTCGCTAGATAAACTGGAAATGGAGAAGTTATTGCAGACAGTCATGAACCACAGATTACTGTGATTAAAATTTTCTTCTGATCGTAATCCACAAATGCATTCATTTTTTGGACATTGCTTACTTATCTTTTAAATGTTTCTTTTATTACAAAGCCTATTTTGAGTAGCTTCTAAAACTGAATTTCCTTTAATTGGTTTGAAGCCTAGAGATGAATTTTGTTTTGAAATATCTGGTGGGATGGTAATGGGGATCAGAGAACTAACATGAGAAAGGAAGAGCTGTTTTGGTATTAAACGAATAAAATCTTAAGCAAACGTAGGTGTCTTTTATTCTTAAAAAATAGCAGATACAGTTTATCCACATTTGTAAATATCTGTATAAAGAAAATAGCAAAACAGTTTTGGTTTAAAAAATTCTAAGCCTCATTCCAATCACTCTTTGTAAAGGCTGACTTGTAATGAATATGTATTAAGCAATATTTATTGACTATATACCATCTTGTTCTGGAAGAGTTTAAAGCCACTTACGAAGATAAATAAGATATAAAAAGAAAACAGCGGTAAAAAGCAGATGAGAAGAAATGGGAAAAACAAAGAAAAAAGAAAATAATGAGGCTAATATAATGCTGTGTGTACATGAACATGCATGTGCCTGTGTTACACATTTTCAGGCCACAAATGTTTCTTTGTGCCCCTGCATGCACAAGGGTATTTCCAGGTCATTTATCATTGTGAATAGTGTTGCTTATGACAAAAAATAGATTCTATAAACTCTAAATATACTTTTTTTCTACCAATCTGTGTAAAAGATCATGGACGTAAATAAATTTTAGATATGAGCTGGGTTAGTCCATTTGCATTGCTATAAAGGAATACCTGAGGCTGGGTAATTTATAAAGAAAGAGGTTTATTTTGGCTCACAGTTCTGCAGGCCATACAAGCAGCATGGTGCCAGCATCTGCTTCTGGTGCAGCCTCAGGAAGCTTCCAATCATGGTGGAAGATGAAGAGGGCACCACCATCCTATCACATGGTGAAAGAGTGATCAAGAGAGTGGGAGGGAGGTGTCACACTCTTTTAAGCAACCTGATCTCTCATGAACTCATTAGCATGAGGATAGCACCAAGCCATTCATGAGGGATCCACCCCCATGACCCAAATTCCTCCCACTAGGCCCACCTCCAACATTGGGAGTCATATATCAGCATGAAATTTGGAAGGGACAAAAACATCCAAACCACATCATTAGATTTCTCTCTTTGTCTCTCTCTCTCTGTAGCTCCACTTTCAGTAAATAGCATCTCTACCCACCCTGTACCAAAGCCAAAACCCTAAGGTGCAAACAAAATGTCTTCCCTCCCTTCCCTACTGAACTTTGCCCAGCATAAAATTCTTATGGTTCCAGCCACTAAATGCACATATCTGATTCATTGCACCTTTCCATTCCCGGTGCAAAAGGTGTCATTCATACATTCATCATCACTTCCCTTAATCAGTGAAAAACGTTGTAACTGGCCCTTTGCCTCCAACCACAACCCTTCAATCCATCCTCCACACTAGATTGAGTATATCCTTTTAAAATGAAAATGTGCATGCCATTTCCCAGCTTAGAAAACAGCAATGACCCTCCCAATCCCTCCATTATAAAAGGTGTTTTGAACTTCTATATGTTTTGCCATCAGGTGTGTATTTCATATTGTTTTCTGGTATCCATACCTAAATTCCTTCTGAAGGACCATCTTCCTTTACATGCTAAGTCTATGAGCTTCTCAGTGGAATTGAAACTTCCAGTATGTAAATCTCTAGCCTAAGTAATCAGAGTATAGCATCCCACTCACCAAAATAATTGATTCACGTGACTCTATGAGAGTCAATGAAACTTTGCTGGGACATCTATAGAAGAGAATCTCCTTCTTTTCCATTGGACTTAAGCCTGTGAACCTCCACCAGCCACATTACCACCACAGAGCATAATACCATGCAAGAATAGACCCATGCACAGATGAAGCAGAGAGACAAAGAGAGAAAATGGGTCTTGGAGTCACCATTTGAACCCTGATGTAGACATACCTATAGCCAGCTGTTCCCTTGGACTTTTCAATTATGGTAACTGTTAAATGCTGTTTTTACTTAAGCCCTTTGATTATTTGATCACTTGGAAAAGATGTTATCCTACCTAATACTCATAAAAGCATCATTTAGCATGGTGCATTGAGCCCTTGAGGATGTAGCTTCTGCAAACTTTTACAGTCACATCTTCAAAAGTCACCCACATGTAACTATTATCCAAGAATATGCAGATAACTGCAATTCTAGGGTACTTTGCCCTGGGGTGCCTCACCTTTTCAGGTTCAGCTCAAAAGTTACTTTCTTTTCTCTAATCTTTCCCTTCCCCTGTGCCTAAGGAGAATTACAGATGACCACGTGTATGCCCCTTGCCATCTGAAAACCAGTGCATAGTCATGGTAGCAATAGCAAACACTTACTGGGCACTTTTTGAGTGGTTTACATGTATCAGCTCACTTGGTCCTTGCTACGGTCTGCATGTTTGTGTAGCCTCAAAAGTCATATGTTGAAACCTAATCACCAGTGGGATGGTGTTAGAAGGTGGGGACTTTGGGAAGTAATTAAGTCATGAAGGCCCTACCCTCATAAATAGGACTTGTGCCCTTATTTTTTATAAAAGGCCCTAAAGACCTCCTTTCAACACATGAAGACACAGTGAGAAGATGGCCATCTATGAATGGGGAAGCAGGCCCTCGCCAGGCACCAAATCTGCTGGCACCTTGATCTTACTTTCCAGCCTCCAAAACTGTAAAATAAATTTCTGTTGTTCATAATCTATGCAGGTTTTGGTATTTTGTTATAGTAGCTCAAATGGATTAAGACAGTCCTCACAACAATTATTCACCTCATTTTACAGATGGATAAACTGAGAGGCAGAGAGGTTACGAAATATGTGAAGTAAATAGTAAGTGGCACAGTAGCCCTAGGCAGTGAAGCTCCAAAGCCCACTCTCTTAACCACCATGCTGGCATATTGCTCATATATTTTTTACATTTGTCTATCTGATGGAGAGTTTGTTTGCCCTATTGATTTTTATACCCCAGGACTCTACATGATGACTGCTATAGTATGTGCTCAATAAAATTATGATGAATTAATTAGTGACAAGTTCTTTTCAGTCACAATCTACACATGTGGTCAGAGTCAAATGGGGGAGGTGTCACAACAGGAAAATCCTATAATCATCTTGTACATTAATCAGTATCATTTAGATTATAACTGCCAGGCTCCAATTCAACATGGTTCAAGTAAAAGGAAACTCACTGAAATAACAAAAATCCCAGAGCCAGGCCTAGGTACCCAAACAATGTCACCAGGATCTTATCTCTCTCCCTCCTATAGAGCAGCTCCCCACATTGCTGGCTTCACTTTCAGGAAGGGTATTGCCTTTATTTATTGCGCAGATGGCCACCAGCAACTCAGGTTTGCATTTTGCAGTCCTAGCGGGGGGAAGAAAAGATTATCTTCCTCAATAGTTCCAGTGAAATACCTGGAAATGACAGCCTTTTGATTCTGAATGGTTCTACCTGAATCATGAGCCTATCCCTCAACCAACAACTGGCCGAAGAAATGTGATGTTGCCATTGACCAGGCTTACATCACAACCCAGCACTACAGCTCAAAGAAAAATCCATCTCATCTAAATCACATGGACAGAGGTGGTAGGAGGAGGAGGAAATTATTTCCCAAAGGAAAATGAAGATTCCGGGTCAAGAAAAAGAGAGATTAATTAATTGGCAGACAAAATTAACTAGAGATTTCCTAAGCTGTTTTCATATAAAATCAAAACCACATTTATTTTGTCTGCATGATGCAAAATAAACGTGTTGTTAGAATGATTTTTCCCTGAAATAATCTAATTTTTTATAATATTTGGTCAGAATTGACTAAATATTTCATACGGTAAAAGCCTGGCATCTATGATGATGTCATCCTACAGGCTGTCATAATGCTGATCTCCAATGGCCACTTTTAATGAAAGAATAAATTATTTCCAACTGAAATACTTCTTCTTCCTCTCAAACTCTCTGATTTTTGACATCAATACACTAAAATAGGCAATAACATATGCAACTATTTTAGATAATGATAAAAAGAAGAGGAAGAGCATCCTTGGAGATAAGTCTCTATGGTATCAAAAAGAGCCAGTTTGAGGTTGCAGAGAAAAGAGAACACTTACACACTGTTGATGGGAGTGTAAATTAATTCAACCACTATGGAAAGCAGTACAGCAATTCCCCCAAAGAGCTAAAAATAGAACTACCATTCAACCCAGCAATCCCATTACTGGGTATATACCCAGAGGAATATAAATTATTCTACCACAAAGACACATGCATGCAAATGTTCACTGCAGCACTATTCACAACAGCAAAGAAATGGAATCAATCTAAATGCCCATCAAGACGGAATCCATGGTACATATACACTGTGGAATACTACACAGTTATAAAAAAGAATAAGATCATGTATTTTGCAGGAACATGGATGGAGCCAGAAGCTATTATCCTCAGCAAACTAACATGGAACAGAAAACCAAATACCACACATTCTCACTTATAAGTGGGAGCTAAATGATGAGAACTCATGAACACAAAGAAGGGAAGAACAGACACTGGGGTCTACTTGAGGGTGGAAGGAGAGGAGGGAGAGGATCGGAAAAGATCATTATTGGGTACTGGGCTTAATACCTAGGTGAAGAAATAATCTGTATAACAGACCCCCATGACACGAGGTTACCTATGTAACAAACCTTTACATGTATCCCCTAACCTAAAATAAAAGTTTTTTTTTTAAAAAAAAAAGGAGCCCCTAAATCCAATTCATTCCTCGGCCAACACATAATGACAGCCCTGAAAGGAGAGATTAAAAAGCTACTCTCAGTTGTTAACTCCATTGCTGACCTCATGTTTTCCTTCTTGTTTCCTTGAGAGATCACCAGTCAGTGTCTCATGATACCAGCAGTTACCATTTACTGTGTGCCTAGTAAATGGCACCATACTGGATCCTTTCAGCATGGTACTTTATTTTATCCTCAGGAAGAGCCCCTGTCAGTGGCGCATTCTTCTAACCTCTAGAGAGAATTCAGTACCACTCTCACCTTCTTCCTCTCTAAAAAAAAAAACATACACACACACACACAGACACACACAGAAAAGAAAAGAAAAGAAAAGAAAGAAAAGTAGCATTTGTATGGACATTGGGATGGAAGCTTCCCAAGTTCTGGGATGCCACTTCAGCATCAGAATGGAGAAGTTCAAAGACTCTCAAGGCCACATACCAAGTTCTCTAGGGGTTCTTCTCTCTCCAGGATGTGCCTATCAGTGTTCAGGCAGAAGGCAGCAGAACATTTTCAAAAGGATTTCACTATGGAAGGTCGAATGAAAGAACTGTATTAAAGGTGCAGGTGGGGTGAAAAGAACCATGCAGGGATGCAGAAGTATCCAAGGACAGCAACAGCAGGAATCCTTCACCATCCCAAAGCCTGAAAAGGAGGAGAGGCAGTGGTGGTTGCAAAAAGTGCAGTGAGGAACTGGAGACTTGGCAGACGGACCAGCCTACAGGAGCTACACCTGCAGAAGAGCTCAGCCACTGCCAGAAGTAGGGAAGAAGCCAGGACTGTGAATCCCCTGACCACCCTCTTCTACCTTTCAGTCTCCTATTTATATCCCTCACTGGTCAAAGCCCATGACTCCAGGTGCTCAGAGAGTCTTGGTGATGCAATGCACAGAGATGAACTTTTTGGGCAAAACGCAGAACCAACAGGGATAGAAAATGGATGGGAGCCAGGAGAGAGGGTGGGAGCAACGGAAATCAACCAGCACAGGGCTCCCCTCCCAGATCTCTTCCTTCTCTAAAGTCTCTCTAAAACCCCGCACAGCTTATGCAATAAAACTGGCTCCCTGTTTTTACTGGTTCCTTGAATGCATACAGCAGAAGGAACATTTTTCCAGAGCTGTGTGTAATTTATGCACAAGGAACCCTTGAGTCGCAGAAGTGGCCCAGCTCCACTTACAAAAAAATTGCATGGGATTTTGGAGTGAAGTCCTTGGACTGATGAACAGAGGGTTTTTGCCACAGTGTCCCTCTCTAAGTCCCTCTCCTAAACTTGCAACAGCAACAAACAGCTGGTGGAGATTTAGGAGTTCAAGATTCTAACCTAGTAGCTTTCCAGCTCATCATGAGTTAAATACTCTTCTTACCCCTTTAGAGGTAAGAATACTGAGGCTCAGAGCAATTGAGCAATTTGCCCATGACAAGCCTTAATAAATGTGGGATATTCTAGCTCTGCCCATCCACCTGCAATGCCCATGCCCTGTCATGAGCACACAAACCTGCACTCCCCTGCCTCTCAAGGCCTCTTCTTTAGACATGTTTTCACAGCAAGATCATTGCATTATGGAGGAAATGCAACATCCGCAATTATCTTCCTTTGATCCTAGCAAACATCATTCTCCTCTGACCTTAGCTGGGAGCTAAGCCTGTCACAATCATGACTGGCTTACTCATGATCAAAATATTCAGTGCAGCCAGAACATGCAGCTCGGCAAACTCTAAGGAGTCCCAAATATAACAACCTACTTTGCTCTGCCCAAGGAACAGAGACTGGCCCCAAAGGACTGATGCTGACCCTTTGCATCTGGTTTAGTTCCACAAAAGGAACCTAGGCAATCTTTTAGCATCATCGTTGTACTATTATGCTTAGAAAAATCCAGGCAGTCTAAATTCCTCTATACACACTGCACATTCTTGTCAAGATTAATCCTAACAGAAGCCAGGAGCAAGTAGGACCACACATTCCAAGGCCTTGTGTGTCCCCTAATGTGGTTTGTAGATCAGCCTGAGACATGCCAAATATATTGGGTAACTGAAGAGTCTTTTGAAAGAGAAAATTGAAAGAAAAAAAAACATAAAATTTGCAGTGCTGTACCATGGTTTTCAAGAGACTCATTGATCCCTTTTTATTTCTGCTCTGCATCACTGTTTCCTAAATTCGGTAGGAATCTTGCACTTTGAGCCAGATCTTTCTTTTTTTAAGGGCTGTCCTGTGCATCATAGGACATTAGCAGCATCCCTGGCCTCTACCCACTAGATGCTAGTAGCATCTCCACCCAACTACGTGAGTCATCACAAGCAACAATATCTTATCATTGCCAAATATCTCCTGGGGGGTCAAAATTGAGAACCACTTGTGAACCATATCTGTACAGTCTTGTCATGGTGAGAGAGTCTACTCAGCCCCCAAAATCTACTTTTTCCAACTGACCTTTATTTACAGAAATGACCCCTTAGCTGCTCCTCATTTCAGGTATATCTGTTCCCTTGTGAGAGTCCCAAGTTAAAGGGACTCCATCCTGGAAGGTGTACAGGAATAGCAAGAAACTGTGCCCTCATCCAAATTCTCTTTTACTATAGCCAGGATTTTTTAAAATGTTGTCTAACATACAAAAATCACCAAGTCTCCCATTTCTAAGAATTTACTCCAAGAAAATAATAACGTGTGCAAAAGTTTAATTGCAGAAAGAGCCCTGCAGCAAAGCTTGCAATATGGAAAATTAAGAAATAGCCTCAACATGGGTAAAATGAGCTGTGATACACTCATCCAATGAAACAGAGTCATAAAAAATGATGAAGATGCACCACCAGGCACAAGAGCTCGCACCTGTAGTTCCAGCTGCTGGGGAGGACTGCTTGAGCTCAGGAATTGAGGCCAGTCTGGGCAACATAGGGAAACCCTGTCTTTAAAAAAAAGAGGACGGAAATGTATTGGCACCATAAGATATTCACAAAATATTAACTAAACAAAAGTAGATGACTAAGGAATATTTTCAGTACTCATTTCATTTTTAAAGTCTGTTTGCCCATATGCATAGAAAAAGTCTAAATTAAAATATTAATGGGGAATTTTAAATCTCTACTCTTTTGATCTTTATTTTTAATTTTTATAATAAACATTGTACTCATTTTACATAAAATATTTTATGTACGCTCTTAGGCTAGTTGCATATTGTTTCCAAAAATTGCAGAGAAAATGTCTAAGGAGAGAGAAATAAAACTCTTAGGAGTTGAAGTGTAAAACACAATATCATTCTTTTTTTTTTTTTTTTGAGACGGAGTCTCGCTCTGTCGCCCAGGCTGGAGTGCAGTGGCGCAATCTTGGCTCACTGCAAGCTCTGCCTCCCGGGTTCACGCCATTCTCCTGCCTCAGCCTCTCCGAGTAGCTGGGACTACAGGCACCCGCCACCACACCCGGCTAATTTTTTGTATTTTTAGTAGAGACGGGGTTTCACCGTGGTCTCGATCTCCTGACCTCGTGATCCGCCCACCTCGGCCTCCCAAAGTGCTGGGATTACAAGCGTGAGCCACCGCGCCCGGCCTTACACAATATCATTCTTAAAGTTTCCTGGTGGCATACCTGGATGTCTATTCCAGAGGATTTTTTAAAGCAAGAATACGACCAAATAATACTAGTTTATATGTTTTTAAATTGTTTCTTCCTAACTAGAACAGGGAAGGAAATGAGTCTTGAGTTTACATCATTTTATTGAGTTTTTCTTAGTCTAGAACTATGAACCCAATGGGTTACTACAGTATGAAGTCATACAGAACCAATGCATTTGTCAGATGGCAAAGGCATTTATGAGCAGCTATATGAAGAAGACTGAATTCATGGCTTCACTCCAGTGCCATCATGGAGGTGGCAGAACTTATTGAAGTAAAGACTTGCCCAATATAGTCAGGGTTCCAAAAAATGATCTGCTAGCACTAACAGGAGAAAAATCATAAAGTCTAAGGGGTTGCATAGATGCTCTTTCATTATAAAAGTGCTATCTTTTACAAGATTGTGAGATGCTGCCTTGGTGGAAATAAACAAGAAAAAACAAAGTCTCAGTGATCTATTCCAACCACAGTTTCAGATAAATTTGGCACCACTGAGCATCCCCATTGTTACTGAAACAGAAAACACTCAAGTCTTACTATTATTATTACTCCAGAACAACAAAGAGAGTTGCAAGGATTTTCTACAGAAAACATCCAGGTCTTACTACATGCAGAACTAAAATTAAAGCACAGCCTCCTGAGATGTCCCAGTTGGTCAGAATATTGACAAATAATAACTAGAAGGTTAGTATGTGAGATGGTCCGGGCCCAGAAGCCATATATCCATCAATATATCAAGGTGTGTCCACACAAGGAGTTGCCCACCTGATTCCCCTTTAGGGTTACCAGATAAAATTCAGAAGATTCAAATAAAAATTTCACATAACAATCATTTAGTAGAAATCTGTCTCAAATATTTAACTGGGTGTCCTGTATTCCTTTTTGCTACATTTGGCAACTCTAAATTATAAACTAAAAGTCACCTACAAAAACATAAATGTGAATCCCACTAACTTTTTGGAAGGCTGTGCATATAATTTCTCATATAACAAGAAGTAATTGTTCTTTTGAGAAGGGATTCTTAGCTTCCTAAAACAGCTTTAAAGGGCCAAAGTTAGCTGGATGAGAAAGCCATTAGAGAATCTTTTGGGTAGAAAGTCAGAAGACAAGATCTAGCCCCAGGAATTCCAATAATCAACTTTCTGTGACTTTTAGACAAATCACCTAAATCCTTTAAGCCTCTGATTCCACACTGGATTGGTGGTGGAAAGTAAGTTGCTATCTTTCTCCAAACTCATGGCAGACATTGCTAATAGGTAGCAGCATTTCTTCCCACTGTGCCCCAGGGCAGCCTCAGAATTCTCAACAAAGTCTCCAGGTCCATCCGTCAACAAGCATGCACCCTCGAGATCAAATCAACTTGCCTTCCCTGAATTAAAGGAGCCTTTGGCTTCCCTTCCAGTTCTAATGAAAGTTTGGAATCTCTTGTATTCTAATTCAATAGGCAAGGCTATACCTAGTTTTGCACTCCCAATTAAAAGCAAAACTTGGCAACTGCCTTCTGAAATCAATATTTTACAAAATCAGAGCAGGAGTAATGGGTGCTGGAGTTCTGCTTGGACCAGGCCTTATAGGCCATGACTTCAAGCTGAGTGGCTCCAACAGCCCTCCAGGGCCTTGGTGGAGGCCAGGGTAGATCCTGACACTGGCCTTTAGTGAAGAACTTGACTCCACTCTGCTTCACGTCTCTGCTTCTTTGGTATCCATGGGCTTCTCATACCACTCACAGGTTTCCTCACCCTGTATCTGTCTTTTCAACAGCATGGATTCTGATTTCTCATCATTTCAATCTCTGCTGGTATCTCCCAGCCCAGCTCTAGTTCATGACATGTTCTTTGCTTTAGCTCCAATTGCTCAATCCCTGCTGACTCTTTCTTCATGTCTCAGTTCAAATCCCCAGAGTGAGGATCTCATGCTTGGCAGACTCCTGTTTACCAAAAAGCCAGGCTGGGGATTGGCTGCAGCTGATCCACACCCTCCTTTGGTCCCATCAGCTAGGATTGTGAATACTGGTATAAAGCACAGTTGCCTGCTCAAAGCCCATCAGCAGGAGACGTAGGCAGTTTTGTTTTATTTTTTTCCAAAAGTGTGTCATCAGGTAGGCACTGCGATGTTCAGTTCATAATTTCACAGAGTCTTTGCAAGAACAAAATGTGGTAACATATGTAAAAAATGATAATTTTAGCAGATTTTCCCCAAAAGCAGACTCTGAGACAAGGACTTGAGTATAAGTGGTTATTTGGGAGTTGCAGGAAACACCAATAGGGTAGTGAGGAAGCAACAGAGCAACAATAACTGTGTCTCTAAGCTAACTGTCATGGTGACTGACTGAAGCTCATCTCAAGGAGCTGCCCGGGAGAACAGGATAACACACACCGAATCAGCTCACTCAAAAAGGGAGGAAGCTGGAGTGTTGAAACACCAACTCCCAAGAATCATTGGCTGAGGACCGCTCTCAGGAACAATATTTTTCCAGCACTTTGGGAGTGCCTTTGGTGCTCAGGTAAAGTGGCTTTTCAGGGTTCTGAAAAAAGGCTTCAGGCACAGAGATGGAGATAAGACAGTTAAAAATCTACCAAAGCACCCTGAATTGGTTAATGCAAGGGATATGGAAGAGGCAATGACTTCACAGTACTTGGTCAACCCTCAAATAAATGTTGGCCCCACAAGGGAAGGGGGTATTGTCTGCTTAGTTCCCTGTACCTGAAACTGCCTGGTGCATAATCAAAGCTCAGTAAATACTGGTAGGATGAATGAATGAATGAAGAAATGTCTATATAAATGAATGAATTATTTGGACAATTGTTGGAGATCTTTTCTATTTATTTTTCTTCTCTTGTGAATAAAGAGGTAACGGGATGGGAGAGGGTAAAGGGGAGCAGGTGGGGGACACAGAACCACCTTGTACCAAAAGAGGCCTGAGTTTTAAGACCAACTCTTTTTGCACAACTACCATGACTTAGGCAAAGCAGAACAAAACATCTCTCTCCTACACACTCCTCAAGTTGAATTTTAATGATTTTTTTCTACTATTTGCCCCTTATATTCATTTCAGTTTGGTTTCAGCTGCATAAGGTGTTGAGGGCTATATCTGTCTCCTTTCCCTGGTCCTGTATCCCCAAGGAAAACCCTGAGCCCCACTCTTACCTAAACCCTACACCAACAACATCACAAGCAAGCCTGCAGTCATTAGAGTTGTGAGGGGACAGTATTAATCCACCTCCACTGATAGGATTTGAGAAGGGCTTCCATTTAATCCTGCTCCTCACCCCTGAGAGTGCCAAGTCAATTGAGAAATGCACACAGAAGCCACATATGTACCAAAATACTGGTCTTCCTACTGGTAGCACCAAATCAGAGAAAGCAACTTAGATATGAGGCTGAAACAAACTTCCCAGTAGTTGCCTCCAGGTCTAGACCTGATTAGCGTCCCAGAACAGAAACTTTTCCATTCAGCCTCAAAGAGAACAGAGGTCTTCCTCCCCACAAATCAAGCTCATAGAACCCAAGAGAGGCCACATGTGCAAGTGACTTTTTACACACAGCCCACTCCCAACACAGAGCTCAGGGGGTGCCAGACTCGCCATCTCACCAATCAGAGAAATCCCTCCTCCTCCCTCCACCAGAAGGAGCCATGGAGAGATAAGCCACTAATTATTAAGAGAGTGGAAGTTCCTACCTTTCAGAGCGGCAGGAACTCAGGGAAAGGAAAAAAAAATTGTGCCTTCCCTACCACATCTATGAGAAAAGAGCTGATCTGAAAGCGTATTTACCTTTTAATTCTCAGTGACCAGATAGGGGCAAGTGCACCATTGGATACAGTGAGGGGCTTGCTCTACAGAAGAGTCATTTTCAGTTCCTCTTTCCTCCTGTTACACAGCTATCAATGCATTCAGGTCTGTGCAGAAACCCATACGTTCCTCACTAGCTAGGGCCGGACCTTCTGCTCCTTCATCTCTCACGCTAAGATTGTTAGCGAACTCTGCAGTGAATGCTCAGCCAGAGTTTGGAAATGTCATCTTACAAGCTCTAATATGTCAAGGAGAAAACTGTTTCTTTGGGAATGTTTCTTCCTAACCAAGATAAGAAAACAGTAATTTTGCTTTTGCTTCAAGGCATACTTTGATGGCAGGAGAATCCAGTTTACTTTTTAAAGTACTGACCTCTAGTGGCCAGCAACAATAACTACTCTATTAGAGACAATTTCCAGAGATGATGTAAAATCCAAGTGTGGGCTAGGAGAAACTTTAGAAATCAACTTTCTCTGCCCACCTCATATTCCAGAAGAGGAAACAGAGATCCATAAAGGATGAGGGCCTTGTCGGTGGTCGCTAAGATGGGACTAGAGTCAAGGTCTTCTGTCTTCCATGTGGATCTCCTCCCATTGCCTAGTATACATTTATTAAAGCTACTTAGCCATATACACTGTAATTAATGAACAATTAGAGTAAACGTGACATTTCAGTATCAGATAATCCCTCTGTGGTTTCCTGCAAAGCTTGATTGGATAAGTGTGAATAGAGGTATATTCGTCCTTTTCACGCTGCTGATAAAGACATAACCAAGACTAGGTAATTTATAAAGAAGAAAAGGTTTAATGGACTCACAGTTCTACCTGACTGGGGAGGCCTAACAATCATGGCAGAAGGCAAAAGGCACATCTTACATGGCAGTAGACAAGAGAGAGAATGAGATCCAAGTGAAGGGGGTCTCCCCTTATAAAACCATCAGATCTCGTGAGACTTATTCACTACCACAAGAACAGTAGGGGGGAAACCACTCCCATAATTCAATTATCTCCCACTGGGTCCCTCCCACAACACATGAGAATTATAGGAGCTACAATTCAAGGTTAAATTTGGGTGGGGACACAGCCAAACCATATAAAGAGGTTTCAACCTCATTGGATGGTAAACAGCTAGAGAGTGAGGATTTTTTCTTAATCATCTTTGAATCTCTAGTACTTTGCACCACATCTGCCATGTGGCAGGCATTACATAAATGTCAGATGGATGAATAAATTGATGGAAAGATAAATTTTAATTTGAAATTAAGCATCAACTAAAACCAAAAGCTACCTGTCTTGCTACCCAATTAGCAAATGGCAGATTTAGGATTTGAGGCCAGCAGTTCAGTTTCACACTAAATGCTACTACTCCTAAAAGACCCCTTCACTGGCCCGAGGAACACCCTCCTACTAGTGACGACTTTCCCAGATTTTACAGATGCAGCATTTCTGGCTCTTTGAATCCACACAGCTGACTCAAAAGTAGGTTATGTTTTTCAGACTCTCAGTCATCAGTCTGTGTTTTTTAGATCTCAGTCATACGTTTTTTAGATTCTCAGTCATAAGTTTTTGTCCTTAAATAAGGACTCAGTGAAGGCTTTGCTTTGTGTGTTGATTTGTTCCTTCAATCACTCAACATATTTACTAAGTGTCTACTATGCACCAGGAGCTTCCCTGAGCAATGTAAACCCAGCAGGAAAGACAAAATGATGTGTCAACAGCTATGCTAGTGGTAAGCACTAGAAGGATAAAGAAAGAAGAAGGGCTTGTTAATGATGATGGATCCTTCTCCAGTGTTAGCAGAGACTTGAATTAGGAGGGAGCCTTGAAGGTCTCAAGCATACTTTAGAATCATGGAGAAAGCGTGAGTGATTCTCAGGATCCCTTGGAAAAATAACCCAGGCTGGCAGTGAAGAGAGAAAATCTCCATATAGGAAGGGGCAAACTTACACTCAACACTGATCCCCAATCATTGTTCCTAAAATTTACTTGCCTTTTGAGAATTTTAGCAATCTCCACTGATACCATCATTCTTGCTCCTGAAATTATTCTTTACTTTACCCTCTCATCTCGAGCATGGATATAAATTCTTTCTGTAATTCCCCCACAGCATAGATGAGTCTCTAAGGGAATAATTATAAGATTTTACAGATGTGTTAGAGATAAGAGGGGAAAATTATCACACAGAGAATTACCAAAAGCTGGCAACTAGATATGATGGCACTTGTGATCCACAAAATCTAGTCCACCCTCATGAAGTTGGCTGGGTCCCTGTAGTGCTACTGCTCTTCTGTCTGGCAGTACATGGCAGTGTCCATCTTTCCCTGCCAGGAAAATCCTCTAGTATGGCAAAGCCCCTCAGAGTCCAAGCCCCAAGAGCAGAATGGTGCACAGTAGCAGGCAACCCTTTGTCCTCTGCTCCAAATTCCATCTCTCAAATAGTGAGAACACAAGCAGCTACCAATTTATGGATGGATTTTACTCCAGAAATCTGTTTGCTAGTCAGTTCTTTGGAATCTGCCATGCATTTCCAAAAACATCAACAGTGACTGAGAACAGAGGCGAGTCCATGAAAATTCTATTTATACCCTAGTCCATCTAAGGATGTTGGAAACATAGCTCCTCAATTCAGCAGAACTCAGGAAACAAGTATAGATGCTCCTGGGTATTTTTTTTTTAACCAAACTATGCTCTGTACCAATATAAGCACCCAAACACCCACAGGTCCCCAAGCTTCTGCATCAGAGGGTAAAGCAAAGTTGTCTCTACCAGGAGCTGTGGCTACAAACAGCAAAGAGTTGAAAATTCTTGAGCTGGAATAGCAGAGAGATCATTCTTATATTGAATCTAGCCAACTGCCTTTTTCCCAAGTATCTTTAGCAATTGCTGCATTGGAAGGAAATACAGTACAATTTGTGGCATCACAGGGCATGAAAAAATGAAAGATGGATCAGGCTGTGTAGGAAAGCAAAACCTACTTTTTAATCAGGAGGGTATTATCAGCTAATCCTCTGTCCAGTAAGCTCAGTAAGTCTCCTTGGATAAGATCTTGTTTCAATGGAGAGTCCTGTGTCCTGTGAGCAACTCATCTTGATTATGCAAATGTAAGGCAAGTGGACACCCACTGCCCTGGAAAATGGGACTATAACATCATTTTCTGTGGCATAACTGATGCTTCCCAATTTTCAAAATGCCCCTTGTGCTCTTTGACATACATTGAATAAATCTGCAAAGGGAGCCAAGAAACCTCCCAGAGGAAAAAGAAATTTTGATACTAATTTCTTTTCTGCTGAATTTCAATAGCATTAAAAACTCAGTGATAAACTTGGTTAGTTAAAACTGACATTAATTAGCCAAAACGGATACTTGCCTCTATGGAGGGGAATGCAACATGAGGAAAGGGAGTCTGTGGGCTGTGGATTAGTGACCATGGTTCAAACTAGAACTCAGAGGATGTTGGGCTCCAGGAGGGTCCATTCATGGTTTAAATGTAACCTGGGATTGAGGTCTTAAAACCTGCTAAATTCTGGAAGCAGTAGCAGATCATATGGGTGTAAACCATATTGGAAAAAACAGGGTTTCTCAACCTCAGCACCGTTGACATACGTGGACAGATAATTTTTTTATGTTGGAATGGCAGTGCAGGGATAGTTCTATGCATTGTAGGATGTTTAGCAGTATTCCTGGCTTCTACCCACGAGATGCCAGTAGCACTCCCTTCCCCCCCACCAAGTTGTGACAACCAAAAATATCCCCAAACTTTGCCAAATGTCCAAGAGGGTCAACATTGGTTGAAAAGCACTAGTATAACCTGAAAGAAGGTAAACCTGTAATCTCTAATGTGAGGTAGCTGGTATGACTAGCAGGCACATCAATGTAGCTGAGAGCAAAATTGCTTAGACTTCTTGGGAACCATTTCCAGCAGTAATTGACTAGCTAGTTCTCTCTCCATTAGCATTTGCACAAAGGGTTACCCTTTGAATCAAGTGAGCCCCTCAAGATTTATGAGCAATTCTAGATAGCAATGAAGCTTCAAGATGGAGACATTACCTGTCCTGCTAAAAACGGCAAGAACATTTTCAAGCAACTACACAGAAAATGAAAGAGTTGTGATGATATTTGTACACTAAGCTGGTGAAGCAGGTACTGCCAGTGAGATGCATTTAAGGGAAGTAGCTGGAAAGAAAAGAATATGAAAATTGTAGAAAAATATACTTTTCAACAAAAATAATAAAAATTCACTACTTATACTGGAACAGCAGTTTTCTCTGATATGTAAGAGCATCTCTAGTTAATTCAAATTATGATGTGACTCTAAATAAAATGAATCTTACAGCATTTTATTCTCCATAGCTCCAACAGCTCTCTTAGAAAGTGAGAATGTTGTGAAATGCAGCAATAAGAAGAAAGTGTGCAATTCAAAACAGGTTGAAAATCATAGCACTAGAGGAAGAAAATTAAATGCTTTAGTATCTATAAAATAAAAATGGGCTACACAGTCAATGTATCTGAGTCAATAAGTGTTTCTATTTACTCTAAACCCAAGAGGTTCCAATTTGCTGGAGTTCAAGTTACGTTTGAGGGAGAGAGGTATGTAATTCAGTAAACTGGAAAAGATAAATCCAAATGGAAAGGCATGGTTTTATAAAATTTATGATTCAAAAGTCATTCTTCAGCATCCAACTCGAACCTTATTTTAGTGAGGTTTTCCCTTGTAAATTTTTCTTTCAGAGAGAATGAATCAGCTACAATCAAAAGTAGTATAAAATTCAAAGAACCAGTAAGAATGACACATTCATCTAAAGCTATGATAGTGTTTCACATGTACAGGTGTGAAAGGCATATTTTAGTCATTTATTGACCTAAATAATGCACCATTGCAGCTTTACCTCAAAGAGAATATAGCATAGTAGTCTCATATCGGGCTCTATAATTTTTAGTGTTGTACAGTATCCTAGTCTCCCAAAGAGGCTTCAAATGCAACATGCTTTAGTGGCATTATCCTCAAAGGCATTCAATGCATTTGCTTATTTTTCTTAGGTATGCATGTGTCACATACTGAATGTTTGTGTTCCCTGCAAAATTCATATGTTGAAGACCTACCCCGTAATGTGATGGTATTTGGAGGTGGGGTCTTGGGAAGGTGATTAGGTTCAGACAAGATCATGAGGGTGGGGTGTCCATGATAGGATTAGTGTCCTTATAAGAAGAGAAAGAGAGCAGGGCTCACTTGATCTCTAGCCTGTGAGGACACAGATAGAAGGTGGCCATCTATAAGCCAGGAAGGGAACCCTCACCAGAACCTGACCATGTTGCTCTCTGTTCTCAAACTTCAGCATTTAGGACTGCAGGAAATAAATGTCTGTTGTTTAAGCCACTCAGTCTATGATATTTTGTTATGGCAGCCCAAGCCAACTAAGACAACATGTGCTTTAATCCATTTTCTGCTGTTATAAAATAATACCAAAGACTGTATAATTTATAAAGAAAAGAGATTTGTTTGGCTCACAGTTCTAGAGGCTGAGAAGTCCAAGATTGAGAAGTGGCATCTGGTGAGGGTCTTCTTGCTGCATAATAATATACTGAAAGGATCACATGGTGAGCAAACTGTGAGGCAGAGAGAGGATGGGGGCAGAACTCATTCTTTTTACCAGAAAACTACTCCTGTGATCATTAACACATTCCCTCAATGATAGCATTAATCCATTCATAAGGGTGGTGGCTGAATGACCTAATCACCTTGTAAAGGTCCCACCTCTCAACACTGTTACGATAGCAATTAAACTTCAGCACAAATTGTGGAAAAAAACATTTAAACTACAGCAGCATGTAAAAAGTATGTCCCTCAGAATTCCATGTAAAAAAATCATGACTGCATTTCATTAATTAATTCATTCATTCATTCATATTTTTTCATTTATTTAAAGATATAACTCCTATAGTTGTTATTGTTGCATAACAAATGACCTCAAAATGTAGTGGTTTAAAATAATTATTTTAGAATACACATGGATTCCGGGAGACAGGAATTTGAACAGAGCACAGCTAGTTCACTAATCTCTGCTCCACAATGTCTGGAGTCTTCGCTAGAGAACTTGAACCTGAGGAGGCAACTAAGCAACCTGGGGCTGGAATCATCTGAATGCTTGTTCACTCTCATGTCTAGAGCCCTGGCTAGGACGACTCAGACTAGGACTGCCAACAGAGTGTATATGTGTGGCCTTCCCATGTGGCCTGGCTCCCTCATAGCATGGTGGCCTCAAAGTAGTCAAACTTCTCACATGGTGGGTCAGGTCTCTAAGTATAAAAGTTTGGGCAAATAACATAGAAACCACGTCATCTTTTATGGCTTAGCCTCCTGATTTAGCCAGGAAGCCAGCATCACTTCTGCTATACTCTCTTGGTCAATACAGTTACTAGTCCACTCAGTTACAAATAGAGAAAAGATAGACCCCACTTCTTGATAAAAGGGGTGTCAAAGAATTTGGGGGGGTTGTTTATAAAGCCACCATAAAGGCATACCAAGATAGAGCACAGGATGTTGATTATTAGGAATAGTCGAAGGAATATAACCAGAAGTCTATCAGTTTTAAAATAATAAAGAATATTTCGAAACACCTTATGTTAATCAATTTAAAAAGAAAAAGGACAATTTCCTAAAAACATATACTATACTAAAACTGAAATGAGAAGAAATGTAAAGCCTGAATACTTTGGTAGGGACTAAAGAAACTGAGTCAGTGGTCAGAATTCTAGTTACAACCACCTACACACATATACCAATCCTCAAAAAAAGATATACAAATGGCCAATACGTACAATGGAGCATGATGCTCTACATCACTACTCATCAGGGAAATGCAAATTAAAACTACAGTGAGATACCACTTCATACCTTCTATGATGGCCACAATTAAAAAAACTAAAAACAGCCAGGTGCAGTGGCTCACATGTGTAATGCTAGTACTTTGGGAGGCCAAGACAGGCAGATCACCTGGAGTTACGGGTTCAAGACCAGCCTGGCAAAGATGGCAAAACTCCGTCTCTACTAAGAATACAAAAAAAAAAATTAACCAGGCATGGTGGCAGGTGCCTGTAATCCCAGCTACTCAGTGAGGCTGAGGCAGGGGAATAGCTTGAATCCAGGAGGCAGAGGTTGCAGTGAGCCAAGATCGTGCCACTGCACTCCAGCCCAGACAACAGAGTGAGGCTCAGTCTCAAATAAATTAATAATTTAAGAAAAAAACTAAAAATAACAAGTGTTGGCAAGGATGTCCAGAAATTGGAACCCTTGTACAGGGCTACTGGGAATGTAAAAAGGTGCAGCCACTGTGGAAAATAATTTGGCAGTTCCTCAAAAGTCAAACAGAATTGCCATACGATCCAGCAATTCCACTTCTAGGTATGTACCCAAAAGAATTGAAAACAGATACTCAAACAAATACTTTTAGGCAAATGTTCACTGCAGTATTATTCAAAATAGCTAAAAGGTGGAAACAACCCAAATGTCCATCAGCAGATGAATGGGTAAACAAAATGTGGTCTACATATACAACGGAATACTGTTCTGCCTTAAAAAGGAATGACATACTGATATAAGCTACAACATAGATGATCCTTGAAAACATTATACTAAGTAAACTAAACAAGATGCAAAAGGACAATATTGTAATAATCCACTTATATGAAATATCTAGAATAGGCAAATGTATAGAGACTGTCAGGCCTCTGAGCCCAAGCCAAGCCATTGCATCCCCTGTGACTTGCACGTATACATCCAGATGGCCTGAAGTAACTGAAGATCCACAAAAGAAGTAAAAATAGCCTTAACTGATGATATTCCACCATTGTGATTTGTTTCTGCCCCACCCCAACTGATCAATGTACTTTGTAATCTCCCCCACCCTTAAGAAGGTTCTTTGTAATTCTCCCCACCCTTGAGAATGTACTTTGTGAGATCCACCCCTGCCCGCAAAACTTTGCTCTTAACTTCACTACCTATCCCAAAACCTATAAGAACTAATGATAATCCACCACCCTTTGCTGACTCTCTTTTCGGACTCAGCCCACCTGCACCCAGGTGAAATAAACAGCCATGTTGCTCACACAAAGCCTGTATGGTGGTCTCTTCACACGGACGCGCATGAAAGAGACAGAAAGTAAATTAAAGGTTACCAAGGGGTAAAGAGGGAATGGAGAACGGGGAGTTATCATTTAATGGGTGTAGAGTTTCTGTTTGGAGTGATGAAAAAGTTTTGGAAGCACAGTGGTGACAGTTGCACAACATTGCAACTGTGTTAAAAACTATTAAATCATACACTTTAAAATGGGTAAAATGGCAAATTTTATATTATATACATTTTACCATAATTTTTAAAAAACTTATTAGACCTAGACAGTTGTATAGATTTCACAGAAATGATAAAGCTAATTTTACTTGAACTGTTACAGAGATGAGTGAGACAGAAATATTAGTCTGCTTTTTTTTTTTGAGATTAGACTATCCTTTATCCTAAAATGAGACAAGAACAATACAAGGCTGATCTCAGCTAAGAACATAAATGCAAAAATTTCTAGAAAGTGGTAACTAAATCCAATATTAACTTTTGAAGTATCTTGACAAAATTGAGTGTATCCCAGGAATGCAAGCAGAATTTGACATTAAAAAGCCTGATAATGCAATTCTCTACACTAACAGATGAAAGAATAAAAATAATATTTAATTATCTCAAAAGATATAGAAAAAAGCTTGTGATAATGTGATTCAACATTTATTCTTGATTAAAAACTCTTTAGCCAACTAGGAACACTTAACCAAAAGAATGATATTTTTGTGTTATGATGTAAAATAAATTTGCTAGATTCATTTATTTTGCTTACATAAGAACTTTTGCAAGTAATGGTGTTTTGGAATGATACTTTTTAATATTTTTGGAACTTAACAAGAAGTTGTATAATTCTTATGAATTAGTTCAGTATTAAAGATCAAAGAGGACATGCCCAGCTAGCTCAGGTGGCAGAGTATGAAACATTTAAAAGATCAGGGAGGTATTAATCAGACAGTTAATTAGCAAAAGAGTGGTGAACAAGTCCTCCCTCTCATGGCAGTTGACCATTTCAAGTAGATAATCTCTTAGAGTAAACATTCATATTTTTCTTCACTTAATAAACCTCGCAACATTTACTATGTGCCAGGACTGTCCTAAGCACTTTACAATTATTAACTTAACAAATCTCCTAACAACCCTCTGGAATAGTTACTATTATTAAAACTCAGTTTCCTACAGAGAAGGAAACTGAAACCTACAAAGGTTAAGGAAGTTGATTGAGATTGCTCAGTTGTAAGATAGAGCATTCAACTTCTTTCTCTCTCCTCTCCTTCTGGTACTGTACTGGATATGGTGGACCTCATCAATTTCTCCCTGTATCTTTTACCTACTTTTTCCTATTTTCCATCTCTCTGTGCCACATTTCAATTTTTTAAACCTATCTTTTGCATCTCTTCAGCTCTCTCATCTACAGTTTAGCACATTCTTTGACTTTTATCTAAATTTGTGACTGTATTATTTACTTCTAAAAGTTCTATCTGGTTCCTTTTTGAATTTGTCTGATCTTTTTGATGTGTCTCACTCTTCTTTCATATTTTCAAATCCTCCTTTTATCTTCTTGAATATTTGGTCATTGTTATTTTTCCACTCTCCATCTGATTATTGTATTGCAAGAAACTCTTGAGTATCTAATAGTGTCCTCTGGTTTGTCTGTGGACTCTTGAGTGTTTCTCTTGTATTGTCTAATTTTGGGTTGTGAGCTCACCTTCCTCTGTGCTTATTTGTGGACATCCTGAATTGTCCAATTGAAGGTGTGTTCCTCCAGAAAAGTTTTGTAATAACTTCTGCCTGGCACCCCACGAGGATATAGTAGACAGAGGCCGCTTTTTAAAAGTTGTCACTTAGGGGCCTCCTAAAATATATAAGGAGCATAAATAAGACAAACTGCATGGTGCAAACCAATGGTTGTAAATGCTTCATATTTTTCTCACCACATGCAGAATACAAGCCAAGACAGACAAGTTTTCTTATTGTCTTCTTGTACTGCTGGTACAGCAGTACCAGTACTATCTACTACGAGATAGTATGTAGTAGTACTATCTGCTATGAGATACTAGATCGTCCCCTTCATTGAAAAATACATTCTTTCATACAGTTGTTCTTGTATTACTCCTTTGGTAAATTATACTTTTCCATTTTCATGGTTCTCTCTTTTTATAACTATAAGCATTAAATTTCTTAGCCTGAGATCCTTTAATGTTTTTTGTAATGCTTTTCTGTAAGGGCAATATGCTAGCTTTTTCATTGGAGGATTCAGAAATGTCAGTATGTGGGGTCTGTGCTTTATAACCATTCAGTTTTTCCAGAAAATAATTTTCTACTTTCTCCAGTTTTGTGCAGGTAGAGGTAGGATGGGGGGGCCAATGGTATGTTCTTGATTGTCTAAGTTCTTGAGAAAGGTTCAGAAAGGGCCCTGCAACATCTTCATTTCATATACAGTTTTCAGTCCTGAGACACACTCACTTTCTGCAGTACCTGGGAACTTGAGATCAGAGTCTCTGGTTTAACTTCCCTAGAAAAGAAACCCCCAATCTCCTTTGGACAGCAGCAGATGAGGCAGATGTGGAGGACAGAAATTATGCCTGAGGAATGGGCATTTTTCAGGCTGCCAAGAAAAAGGATCCTGAGGATCAATCCCTTAATATAGAGATTTTCAAATCTTCCTGCATTTTTAGCCCCATATCTCTCCCCACCTTCTTTAGTCTATGGTTGTATTCGTTTCCTGGGGCTGTTGTAACAAAGTACCACACACTGAGTGGCTTAAACAGCAGAAATTTTCTCACAATTCAGGAGACTAGAAATTTGAAATCAAGGTGTGGCAGGGTTAATTCTTTGTGAAGTTTCAAGAGACAGTCTGTTCCAGGCCTCTCTCCTGGCTGCTGATAGCCTTGAGTGTTCCCTGGCTTGGAGATGGTGCTCTCCCCATGTCTTCACGTTGCCTTTCTTCTATTTTGTCTGTCTCTGAATCCAAATTTCCCCTTTTGTAAGGACACAATCATCCTGGATTAGATCTCACTCTAATGACTTCATTTTAATGTGATTACCTCTGTAAATACCCTATCTCCAAATAAGGTCCCATTCTGAGATACTGAGGTTAGGACTTCAGCATCTTTGAGGGTGAGAGAGAACACGATTCAGCTATAACACTGCTGCCCCAAATCCCGGCACAGTAAATCAGCTCATTTCCTCATATTCATGCCTACCTGCACACCCCATCATACACAGACACACACACATACATACACATACAGAGACACAAACACAAATACACTGACACACACGCATGCAGGCTGTGTCAAAAAATGTACTCTGGATTTGTTTTAATTAGGCATGGTAAGACACACAGACACAAACATGACTGGCACAAAAGAAGTTTATACTTAACAGATCCCTAGAAACAAGAAGCATGGTGTCTTGGTTCATTTTCTGTTGTTGTAACAGAATACACAGACTGGGCAATTTATAATGAACAGAAATTTATTTCTCACAGTTCTGGTGGCTGGGAAGTCCAAGATCAAGGGGCTGGCATCCTGCAAGGGTCTTCTTGCTGCACCATCCTATGGTGCAAGGCAAGAGAACATGAGAGCAAGAAAGAGAAAGAGAGAAAAGGAGGCCAAACTCATTCTTTTATAAGAAATCCACTCCTGCAATAATGGCATTAATGCATTCATGAGGCCAGAGCCCTACAGCCTAATTGCCTCTCATTAGGTCCCACCTCCTAACACCATTGTGCTAGGGATTAAGTTTCCAATACATGCTTTTGGGGAGACACATTCAAATCATAGAACATGGCATGCCACACAGGACCACATAGGGAAGAACAAGTGTTGGTCAGAAGGCAGAAGGGAGACAGCAGAGTACAGCACACAGCCTTTACCAGGGTTTTCCCAGGAAGGAACAAGCGAAGCAGGGTAGGGTGCTGCATAAATTTAGGAGTGGATAGCTTGAATAATCGTGGTGTTCTCTGGGCTATAGTGGTCTGGTATCTGGACCTGGGGTGTCTTAGGACAGAAGGAATATTGGCTTAGTGTGTGAGAGTTTGATAATGGAGATGGTTGGTTGTGTGGGCTCTGGATTGGTTGGCTGGTATATCAAAGGAGACTTTGCATATTTCAGGGGAATCATTTGCAATCTCTAGAAATTAGCTAACATAGGAGAATCAGTTTCTCCAGGATCAAGGCTCCAAATGCCAGAGCATCGAGAATACAGAAAATAAGAAAATACAGTCAATACACATACAAACATACACACACCATACACACAGACACAGATACACACAAACACATGTGCACATACCCACTAGTCTATTGGAGTGTGTTTCCTTGGCTCCATTCATTCTATTACGCTTCCAGCTACTTTGCCTTCTACCTCTCCCTCTTTTTTTTTTTTTTTTCAACTTTTTTGAGCCATAACATTTATATCCGTTTTCAGGAATTGCAGTGGGATTCAGAGAATAGGCAAAGATTAAACTTGTGCATTCAACCTTCCACTTTTAACTGGAAAACACTCAAGTGCAACATTTGTTGGTACCCTGCAGCACCTCCACAGAGGTTTTGCTGCTGCCACGTTAGACAGCTTCACCATGCAATGATGACCTTTTAAGATTCTAAATCGCCCCACCTCTGAGCCTGTTCTTCATTGGAAATGCAAGATGACCGGATGACATGAGGGAGGGGTGGCTCTTAAGGCTTGACCTAATTTCCAGTGCTGCTCATGTTGATTTCTCTCTGTTCTTCTCCTGCAGGCTATGCGTCTCTGCTTACCCAGCATGCTTGTACTCCACTACTGGAAGTAGCCTGTCACTTTAAAAGAAAAAAAAAAGCCACCGAGTGACCTTCCTTAGGAACGGGTTGCTAAGCTGGTGTTTTTGCTCCAAGACATGGCTGCAGCTTTCCAGGGAGGAGCCCAGGGGCATCTCCAACAGTCAGCCTTTCCCTCCAGACCCTTTTAAAAGATTCAACAGCACCGTCTCTCTCCACTTCCATCCTAGAATGCAGAATCTGCAAAGTGCCTTTTGTAAAGTTTCTTAAGGTAAATCAGTCCCTAACCGGACTTTGGGCTGCAACAATGATTTCCTGTTTTCAGTTACCCGGCTTGAAGTTCAGCCTCTCCAGGATACCGTGAGACTGGATTTAATGAATTGTAAATTCAGGGGCCCTCATCGTTATTTATGTTTTTACTTTCTGAAATGGGAACATAGACCATTACTTGGCAGCTTTGATTTGAGCTGCTATCTGGTATCTGGTTTGCAGGAAATGTAAGTCCAGTTCATCACAAGTCCTGAGTGAAAATGCTCTCTGACCAAAGCTCTGTGAAACATTAGCTGCGTGTTGCATTTATGGGCCTTTTAGTTCAAACTGACTTAAGGGGAGAAGCACTAGTTACTGCAAAATACACTTTTCTTGGTATTAGACAGAGAAAGGGTTACTAACCACAGTGCTGAGAGTTGCTGTGCTTTCCAAAGACTTCAAGAAAATCTACTGGCTACAACTTAAGCTGATTGTTTGTTTCCCTTCATTGCAAAGAGGTGCTATGAAAAGCTAATAAAGTCAAATAAGAAATATGTTTGCTATTGCATTTTCATATAACCTTTTCTGCAAATAAATTCAGCACCAGCATGAAATCTCTCTCTCTCTCTCTCTCTCTCTCTCTCTCTATATATATATATATATATATATCTCCTAGAGCTCACTTAGAGAGTCATTCATTCAAACATTTATGGAGCATCAGCAATGCACCAGGCAATGAACTTGAGTTTAGAGTGTGCAAACATAAATTAGATTAGGTCAGAAGCTCAGAGTTTGCTGGGAAAACAGACTTATAAACACATGATAAGAGTACAATGAGCTAAGTGCCATAAGAGATTTATAAAAACACTGAGAGCACAGTGGGATGACATCCAGGGAGGGGCTTCCAGCACTTAGCACATCATGTAAATGCACTGGTCATATATCACATAACACAGCTCAAATATGGTACTCATATGTACTATTCAAGGCCAATGTATATTATATCGAGGTGATTAAATGATTCTATAAAGCTATTTGTCACTAACCTTATGCTAAGGGAAACTGCAGCTGGAATAACTTGTAGAATAAGATAATATATTGCAAAAGAATGTATGTGGTACCTCCCCAGGTGTCCAAGCTCCAGGATGGCACAGAAAAATGTTCTCAGGGTGTGAGGAAGAAAATACTCATGGGTAGAAGTGCAGAAGGTTTCAGAAGCACCATAAATGGAAACAGCAAGGCAACTGCCCTGGGCCTGGCTGCTGAAGGGAGGGAGACATGAAACATGAGTTATGGTAGCTGGAGGTGGAAGATTGGAGCTGAAGGTGGGTGGGCTTGAACATCACCTAAGGTCTTTCTCATGACTCCTCTTCTATCCCCCAAGCTCTTTTCCCTCCTCATTCCTTTTTTCCACTTTCCCTCCCCCAATCACTTTTTCTTAGTAACAAAACCTACCAATATTGAGAGCCCAGTCTGTGCTAGGCATTTTACTACACACATTTCATAATTTAGCCCTTATAAATTAATCATCCTTCAAGGTAGGAAGTATGACTGCAATGTTGCAGACAAAAAAAAATGTGTCTCAGAGAAGGGAGGGCATTGTTCCAAGATCACACAGCTAATAAATAAAGCTGAAGTTGAAACTCAGGTCCACATATTCCTTGGCAAAGAAATATGTGGGCAACTCTTCCTATAAACCCATGTTTTTGCCATCTTGGAGTAGGGCATATATATTGTATGATTTTTTAAGCAACCAATATGGAGTTGAGATGCATCGTATCTCAGCCTCCAGGTATGGCTCTGACCCATTGATGACTCTTAGGAATAGTCCATTTATTCAGATGAAGGTGTCAGTACTTTCCTTGAAAAAATATGTCTGGTTTTCTGCACTGAGTAAAATAAATCACTGGCTTAATGTAGCCTAAGCCTTTTCTCACCAGTGCAATGCTTCACAGCTTTCAACTGTGAATATTTCCAGAAGAGTGGGCTATTCTGGAAAGCATAGAATAATTATTGATGCCATTGCAAAAGCAAGAATAAATGGTGAGATGGAGAGGTAGAGTGGAGTGAGGGAGGACTTGGGAATCACAGAGTCTTGGGGTCAAGTTCTGAATGTGACATTTAATAATTACAACTTTGGGAAAATCATGCAAACTATCAGAGCCTCAGTTTACTCATATGCAAATTGGGGCACATACTACTAAGCTAGACATATTATTGTGAGGACTAAAGAGAATATATGTCTAGAGTCAGAACAAAATAAGTGTGCAGTAAATCATAGCTATTTTGATGTTGCCAGTAGGAATATATTAACAAGTACCAATGTGTGAGATGATGGCAAGCTGCATATTAAAACCAGGCAGTATTGATTGATCTTTTCTTAGCAACAGTATTCATATAAAAAATAAATTTCAGTGTCATTTGATTTCCTTAGAAACTCATTTAAAGGAAATCAGGAAAGAACGAGGAAAAAAGAAAATCCCATTACATTTTTCATTTTCTACTTCTGTTTTTTTTTTCTTTCATATAAAGCATTTTTTAACTTATAGGGAACTTTTTTTAGTTACTAAAATATTTCACAGGTTTTTTTTTTTTTCCGAGTTTGCAATGACCAGAGTTGTTCATTAGAGAGCTCTCGTGTACTTTTGCATTTCGTCTTTATTATCTGCCCCCTCATTCACTCTAGGTTATCTTTTTGCCTCTCTATTCTCTTAGCTGCTTTTACATTTTCCTTCCTCTATTTTTTGTACCCTGTGATGAGGTTTGTAGAGAAGACAATAGAATTTCAAATGCTTTATTTCCCTTTAACATGCTAATTCCCCTGTAGGGTCAGGGAAACCTTGAGCTCAGACGAGCTGCTTAAATGACCTGACCAAGTCCCAGTTAAGATTTGGGTTCCATGGATATTAGAAAGGGCTTATGATTTGTCAGCCATATGCCTGTTGTTTCTCCACGTGTTTTCTCACTTAATCCTCACAGCAGCCTAGAAAAAACAATGGAGCTTTAAATAGTCCCAGAATGTGGCTATGGAACCACAGCCAATAAGTCAGTGACTTAGTCGTTCATTCAGCAAGTATATATTGAATGTCCATGATGTCCCATAATCCTAGTCTCTGGGGGTAAACAATAAACAAAATAATGTTTCTGCCCTATTGTAGCTATATTCTAATGGATATGGGCTGACATTAACAAGTAAGTATGTATGTTGAGTGGTGATAAGCACTGTGAAAAAATCATTGTAAGGTAGTTAGGGAATTCCAGGAGGGTGTTGGGAGGAGATCATTGTATTACGAATGGTCAGAGAAGAGCTCTCTGATAATAAAATTTCAGCAGAGACCTGAAGAAAGTGAAAGAGCAAGAGCCATGCAGATATCTTGGGGAAAAGGAGAACTAGGTAGCAGGAACCGAAGGTGCAAAGGTACTGAGGCAAGAGGATTCAAGTGCAAATCACACAGGGCTTATAGGCCTTGGAAAAAACTGGGTTTTACTTTGTTGACAAAGGGAAATCATTGGAGGATTTTGAGTGAAGCAATGTGATGATGTCACTCAAATTTTCATCAATTTGCACTGGCTTCAATGCAGAGAATATGGTAGCCCAGCAATGTGGGAAGGTGAGAAATTAGGAGTTTCTTGCAGTAGATTTCAAGAGAGAAGATGGTGTTTGACCATGGTGATAATAGTGGAAATGTTTAGAAGTGATTAGATCCTGAATATAATTTGAAGCCAAAACTGGCAGGATTTCTGATGGATTCAGTGTGGTGTGTCATGTGAGACTGAGAAAGGAGTTAAGAACGACTGCAAGGTTTCTGGCCTGAGCAAAATGGATTTCTGTTTATTACAACAGGAAAACTGAAGTACAAAGCAGGCTCAGGAGTAAAACCAAAGAACTTTATTTGAGGTATGTCAAGCCAAGTGAAGGTGTCCATCAAGCAGATACTTGAGTCTGGAGTTCTAGGGAGATGTCTGGACCCAGGATGTAAATTTGGGAAGTATCAGCATGCAGATGGTATTTAAAGCCAAGACACATGGTGAGATGGCCAGAGGAATGAAAACAGGCAGAGCTAAGCCCCAGAGCATTCCAATCTTTGGTGGTCTGCGAGATGGGGAGAAACCAGCAAAGGAGTTTGAGAAGGAGCAGTCAGTGGGTAAGAGGAAAACCAAGAAAGAACTTGTCCCAGGAGCCAACTGAAGAAAGTATCTCGAAAGAAACGGATGGTTCACTTTCATCACTAAATGTTTCTGACCCTTCCGTGCCTGGCTTATTTCACCCACAAGTAAGTGAGAACATGCAAATGACAAACATGGCATGTTCTCACTTATGTGTGGGATCTAAAAATCAAAATAATTGAACTCATGGAGATAGAGAAGAGAAGGATGGTTACCAGAGGCTGGGAAACGTAGTCAGGGGTCAGGGGAGGTTGTTTAATGGATACAAAAAAAATAGAAAGAATGAATAAGACCTAGTATTTGATAACATAATGAAAGGACTATAGTTAATAATAATTTAATTGTACATTTAAAAATAACTAAAAGAGTATAAATGGATTGTTTGTAACACAAAGGATAAATGCTTGAGGGGATAGATACCCAATTTTCTGCGATGTGATTATTAAGCTTTGCATGCCTGTACCAAAATATCTCATGTACCCCATAAATATATACACCTACTATATATCCACAAAATTTAAAAACTTAGAAAATGTTTTAAATGCCTCTGACTAAGTCAAGTAAAATGAGGGCCGAGAACTGATCACTGGACATGGCAATGCAGGGGTCACTGGAGATGAATCATTGGCAAGCGCAGTTGCAGAGCATGCTAGATCCCAAAAATAAAAAAAATAAAACTGAAAAGAGAGGGAATGTTTTGAGGGATTTTTCTGTAATTGTTGAAAAATCGAGCAACAGCTAGAAAGAGAAGTAGAGTTAAGAGAGGGCTTTTTTTCTGGCTGGGCACAGTGGCTCACGCCTGTAATCCCAGCACTCTGTGAGGCCCAGGCAGGCAGATCACGAGGTCAGGAGTTCGAGACCCACTTGACCAACATGGTGAAAACCTGTCTCTACTAAAAACACAAAAATTAGCCGGGCATGGTGGCATGCGCCTGTAATCCCAGCTACTTAGGAGGCTGATGCAGGAGAATCGCTTGAACCTGGGAGGCGGAGGTTGCAGTGAGCCGAGATCGTGCCACTGTACTCCAGCCTAGGCAACAGAGTGGGACTCCATCTCAAAAGAAAAAGGGTGGGGGGTGGGGGCCTTTTTTTAAAGGAAGGGAAAAATTACAGCATTTTTTCCACTGGTAGGAATGAGCCAATAAAGCAGGAAGAAAATCTAGGTGAAAGTGAAGAATTGTCAGGATCAAGGGCCTGGAGGAGGAGGAATGATGGGGCCCAGTGCACTGTTGAAGGAGGGGCCCCATGGGAACATGGGGGTTCATAGTAGCAAGTGGAAGCAGAGGAGGTGGCAGTGGCTCAATGTGGTGGGAGGGGAAGGGGATGTAGAAGCCCTCTCTGGTCTTGTCTTTTTACTTAGTGAAATAAGGGCCAAGGTCAAGGGCAGAGAGTGCAGAGAGGCAGTAGCGGAGAGGAGCTATAAAATGGTCCTTCTAGAGCTGGATTCCAACCAGTGCCATCCAACTCTATGGGCACAGTAAAGGCAGGCTCCCGGGGACAGGGAGACCTGGCATCCTTCCTTTCCTCTGGCACTTATCTCCAGCAATCCTGGGGTCTGCCGGGGTTCCTGGTGAGTGGAAAGTCTACCCAGCTCAAACACTTCACTTACCATCACGGCCAGCCTCTTATATATCCATAGTAAGAGAAGCAATATTTCACTGATTTCAAAATGCCTGACTTCTTCATTGTTCTTTGTCAGGGCCCCATCCCAGCCAAAATGAATCCCAGGGAAGAAAAAGTAAAAATAATTACAGAGGTAAGTGGCCACTTTGATGTCTTCTAGGGATGTGTTTGTGTGTGCATGCTTATGTTACACGTGTTTGTGAATGAGGAAGTTAGGCCAACCAGCATCTATTGCACATGTTAAAAGAAAAGCTTTACATGAATTAGATTCAACAGAGTCTAATTGTACAAAGAACGATTTGTGAATTGGGCAGCCCTCAGAACCTGAAAAGATTCAGAGAGCTCTGCTCTGCTCTTGGGCAGACAGCATCTATGGACTGAAGATGGAAGTGGAGTACAGAAACAGCTTGATTAGTTACAGCTCAGTGTTGCCTTATTTAAACACAGTCTGATCAGTAGGCCACCTGTGATTGATTGACGCTCAGCTGCTGCGATTGGCTGAGACTCAGCCACCTGCTACAGAAGCATACTCCTAAATTAGGCTTTCAGTTAGTTTACTAAGATTGCAGTTTGTTACATAAGAACTCAAAGTACAGAGGTATCCTCAAGCCACATTTAGTTTAATTTAACACACACCTACTAAATGCACCCTGAGGGTGCTGTATCAGATACGTGGTGGAGAAGGGGAGGTGGATGTTGAAGGAAATGCAGTCCTGCTGACATTCCAAGGTCTTACCTCTACCTGAATGCTCTGAAGCTGTTTTGTCACCGTTCTATGAACTCTGACACACAGCAGCTCTAAGTTACTACCTATTATTGGGCCTAGCTCTGCCTGAAGCACGCTGATTTCTAAAGACATTCAGAATGAAGGTAACAATTGTAGACACCTGCTAATACAAGCCTCTGTCCTGGAGTCCTGCAATTTCTGACTCATTGTATGTAAAAACTCATTAAAGCACTGCCCACACCAGAGAAGGGAGGCTGTCTAATTTGGAGACTGCAGACCATCCAACAAAAGAGAGAGTATTCCTCTCAATCCTTACTTCTCTCTCGTTTCAAGGGCTCACTGGCTTGAGACAACAAAGACGGAAATGGAGACGATATGTGCTGTCCAATGCAGTGCTCCAAAAAGCCTGAGGAAACTCATTATAAAACCATGCAGATTAACTTTAAGCAAGATGGCTGGGCATGGTGGCTCACGCCTGTAATCCCAGCACTTTGGGAGGCCGAGGCAGGTGGATCACCTGAGGTTGGGAGTTCGAGACCAGCCTGACCAACATGGAGAAACCCCATCTCTACTAAAAATACAAAATTAGCCAGGCGTGGTGGGGCATGCCTGTAATCCCAGCTACTCGGGAGGCTGAGGCAGGAGAATCACTTTGACCTGGGAGGCAGAGGTTGCGGTGAGCCGAGATCACGCCACTGCACTCCAGCCTGGGCAACAGTAAGACTCCATCTCAAAAAACAAAAAAACCAAAACAAAACTTTAAGCAAGATCAAGTACCGACAAACCCACATAAATTTATATTTGCTTATTCATTCATATAACCAAATAGGTTTTGTGTTATTCCCTGGGAATACAGCAGTAAACAAACCTTGTTCCCTCATGGAACTTACATTCTATCTTATTTGAAGTCCTACTGGATAGTTAGAATAGAGGATGAAAACATCACGGAAAAGCAAAAGATTACGTAGGTTTCTCACAAGTCCATTCTAAGTCAGTAAAAACTTAGAATTGAATTGAAAGCCATGCTTGCACACCTCAATATAATTATCTTCTTGTAATCTAAGTTGGCGAATCTCCTGAACTAAGAACACTCCCTATTAGTCAGGCCCAAAGAAAGAGTCCAGAGTGAGGATGCAGCTCAGAGGACAAGTCAGAGATCAGGCCCAAACCAAGGCTATTCTCTCGTTCTACCTCACTTCCTTCCTCTGTTATTGCGGTTCATGTCTTCCCTAACCCCAGTGGCCAAAGGGAGTCAGGAGTAATTGAGGTCTGGCCCAGAAACCTGCATGATATTTCTTTGAAATTATATATCTTTAAAATTCATACTTTGTGTTCCAAATTTGTTTCAGTATAAAAACAAAAAAAAATCCTAATTTTAGGAAAAAAAATTCTAGTAAGTTTGGTGTACCCCAGAGAGGTTCTGTTTATCTTGCAACTTCTTGTTCACCCAGGGGCACCTGTGCCCCAGTTTATAAAACTCTAGGACTAAAAAACTTTAGAGCTTGTAGACTTTAGAGCTTGCAGCTCTAACATTTTGTGACTAAAATATTAGAAAGTGTAAGGTGGAAAGAGGAAATGAAGTTTGCACTGTTAAAGGATTGTTTTCCTTTTCAAAAAAAATCTGCCAAAATTTCCTTTAACTTGAAGCATTTGTGATGATGTAACATGTATCATTATTATCCTTTTCCTGCTGGTAAGGCTGGAAAGCAGAAAAACTTAACCTCTGAAATCCCTAATATGATTCTGATGTCTGTCCTGGGCTGTGGTTCTCTGTCTGTCCTAGCAGATTCACTTGTTAGTTGCCTTTCTTAGATTGTGACTTTTAAGAGCAGACAGCATGTGGCTTTCAATTCTGTGTCCCAAGAGCATGGAACATAGTAAATGCTCAATAAATGCTGTATGCATGAATGAGGACCTGGGACAATGGAAGATCCAACATCATCTTGTGTATGATGTTCCAATATGGATATGACTTTTCGAAAACATGTCTATGTTGAGAAGAGTGGATGACGATAGCCGCACAGATTGTTAACTGTCCCCCCCACTCACACTCAGCATTACTGGATAGAAGCCCAGGGTCAAGATGAGGGTTTTAATTTTAATACCTAAAAGTCATACCTCTCTTCCTGTCTTAAGATTCTCTCCCTCTTGCATTTTAACAAAGGAGTTCATTGAAAATGATGAGGATGCAGACATGGGAAGACAGAATAAGAACTCAAAGGTTCGAAGACAGCCAAGAAAGAAACAGGTAGGAAGTGACAAGAAACTGTGTCTGCGTATTGTGTCATTGATCAACAACCCGCCTGCATTCCCAGGGCCATCAGAATCCACAAAGGCAGCCTTCCTTCTTTTGGTACCAACTTTTAGCCTGCTCTGGGGGACTGTGAGGTGGGGATGCAGATGGATGGTCCAGGGTGCAGGATCCTGATTCAGAGACTTATAGATGAGCCTCACAATAAGGCAGGGGTCCATACTTAGAGCATTTTTACTGTAAGTTTTCTCCCATCTCCTAGAGAGGAGTCTAGAAAAGACAGAAGGAGCCTGTTTTAGTGCTTCATTGAAGGCCATGGACTATGATGGGCAGTAGATGGCAGTACACGATTACAAATCTTGGGAAACTCCCTCTTTTTCCAACTCCAAGCCCAAATTCCGTCTTTGAGGCAGAAGCCAACTCCTTTCTCCTGAGCCTGCTGGCAGATCCTCCCCCACCTCTCCGCAGGAGTTCCCCTCCTAGGTTGGGGGCATCCGTGCAGGGTAAATCTTTTCAAGGTAAGTCCTTGGTAAGAAGTTGTCCTCTGAGACGGGAGGCAGGGAAGCAGCTATTGTGGATGGGAGCTCTGCTTGGAACAATCGAGATGCCAGCAGGGGAGGGAGAGGAGGGAAGCGCCATTTTGAGCCAGCAGTCACGTGAAGGGGCTGCAGAGTGGGGTGGCCAGGAGAGATGAGGAGGTCACAGGGAGACAGAATAGACCTCCCTCCTAGCTCCCCTCTTGCTCAGCACACTCCTCGGGGCAATCTGGGCAGAGGAGCCACTTTCAGCCTTTCAAGGGAGGGTCCAGGTGGTTGGGGAGGTACTGCCTGGCCACGTGGGCTAGCTCTCTGGCCCCTCCTGGGGACTGAGGAGACCCACAGCCAGACACAGCTCCGAAGCTTTAACCCCTTCCTGTGGGGTCAGTCTGCAGCTCTGCACCCCAGGGCCAGGGGCCATGGAGGCAGTAGATGAAAAGGGTTCAAGCCCTTAGCTCCACAGTCACAGGCACAGTGAGCAGTGGGTGACCAGTGCCAAGGCTGCCATGGAGCTTAGACTGAAGAGGAGAAAGGGGCAAGGATGGAGAAGGGAATATAACAGCTCTCAACTTTATAGGTTGAGAGCATTGCAAGAAATGTAGTTGCACTCCAGAATCAGAATCACATGGGGACTTTTTTTTTTTTTTAATAGGTTCCACCCCGGGCCATCTATTTACGTCAGAATCTCTGTGCTTTCTACAATAACTCATACATTGTAGCATCTCAACAAATGGGCTCTTTTTATTATATTTTTCTTTTACAGATAAGAAAGCAGTGTACAAGGAAGTTAAATAACTTGCCCAAAGTCCCACAGTCAATCTGAGTTTAGAGGCAAGCTTTAGTCTATCTGTCCTCAGAGGTGTTATTGCAAATTCTGCTTCCTTGCTTTCCTTCACTGAGAGTTTGGAGAAGGAACCAAAGGCTATTCTTGGGGGTGCCCAAAGGGTGGACTAAATATTTGCCCCTGAATTACCCAGTGACACTTTAGCTGCTGTTTGCAAACTATTTGAAGTTGGGAACAAACTGATTTTCCTGTTTCTCTTTCCTCCAAATTCCTGCAGAGCTCTACACATTTTACCTAGAAAAAGTGAAAATAATCACGTTATTTGGGGATGCCTTGATAATTTCACAAAAGCATTTCTAGAGAAAGTCTGGGTTGGCACCTCTTCCCTGGTGGGTACCCACAGTGAGTCAGGTGACAGGGACTGTGGTTATCTAGATGTGAATAGTACTAAGGCCTGTCCCCTCAATGGTGACTCATCTTCCCAAGAGAGGAACAGACTCAAATAAAGTCCTGGGAGTCTCTGAACCTCTGACCTTCTTCCTCCAGCCACCAACTGCTGTCCCCAAGGAAATGGTGTCTGAAAAGTCTCACCTTGGCAACCAGCAGGATCCTGTGCAGGAGGAGCCCAAGACCCGCCTCCTGAGTATGACAGTTCGGAGAGGCCCACGGAGTAAGTGCCCCTCTTCCATTCAGCTGGTGCTTGTTAACTGCCTACTGTGAGCTCAGCACAGAGCAGTATAGGGATTTTTTATGGGTGTTATTTTTCATGCATTGCCACAGCTGCTCCACCCACTTTACCCCAACTTGGTGAGTGACTTTCTAAGTTAATCCCTGCCAAGGAGACAGGACACATAGTTTCAGGATGTGTTTCTATAACCACATAATATCCTTTGAATGTTTGTCCCCTCCAAATCTGAAATGTGACCTTCAATGTTAGAGGTGGAGCCTAGTGGGAGGTGTCTGGGTCATGAGGGCACAACTCATGAATTGCTTGGTGTTGTCCTCTAGTAATGAGTGAGTTCTTGCTCTATTCACTCACAGGAGAGCTGGTTGTTAAAAAGAGCCTGGGCAGGCCAGGCACGGTGACTCACGTCTGTAATCCCAGCAAGGCGGGTAAATCACCTGAGGTTGGGAGTTCGAGACCAACCTGACCAACATGGACAAACCCCATCTCTACTAAAAATACAAAAAAATTAGCCAGGCGTGGTGGCACATGCCTATAATCCCAGCTACTTGGGAGGCTGAGGCATGAGAATTGCTTGAACCTGGGAGGTGGAGGTTGCAGTGAGCTGAGATTGGGCCACTGCACTCCAGCCTAGGCAACAGAGCAAGACTCCATCTCAGAAAACAAACAAAAAAGAGCCTGGAACCTCCTCCCCTCTCTCTTGCTCCCTCTCTCACCATGTGACACACCTGTTTCCCCTTCCCCTTCTGACATAAGTGAAAGCTTCCTAAGGCCTCACCAGAGGCATATGCTGGCACCATGCTTATTGTACAGTCTGCAGAACAGTGAGCCAAAATAAGCCTATTTTCTTTATAAATTACCCAGTCTCAGATATTCCTTTATAGCAATGCAAAATGGACTAACAATACATAAGTTAGGGAGTGTTAATTCGAATAGAAATTAAATATGCAAAAAACTCAAAGGAAGATGAAATTGTTAGGGAAGACATATGTGTTAACCTAGTGAGGCTTGAATCAGATGTTTGGAAGAAATGAGGGAGGTTTCTGAGGCTCCTGGTGACCTTGCCATTGAGGACACATATACTTCTCCCCCTACACATGCCTTTTCTTCTTCCCCAGTACAATGAACATTAGGAATTACCTGCTCATTATAGGGAAAATGACCACCCTTCAGGCATTGCTTTTCATGAAAAGTGGATTAGACAAGAGGAGAAGTGGTTACACTTTTTAATTGTTACATAATTGTTAGACTGTTTTCCCTATGGCAAAGTTGGGAAATAAGTAACTGTTGGAAACTAGAGGACTTTGGAAGCAAGTTGACTCTTAGATTGGAAAAATGTGGTTCTAATCTAAAAGCAATGATACAATGAGAGCTGTTATGAATTAATAAAAACAGAACCAAAATTTATCTCATATGGCTGTTTCTTTTTCTAAATGCTCAAAATTATTTATTACTACCAAGGATTACAACTTGTCATTTCAGGCTGCCATAACAAAATACTATAGACTGGGGGGCTTAAACACCCAACATTTATTTTCTTATGGTTCTGAAGGCTGGACATCTGAGATCACGGCGCCAGCATGGCCGGTTTCCAGTGAGGCCCTTCTTCCTGGTTAGTTGGTGGCCACCATCTTGCTGTGTGCTCACATGACCTCTTCTCTGTGCCTGCACTGGGGGAGGGGGAGGCTCTAAGTGTCTCCTCTTATAAGGACACTAATCCTAATCCTATCAGGGCCCCTCCCTTATGATCTCATTTGACCTTAATTACCTCCTACAGGTTCTATCTCTAAATGCAGTCAGACTGGGGGAGAAGGCTTCAACATACAAATTTTCAGAGGGGGGACACAATTCAGTCCTTAGCACAACTACTGGATATTTAATTATTTATTTTAAAATCAAGAAAAAAACTGCCAGAAGAGGTGGCCACCAGTCAAGGCTCTGTGACATAAAAAGTGGATTATTTTCTAACTCGAAAATGAAGAAGATACTGTCCACTGTCACCACGGAGATGATCTATGCATTAGTCCCTTCCCCCACAAAAAGCACTATTTCTGAATTGGGGAATGGAGAGGTCTGGAATGAACAGAAGGCTGAGACCTGCCTACTGGAGCCACACCACGACCAGCCAGTGTCTGGGAAGCCCTGGGTGGAGCTGGAAGCTGCTGATGAATTGGCAGCACTGATAAACCAAGCAGTGAGGGGTGGAGCACATGGTGGATAAGGAGCCTGTGGAGCCAGGCATCTGTCAGAAATGAGAAGTCAAAGCCAGCAGACAAAGTCAAGAGAGCAGAGGAAGTAGTATTATACCAGTGGCATTAGAGCAGGAGACAGACAAGTAAAAAGGAATGATGAGTGCTGGCAGAAACAGCAGAGTGCAGGACTGCCGTAGGCAGGCAAGGGTAGCAAGGGAGGTGACAGAAGAATGGAGCCTCCACATACGGAGGAGTCTGCATGGGGAACTGTAGGGTGAGGAGGATTCCCAGTTCAGGTCTTGGAAACACACAGATGTATGCGCAGAAAACACGGAGAGGGTCGAGAGCAAGATAGAAGCAGCCATGTGCTTTCTGACTCAGTCGTGGAAATCACCTATCAGTGCTTTCAACATATTTGTTAGAAGCATGTCCCTAAATCCAGCCCACATTTAAGAGGAGGAAAATCAGCCTCCTTCTTTTGAAAGAAGGAGTGTCAAAGAATGTATGGACATTTTTACTACCACATTAATTTTTCTTTAAAACTCTTCTTTATCTCACTTTTCTACTCAAAATCTATTATATTACATTACATAAAATCCACACTCTCTTATGTATTCCGGGCTGTAAGACTCTATGCAATTGGGCTCCTTCCGGTTGTATTTTCCAGTCTTTTCCAGTGTGCTCCACTTTGGTTGACTCCTTACTGGCCTCTGAATGCCTCAAGACCACCTCAGCATTCCTGGGCTTTGGTTCCCACTTAAAGAAAGTTCTCTACTTGCGTCTTTATTAAGCTTGTGATTGAAAGGCAATTGAGCTGTTGCAGTTAAGACCATGGGCGTTGGCTTAGACAAGAGTGGGTACCAGTCTCTACCTATCTTACTCCCTTGGGCAAGTTCGCCAACCTCCCTAAACTTTAGTTTCCTTATTTGTAAAACAGGGACAATAATAGATTGCGTGAACACTGCCACAGAGTTTATACTCCAGTTGTGGGAGGGATGAGAGGAAAAAAGAGAAAAACAAATGAAGTAAACTAGATAAACATAGGGTATGGCAGGTATGAGAAGTGCTGAAGAGAAAGATATTGGCAGGACTGCAGTGGGAGTGACAGGATGAGGTGCATTTATGAAAGGAAATGAGTGATCCCCAAGGGGAGAATGTTCCAGGCAGTGGTCTTAAGGCAGGAATGTGCTTGCGATGTTAAGCAACAGCCAGGAGGCAAGGGTGGTGGAGAGTGAACAACAAGGAAAAGGAAAAAAATAAAGTCAGAAGGGAGGAGGGGAATTGTACCCAGGCTAGCGGGCCCTTTGACTTTTAATCCGAATGAGATGAGCGTCATTGGAGGGTTCAAGCCCAGGACTGATATAATCAGATTTAAGGATGAAGGCTGCTATGCTGAGTAGACTTTGGAAGGAGTGAGGGCAGATGCACAGAGACCAGGTAGAGGCCAACAGCAAAAATCCAGGTGGGAGTTATTGGGGAATGGGACTGGCGGGTAGTGGAAGGGGTGGAAAGAGTGTGGGAAATCTGGGTATTTGGAAGGTAGAGACAAACAGGTATATTTCGCGATTGAACAAGAATTACAAAAGCAGGAAGGTTGTCTCCATGGTTTTTGACTTGAGTCAAAAATGGGTAACTCCATTTTCCCAATAGAGTTTCAGAGTTTTCCCAATAGAGTTTCAGAGAAGGAAAAGATGGCAGAAAGGTCAGGTTTGAAGGTAGAAATTGAATGGACATGCAAAGTTGAGATGCCTATTGAATATCCCAGTGGACATGGATGTATGGATATAGGGATCTGGTGGTTGGGGAGAGGTGGAGAGTGGAGAGGGATTCCTTGACCTTTTATCTAGAATGTTCCTTTCCCACCTCTGTCCTCTTTCCTCTCAGCTGGTTCTATTTTCCTTCAGAGCACTCATCACCTCCTGGCATTTTCCAATCAGCTGACTATCTTGATCATTAGAAGGAAAGCTCCCTGAGAGCAAGACTTTGTCTGCTATATTCATTGCTTATTCCCCAATGAAATATTTGGAGCTTGATAAACATATGTTGAAAAACTGTCATGGGCATAACAACAAATGCTCGAGACAGGGTCCTGCCTCTGGTAACCATCATTCTATTCACTATCTCTATCAGATCAATTGTTTTAGCTCCCATATATGAGTGAAAACATGTACTAGTTGTCTTTCTGTGCCTGGCTTTCTTCACTAACATAATGTCCTCCAGTTCCATCCATGTTGTTGCAAACTGCAAAATTTCATTCTTTTATATGGCTGAATAATATTCCTTGTGTATATGCAGCATGTTTTCTTTATCCATTTATCCATTGATGGATACTTAGGTTGATTCCATATCTTAGCTGTTGTGAATAGTGCTTCAGTAAAAACAGGAGTTCAGATATCTCTTTGATATACTGCTTTCCTTTCTTTTGGATATATACCCAGCAGTGGGATTTCTGGATCATAGGGTAGTTCTATTTTTAGTTTTTTGAAAAACTTTCATATTGTTTTCCATAACAGCTGTACAAATTTACATTCTCACTAACAGTATACAAGCATTCCCTTTTCTCTACATTCTTGCCAGCATCTGTTATTTTTTGTCTTTTTGATGAAAGCCATTTTAACTGGAGTAAGATATCTCATTGTGGTTTAATTTGCATATCCCTCATGATTAGTGAATTTGAGCATTTTTGCATATACCTGTTGGCCATTTGTATGTCTTCTTTTGAGAAATGTCTATCAATGTTTTTTGCCTATTTTTAATGAGATTATTTATGTTTTATCTGTTGAGATATTTGAGTTCCTAGTATATTCTGGATAGTAGTCCCCTTTCAGAGGAGTAATTTGCAAATATTTTTTCACATCTACTGAACTCATCATGTCCTTTTTCCTTCATTTTGTTGATATGATGTATTACTTTATTGATTTGCATATATTGAACTATGCTTGCATCCCTGAGATGAATCCCACTTGATCATGAAGAATGATGTTGTTAATGTATTATTGAATACAGTTGGCTAGTATTTTGTTGATGATTTTTGCATCAGTGTGCATCAGAGATACTGGCTTGTAAAGTTTTTTGTTGTTATGTCTTTGTCTGGTTTTGGTATCAAGATAATACTACCCTTGTACCATAGGTTTGGAAGTATTCCCTCCTCTGATTTTTGGAATAGTTTGAGTAGGATTAATAATAGTTCTTTAAATGTTTGGTTGAATTCAGCAGGCTAGCCATGAGGTCGTGGGCTTTTCTTTGAAGAGAAACACTTTTTATTACTGCTTCTATCTCATTCCTTGTTTTTTGTCTATTCAGATTTTATATTTCTTCATGTTTCCATCTTGGTAGGTTGTATATGTCTAGAAATTTATCCATTTCTTCTAGCTTTCTAGAAGAAATGTATTGGCATATAGTTGCTCATAATAGTCTCTAATAATCCTTTGAATTTCTGTGGTATCAGTTGTTATGTCTCCATTTTTGTCTCTGATTTTAAAATGTGGGTCTTCTCTTTTTCTTAATCTGACTAAAGTTTTGTCGATTTTGTTTATCTTTTCAAAAAACAACTTTTCATTTCATTGGTCTTTTCTACTTTTTATTAAGTATCACTTTCATTTATTTCTGCTCTGATCTTTATTATTTTTCTTCTACTAATTTTGAGTTTTTATGTGCTTTTGATTTTCTGTTTCTTTAAGATGCATTGTGAGGTTATTTAAAATCTTTCTACATTTTTGACGTAGGTATTTATTGCTATAAAATTCCCTTCTGGTAATGCTTTTGCTACACCCTATAGGTTTTGGTATGTTGTGTTTCAATTATGATTTGTTCCAGTCAATTTTTTATTTTTTTAATGTTGTCATTGACCCAGTTGTTGTTCTGGAGCATATTGTTTAATTTTTATGAAATTGTATAGTTTTCAGAGTTTCTCGTTATGTATTTCTAGTTTTATTTTATTGTGGTTAGAGAAGATACCTGATATGATTTCAACTTTTTTGAATTTTTTGAGACTTGTTTTGTGGCCTGACATATAGTCCATCCTTGAGCATGTTCCACGTGCTGAAGAGAAAAATGTGTATTCTGCAGCTGTTGGATGAAATGTTCTTTAAATCTCTGTTAGTTTCATTTGTTTTATTTGCAGATTAAGTCCAATATTAGTTTGTTGATTTTCTCTCTAAATGATCTATCCAATGCTGAAAGGGGGTATTAAGATCCTCAACTATTATTAATGGGAGACTTGTATTGGGATTTAGCTCTAATAATATTTGCTTTATATATCTGGGTGTCCCAGTATTGGGTGCCTATGTATTTACAAGTATTATATCCTCTTGCTGAATTGACCCCTTTATCATTGTATAATGACCTTCTTTGTCTCTTTTTACAGTTTTTGTCTTGAAATCTATTTTATCTGATATACATACAGCTACTCCTGCTCTTTTTACATTTCCATTGCATAGAATAACTTTTTCTACGCCTTTATTTTCAGTCTATGTGCATCTTTATAGGTGAAGTGGGTTTCTTATAGGTAGCATATAATTGGCTCTTTTTTTTATCTTTTTAATACATTCAGCCAATCTATGTCTTTTGATGGGAGAATTTAGTCCATTTATATTCAACATCATTATTCATAGGGAGGGACTTACTACTGCCATTTTCTTATTTGTTTTCTGGTTGTTTTGTTAGTCCTCTCTTCCTTTCTCCCTTCTTCCTGTCTTTCATAGTGTATAAGTGATTTTCTCTGGTAATAAGTTAAACATTTTTTGTTTTTTATTTTTTTGTACCTGTCATAGGTTTTTGCTCTGTGGTTACCATGAGGCTTGCAAATAACATCTTATAACCAGTTATTTTAAGCTGATGACAACTTAACTCTGATCCCAATGAAAAGAAAATAAAAAGCAAAAACTGAAAAACTCTATATTTTAACCCTGTCTCTCCCCTGCTTTTTTATTTTCTGTTGTCTCTACTTGTATCTTTTTGTACTGTCTATCTCTTCACAAATTGCTGTAGTTATTATTTTTGATAGGTTTCTCTTTTAGTCTTCAGGGCTAAAGACATGAGTGATTTAAACACCACAATTATGGTGTTAGGGTATTCTGTATTTGTCTGTGTACTTATGTTCACTAGTGATTTTTAAGCCTTCAGATTTCTTATTGCGCATTAGCATTCTTCTCTTTCAGATCGAAGAACTCCCTTTAGCATTTCTTGTAAGATAGGTCTGGTGATGATGAAATCCCTTGGCTTTTGCTTGCCTTGAAAAGTCTTTATTTCTCCTTCATGTTTAAAGGATAACTTTGCTGGATATAATACTCTTAAGTTGGAAGTTTTGTTTGTTTGTTTGTTTGTTTGTTTTCTTCAGCACTTTGAATATATCATCCCATTCCTTCATGACCTATAAGGTTTCCACTGAGAAGTCTGCTGCCAGATGAATCAGAGCTACTTTATATGTTATTTGTTTCTTTTCTCTTGCTGCTTTTAGGATCCTCTCTTTGTCTTTGACTTTTGAGAGTGTGATTTTTATAGACCTTGCAGTAGTCTTAGGGGATTTGAGTGTTTTGGTGTTCTTTGACATTCTTGTACCTGGATGTTGATATCTTTCTCTAAGTTTGAAAACTTATTATTTTTTGAATAAATGTTTTACCCTGAGCTCTTTCTCTACATCGTCTTTATGGTCAGTAACCCTTAGCTTTTGCCTTTGTGGCTAGTTTTTAGATCTTGTAGGCATACCTCATTCTTTTTTATTTTATTTTCATTTTTCTTCTCTGACTGTGTATTTTCATATAGTCTGTCTTTGAGCTTACTAATTCTCTCTTCTACTTGATCAAGTTTGCTGTCAAAAGACTCTGATGCATTTTTCAGTTTGTCAGCTGAATTCTTTAGCTCTAGAATTTCTGCTTGATTTTTTAAAATTATTTCAATCTTTTTGTTAAATTTCTCTGATAGAATTCAGAATTCCTTCTCCGTGTTATCTTGAAGCTCCTTGAGCTTCTTAAAGACAACTATTCTGAATTCTCTGTCTGAGAGGGCACATATCTCTATCACTCCAGGAATGGTCAGTGCCTTATTTAGTCTGTTTGGTGAGGTCATGTTTTCCTGGATGTTCTTAATGATTGTTCATGGATGTCTGGGCATCAAAAAGTTAGGTATTTATTCCAATCTTCATAGTCTGGGCTTGCTTGTACCCATCCTTTTTAAGAGGGCTTTCCAAAAACTCAAAGGGGATTGAATGTAGTTATCTAAGCCTGAGGCCACTGCAGCTGTTTCAGCACTAGGGGAGCCCTAAGCCCAATAACACTGCAACTCTCGCACATTCCTAGAAACACAGCTTTGATAAACTTAGGGAAGATAAGGGAGAATTCCCTTGGTTTCCAGGTGAAGTCTCTTGCTCTCTTCCCTCACTTTCCCCCAAGCAGGAATCTTTCTCTGCACTGGGCTACCTAAAGTTGGAGGAGGGTAGTGTGGGCATTCCTGTGGCCACCACAGCTGGCACCTTGCTGATCACACTTGCTGGGTCACATCTGAATCCCACAGGCTCCCAGGCTAGCATGGAACTGGGCTTGCCTATGACCCACAGCCACTACTGGCTGGCTGCCACTGTTGTTTATTCAAGGCCCAAGGCCACTTTAGTCAGCAGGTGGTGGATCCTGCCAGGATTGGGTACATCCCACCAGAGCAGCAGATTCTCATCTGGCCCAAACTGGGTCTAGAAACACTGTACAGGAGCAAAGTCCTAGAATGGAGGACTTCAGGAATCTGCCTCATGCTTTATTTTACTGTGGCTGAGCTGGTACCCAAATTGCAAGACAAAGTCCTCTGTACTCTTCTCTCTCCTTCTTCCAAGTGGAAGGAGTATCTCTCCACACTGTACTATCTGGATTTAGGAAGGAGTCATGAATCACTCCCATAGTTGCTGCAGCTGATGTCTCACTGGGTTGCATCCCACCCCACAGCCTGTGGGATCAGCATGGCACCAGGGCTTACCCAAGGACTGCAGTCATTGTAGCCTGACTGCCAGTGCAATTTATTTAGAGAAGTAGACGATTTTAGTCAGCTGGTCATGAGGCTGGCCAGGACTCAGGTTTTTCCCACTGGGAAGAGGGGAGGATTCCCCTCTGGCCCAGGACTGATCTAAATGCTCCCTCCATGGGCACCAGCAGAATTCTGCTCACTATTGTGTTCCACTGTGTCAGCACAGCACTGAGTTCCAATGCAAAATCCCATACTCACTTCACTCTTCCTCTTCCAAGTACATAGATTCTTTCTCTGTGCTGTGCTGCCTGGGCTTGGGGGAAGGGTGGTGTAGGCAGTGAAAGACTGCCCTTCCTACCCTCCTCAATGCATCTTTCCTTGTTATTATGTTAAAACTAGATACTGTGATCACTCACCTGGTTTTTTGGTTCTTATAATGGTGTTTTCTTACACAGATAATTGTTCAATTTGGTGTTCCTAAGGGAGGGATAATTACACAGAAGTTTTTAAGTTTGGTATAGCCCCATTTGTTTATTTTTGCTATCATTGCCTGTACTTTGGGTGTCACATCCAAGAAACTATTGCCAAATTCAATGTCATAAAAATTTCCTTTATGTTTTCTTCTAGGAGTTGTATAGTTTTAGGTATTATGTTTAGATCTCTGATTCATTTTGAGGTAATTTTTGTATATGATATAAGGTAAGGGACAAACTGCATTTTTTTTTCATGTGGATTTCCAGTTTTCCCAAGATCTTTTGTTGAAGACTGCTCTTTCCCCATTGAGTGGTCTTTACACTCTTGCTGAAGATCATTTGACCATATACTCAAGGGTTTATTTTCAGGCTTTCAATTCTTTTCCATTGGTCTATATATCTGTCTTTTGCTAGTACCAAACTGCTTTGATCATTGTAGCTTTGTAATATGTTTTGAAACCAGAAAATGTGAAACCTCCAATTTTGTTCTTCTTTTTCAAATTTGTTTTAGCTCTTTGAGTTCCTTTGATACTCAATAAGATTTTTAGAATGAATTTTTCTATTTCTAAAAAAAAAAAAAAAAAAGCCATGGGGATTTTGATAGGGATTGCATTGAATCTGTAGATAATTTGGGGGTAGTATTGACATTTTAAAAATATTAAGTCTTCCAATCTATGAACACAGAATGTCTTCACATTTATTTGTGTCTTTCTTTAAGCAATTTTTAATAGTTTTCAATGTACAAGTTCTTTGTCTCCTTGGTTAGATTTATTCCTAAGTATTTTATTCTTTTCTATGTTATTGTAAATGGAATTGTTTTCTTAATTTTGTTTTTGGATTGCTCATTTTTAATGTATACAAATGCAACTGATTTTTGTGTGTTGATTTTATATCCTGTAGCTTTGCTGAATTCTTTATTAGTTCTAACAATTTTTTTTGTGGAATCTTTAGGATTTCTATATACAAGATCATGTCACCATGAACAAAGATAATATTACTTCTTCCTTCTCAATTTGGATGGCTTTCATTTCCTTTTTCTTGCCTAATTGTTCTCAGACTTTCAATACTCTGTTAAATAGAAGTGGTAAGAACAGGCATTCTTGCCTTGTTCCTGACCTTACAGAAAAAGCTGTCAGTTTTTCACCATTGAGACTCGTCTTAGTGATGGGCTTTTTGTATTGCCTTTATTTTGTTGAGGTAGCTTCCTTCTATTCCTAGTTTGTGGAGTGGTCTTATCATGAAAAGCCATTAAATTGCAAAAAGCATTATCAAATGCTTTTTCTGCATCAATTGGGAAGATCATGCACTTCCTGTCCTTCATTCTGTTAATGCAGTGTATTACATTTATTGATTTTCAAACATTGAGCCCATCCTTGTACTCCCCTCCCCTTTTTTAAATGTTAAGGGGAGAGTCGCATGTTTGGAAGCATGCCTGCAGGTAAGATTTGGTAACCTGAGCTAACATTAATACTCTATAAATGGATCATGAAGCTCTTCCTCATGACTAATTTATAAACACTGCTTACCTTACGTGAGGTTTCCAAGGTGGAAGCTCAGATTCAGTAGTCTCCTCAGCCATAACAAGAAAGTTTATGCTCACAGATGGATGCTGAGAAAGTTATGGGACTTTTTACGCTTGCATGGTTCAATTTTATTTTTCTTCTCTAAGCACTTACTGGTTTACCTGAGGCTTTTACCCTCCCAGAGTGGGGGATGGAAGCAGTGACAAACAGACAGACAGGCAAACAGATGATGAATCTGACATCTTGAACTCTGAGAACTTAAGACCATGTTCTGAGTTAAGCAAAAAGCTTGCCGGCGTCGTGCTAAGGTCTTTACATGCATTATATTATTTAAATCTCAGAGCAGTCCTACTATGAGGCATTGTTTCATTTATTAGGAGATTAAAGTTCAGAGAAAACCAACAGTCAGAAGTGGTAAGGCCAAAATTCAAACTCCAATATGTTGACATCCAAACCTATATTCCTAATTGCTGCACTCCAGCATCATTCCATAGCTTCAAACTGAACCCTCTTTGATCTTTGGATCTGATGGTTTACAGTTACCCATGGAAGGTACAATGGCAATGCTATGACCCAGCCAGCACTGTCAACAGTGGGTCCAGAAACCCACAGAGGAATCTTAATATGGTGCATAAAACAAGTTTAGAGTGTTCACCAGATTGATAATCTGACTGTGCTTCATTTTTTAAAAAACAGAATGAGGCCGGGCGCAGTGGCTCACGCCTGTAATCCCAGCACTTTGGGAGGCCGAGGCGGGCGGATCATGAGGTCAGGAGATTGAGACCATCCTGGCTAACATGGTGAAACCCCGTCTCTACTAAAAATACAAAAAATTAGCCGGGTGTGGTGGCGGGTGCCTGTATTCCCAGCTACTCGGGAGGCTGAGGCAGGAGAATGGCGTGAACCTGGGAGGCGGAGCTTGCAGTGAGCTGAGATAGCGCCACTGCACTCCGTCCTAGGCGAAAGAGCCAGACTCCGTCTCAAAATAAAAAAAAAAATAAAAAAACAGAATGATACTCAGGTAGATCATCCACCTCTCTCTCCCTCCCTAGAACAGCATGTTTCCTATTTGGGGTTTTCATTTATTTGTCTTAATTCTATTTATCTCTCAAAAATCAATATATACATGTCTTCCCCTTTGGAAAACATCCCCTATTCCCCAGAGTAAGCTGAGTAGATCTTCTCTTTGCTCCCATGGCCCTTGTGCCTGTGTGAGTATCCAGAGGCATCTTTTCATTGGTACACCTCCTCCCCTCCTTCACCAAACTAGCAGTCCTTGAGGGCAGAGCCTGACTTTCAGCTCTGCTTAGCATAGTGCTGGCATGCAGATGGCACTCTGGGTGAACAGTATCTCCAAGTGGCCTCTCTGCTTTTCCCTCTAGGTGTTGCTCTGCCTTAGGTGTGCTTACTTACCACCATGCCCACCAGGTCTTTTCAACCAAGTCTGCTCAAACATCTGGATCCACATGTTTGATTACTCCTTTGACCTTTTACTTCCCAAACTTCTCATGAGTCTGGGCTGTCCCTCAGTGATAGCAGCCCAGCTCCTCACCTTGAACCTGTGACCTTCTGTCCTACGAGGCTCCAAGTATTGTCAAGGTCAGGCTGCATTTAGAGATGCAGAGAGCAGCACCCCTAACCTATGGCCTCACACACTGCTTCAGGCACATGCCCAGAGGTGCCATCTCCCTAATGAACCGCACCACAAACCCATGCAGTGAAAGCTTGGCTTCTAATCTGCTCTTCAAACATATATATAGTCATGACATTCCAAATAAAGAAGGCATTTCCCTGAACATGGAATAGTTCCAAATAAAATAAACATCTAGTTTAAAAGTACACACACTCCCCCATGATTCCATCTTGCACCATCTCTTGAGGGAGTAACTATCACACATTAAGTAGTTTCTTATGAACATAAATTTCTTCACTACTAACATCTGTTTTCCATTCATTCATGTTAGTTTCTCTGATTAAACCATCATTTCGGAGCCAATTTGTCAGTATTGGTGGAAAAGAAAGTTCAGAATCAAGTGAAATATGATGTAAATGAAAGGAAATAAAGTGTTTATTTTAGGCATACTTTTTAAAAGTCATGAGGACCTGGAGAGACTGGCCTGGGGTGGGAGGGGAATGTTATAAAGCACAGCATGAGACATAGAGGGGAGCTGCCTGAAGGAGCCGGGCCTTGGGGGTTACCTTAGTGCCCACCAGCTGGAGAATGGGATGAACATTCTAGTCCAAGGATGCACAGTGGAGAATGTAGGAAACGTCAAGACATTCACTAACACTGCAGTTCACTACCTCACACAGTACTGGGAAGACTAAATTAAAGTACTAATACGTATAAATAAATATTACCTATTATTAGTTATGAGGAAAGCCAAGGCCACAATTAATCTGTACTCAAAGCCCCAATTCCCTACCCTCCTTTAAAGCGAACAAACAAAAAAATAAAACTTCTTTACAACAAAAGTCTTTCAAACTCATTTTCTCTCATTTTTGTCTCCAGTCCTCTCTTGAAATCACTCTAATGTAACTCACACTCCCACCCATTTATTGAAAATGTCCTTGCCAAGGTGACCAATGACTCACACATTTGCTAAATTCAATAGTCAGTTCTTAGTCTTTATCTTACTTGACTTTCACAGCATTTGATGGCGCTCATCATTCTCTCCTACTCTTGTACTTGGCTTCCAGGACTCCACTTGCCTGGTTTTCCTTCTGCCTCACTGGCTGTACCTCTTTCTCCTTTGCTTGTTCTTATTCACATCCCGACTACTCCATGTTGGAGCACCCTAGGCTTAGTGCTTGGCTCTCTTGTCTTTATCAATACTCAATTATTGTTGTCATCTCAAGACTTTAAATTCAATCTATATACTGACCAGTTCCAAATTTTTATCTCTAGCGTGGACTTCTTCCAGACTAAATATGCAACCGCGTACTCAACATCCACTTTTGCACATCTAATAAGACAACTCATATTTTTAGTAGGCTTATTGAAATATAACTTACATATCATAAAATTCACCCATTGTTAGTGTACAATTTAAGGAATTTTTGGGAGATAGATAAACATGCAATATCACACAATCCAGTTTTAGAACATTTTTATCACCCTAAAAAGTTCCTTTGTGCCTATTTGCCTCCACTCCTAGCCCTAGCTCTAGACAAACACTGATCTGTTTTCTATCCCTGTGTGTCTTTTCTGAACACTGCATGTAAATGGAATCATACAATATGTAGTGATTTGCACCTGACCTCTTTCACTTAGCATAATGATTTTTGAGATTCATAAGTATTGTAGCATGTATCCACATTTCAATTTCATTTCTTTTGTTGATGAATTACATTTCATCATATGGACACACTATACTTTGTTTATTCATTCACCTGTTTATGGACATGTGGATTATACTCAGTTTGGTGCTATTATCCACAGTGTTGCTGTGAACACTTGCAACATGGCTTTGTGTAAACTTATGTTTTCATTTCTTTTTGGAGGATTCCTAGTGGTGGTAAGGGAGAAGACTACCCCTCATATTGTCTTATGCCCAATTTCTGCCTCCAAGGAAAGAAAAAGTAAAAACTAAAAGGCAGAAATGAAATCCACAAGCAGACAGCCCGGTGCCACACCCTGGCCCTGGTAGTTAAAGATCGACCCTTGATCTAATTGGTTATTTGCATAAAAAAAGCACTGTGAAAATCCATGTCCTGTTCTGTTCTGTTCTAATTACCAGTGCATGCAGCCCCCAGTCACGTACCCCTGCTTGCTCAATCGATCACGACCCTCTCTCACGACCCTCTCACGCGGACCACCTTAGAGTTGTGAGCCCTTAAAAGGGATAGGAATTGCTCACTCGGGGACCTCAGTTGTTGGAGATGTGAGTCTTGCCGAAGCTCCGGGCCGAATAAAGCCCTTCCTTCTTTAACTTGGTGTCTAAGGGGTTTTGTCGGCGGCTTGTCCTGCTACAGTAGAATCTCTGAGTCATATGATAAACTTACGTGTAACTTTTTAAGAAACTGCCGATATACTTTTCAAAGTGGCTGCATCATTTTACTTTTCTGACAATGTATGAAAGTTCCAGTTTCTCCACATCTTTTCCAACACTTGGTATTATCTGTCTTTAATTATACCCTTTACAGTAGATGTATAGTGGTGTCTTGTGCTTTTAACTTGCACTTCCCTCATGATTAATGATTTGAGTATTTTTTTCATATTCTTACTAGCCATTTGTATATCTTCTTAGTAAAATGACTATTTACTTTTTGTTTGTTTGTTTGAGACAAGAGTCTTGCTCTATCACCCAGGCTGGAGTGCAGTGGTGCGATCTTGGCTCAGTGCAACCTCCACCTCCTGGGCTCATGCGATTCGCTTGCCTCAGCCCCCTGAGTAACTGGGATTACAGGTGCTTACCACCATATCCAGCTAATTTTTGTATTTTTAGTAGAGACAGGGTTTCACCATGTCAGCCAGGCTGATCTTGAACTCCTGACCTCAAGTGACCCAACTACCTGGGCCTCCCAAAATGCTGGGATTACAGGCGTGAGCCACCACACCCAGCTATTTACATTTTCTACTCATTTATTAATTGAGTTGTCTTACTACAGAGTTGTAAAAATTCTTTATGTATTTTAGATACAAGTACTTTATCAGATACATAATTTGAAAATATTTTCTCCAAGTCAATGGCTTGTCTTTTCATTTTCTTAATAGTGTCTTTGAACTACAAAGTTTTAAATTTTGATAAACTCAAATTTATTATATTTTTATTATGGATTGTGCTTTTGGGGTTGTATCTAAAAATTAGTTGCCCAACTCAAGGTTATGGAAATTTTCTTCCATGTTTTCTTCTAGAAATTTTATAGTTTTAGCTCTTACATTTCTCTAGATCTATTATGTATTTTTAGACAACTCAAATTTTACTTAACTGAAACTGACCTTCTGATCTATTTCTGTCAACCCAAACCTGTTTCTCCTAGACTCAATCCCATCTCCTTAAATGGACTTTACATTTTTTTCTATTGCTTGGGTCAAAAACTTGGAGTCATCCATAACCCCTGTCTTCTGTCTGCCCACATCCTATCTACCATCAAATCCTGTCTGCTCTACCTTCAGAATAGATCTAATGATTACTTCTCACTCTCTCCACTGCTACCACCCTGATCTAAGCCACTTTCACCTCTCATCTAGAATATTGCAGTAGCCTCCTAACTGATCTTCTTGCTTCCATTCTCACCCCTCATTTTCAACCCAACAGCCAGAGTGGTCCTATGAAAATAGTCATGTCACTTCTCTGTTTAAACCTTCCAATGGCTCTCACTCAACTCAGAGTTAATGCCAAATTCTTTTTTTTTTTTTTTTTTGAGCACAGGGGACTTTATTGATTGTACACGACAAAGTGGGGCTCCCTAGGCTCCTCCCTCTTCAGGGGGTCTGCATGGAAATTGTGAGGAGGGGAGATTCTCAGTGAGGTGGGGGACTAACGGCGGCAGGGACTCCTCAGCAGCTGAGGGCCTCTCTTTCTTTCGTGTTCTCACTGGGTCTGGTGGTCCAGGGGTCTTACTCCTTGGAGGCCATGTGGGCCATGAGGTCCACCACTGTGTTGCTATAGCCAAATTCATTGTCATACCAGGAAATGAGCTTGATAAAGTGGTCGCTGAGGGCAATGCCAGCCCCAGCATCAAAGGTGGAAGAGTGAGTGTCACTGTTAAAGTCGGAGAAGACAGCCTGGGTGCTCAGCGTAGCCCCGAATGCCCTTGAGGGGGCCCTCTGATGCCTGCTTCACCACCTTCTTGATGTCATCATATTTGTTAATGCCTAATTATTTAGGATGACCTATGTGGTTGCATTTCCCCTTACTTCTATGACCTAATATCCTAGTATTCCATTCCTTCCCTCAATTTTTGGGTTCCCCATTTCTGCTCTGGCCTCACATCAGGCTTAACCCTATCTCAGTGTCTTTGCATCAGATAGTATTACCTGTACCTGAAATTCTCATCCCCTAGGTGTCTACATGGTTTGATCCCCCACTTTCTTCACCTGTTCTTAAGTCACCTGGAGGCCCTTACCTAGCCACTTGATTGATTGATTGATTGATTGAGACAAGGTCTAGCTCTGTTGCTCAGGCTGGAGTGCAGTGGTGCAATCTCGGCTCACTGCAACCTCTGCCTCCTGGGCACAGCCATCCTCCCACCTCACCTAGCTAATTTTGAGACTACAGGTAGCTGGGACTACAGGTGTACACCACCATACCTAGCTAATTTTTGTACAGGCAGCATTTTACCATATTGCCCAGGCTGGTCTTAAACTCCTGAGCTCAAGCAATCTGCCTGCTTCAGCCTCCCAAAGTGCTGAGATTACAGGCTTGAGTCACTGCACCTGGCCTACTCTATTTAAAACTGCAATTCACCCCTCCCTCCTGGCCCACCTTATCCCCTGATCCTGTGTTATTTGTCTCTACACTTGTATCACCATCTGACATACTAACTACAGAACTTGTTTGTGGTCCATCTCCCCCACTGGCATACATTCTTTCTGAGGGTGGAGGCATTCATTTGTTTTGTTTACTGCCCTATCCCTAGTACCTTGAACACATAACAGATGCTCAGAGAATATTTGTTGGTTGAATGAAGAGTCAAGACAAGATTCTGTAATCCAGCATTTCCAAAACTGGAGTTCGTAGAATACTAGTATCCTCTTAGAAATGAACTGCCCCCAAAAAAGAATTCAAGTTGAGAAACTTTTCATATCATTTCTACTCTTGGAAATTCATGAAGCTTGTTCTGAGACTACACACACTTAACCTAGCATTTCTCATGCAGTTCTTGGCCCTCCTGAATACCTGTTAATATTTTTTTCCACTCTGTAGAAGACAATGGGGAAGACTCAATCCTAAGTAGAATCTCCACGTCAAAATATATCTGTGATATTCTTGACAACTCTCAGAGTCTCTGAAAGTCCTGTTTGGAGCCTCGTGCCCTGTGCACCACCACAACAGCATGAGAGCACCGAGTCTTGTCCAGGCTGATGATCCCCAAGCCTGCGCCATCTGCTGAAGTATAAAGAAGAGGAAGGGGCACTGGGCAGGGCCAGGATCCCAAGACCCCACATGAGAAAGAGACGCATGTGCCAGAGCCAGGGTTCCTGAGTTTTCAGCTAACATAAAATGAAAATGCTGGTGGGACTCGGAAAGAGTGAGCCTGGGAGAACTAGAAAAAAAGATAGTGACCAGAGAAGTTCCTCCAGAGCACCTCAGCAAATGTGAACTATCAGCAGTGCTGGGGCTCATACAGGGACAGCCAGTTTGTTCTCAGCCCATTCTGACTTTCTTTTTATGTAGTGATACTTTCACAAGTGATACTAGTCTATTTCATAAAAATTAGAAAATCAGGAGAAGAAATCAATGACCTACTTTCTTAAACTCTAGTTACAGCCACCAATAAGCTTTTGGGCCCTTTTCTTGCCCTGGGTAAAAACCTGCCTGACAATAAGGTTGTGTCCTATGTACCCATAGCATTAATTGTGGCTTAAAGGCTATCCTAGGGTCTTGCATCAGATTGTCCACTAATTACATTTTTTTAATCCTCAAAATTTGAAAGTTTTTAATTAGTATTAATCAACTACATGCTTTGATTGACAACAATTGTAATATGTAACAGGGTGAAGCATATGTAAATTTAAAAACAAAGAATGGTGACTTCACAAATTATCTATTTTTTAATTGTCTTTCCAACTTTTATTTTAGATTCAAGGGGTATATGTGCAGGTTGGTTACATGGGTAAACTGCATATTGCGGGGGTTTGGTATACAGTTCATTTTGTCACCCAGGTAATCAGCATAATACCCAATAGGTAGTTTTTCAACCCTCACCTGCCTCCCACCCTCCACCCTCAAATACCCAATGTCTGTTGTTTCTTTTTCTTTTTTTTGGAAGACAGAGTCTTGCTCTGTTGCCCAGGCTGGGGCGCAGTAGCACAATCTTGGTTCACTGCAGCCTCCGCCTCCTGGGTTCAAGTGATTCTCCTGCCTCAGCCTCCCATGTAGAGGGGATTACTGGCACATGCCACTACACTCAGCTCATTTTTGGTATTTTAGTAGAGACGGGGTTTCACCATGTTGCCCAGGCTGGTCTTGAACTTCTGAGCTCAGACAATCCTCTCACCTCGGCCTCTCAAAGTGCTAGGATTACAGGCATGAGCCACCACGCCCAGCCTCTATTGTTTCCCTCTTTTTGTCCATATGTAGCTCAATGTTTAGCTCCCACTTATAAGTGAGAACATGCAGTATTTGGTTTTCTGTTCCTTCATTAATTCGCTTAGAGGATAATAGCCTCCAGCTCCATCTATGTTGCTGCAAAGGACATGAATTCATTCTTTTTTATGGCTATGTAGTATCCCATGGTGTATATGTACTACATTTTCCTTATCCAGTACACCACTGATGGGCACCTAGGTAAATTCCATGTATTTGCTATTGTGAATAGTGCTGTGATGAGCATGTGAGTACATGTGTCTTTATGGTAGAATGATTTATGTTCCTTTGTGTGTATACCCAGTAATGGGATTACTAGGCCAAATGATAGTTCTATTTTAAGTTCTTTGGGAAATCGCCAGACTGCTTTCCACAGTGGCGGAACTAATTTACGTTCCCACCCACAGTGTATAACAGTTCCCTTTTCTTCTCAACTTTGCCAGCATCTGTTATTTTTTGAGATTTTAATATAGTAATGGCCATTTTGACTGGCGTAAGATGGAATCTCATTGTGATTTTTATTTGCATTTCCCTAATAATTAGTGATATTGAGCATTTTTCAAATGTTTGTTGGCCACAAGTACATCTTCTTTTGAAAATTATCTGTTCAAGTTCTTTGCCTGTTTTTCAATGGGGTTGTTTGTGGTTTGCTTATTGAATTAAGTTTCTTATAGGTTCTGAATATTAGACTTTTGTCAGTTGCATAGTTTGCAAATATTTTCTCCCATTCTGTAGGTTGTCTGTTTGCTCTGCTGATAGTTTCTTTTGCTGTGCAGAAGCTCTCTAGTTTAATTAGGTCCCACTGGTCAATTTTTGTTTTTGGTGCAATTGCTTTTGGAGACTTCATAATGAAGTCTTTGCCAGGGCCAGTGTCCAGAATGGTATTTCCTAGGTTTACTTTTAGGGTTTCTAAAGTTTTAGGTTTTACATTTAAGTCTTTAATCCATCTTGAGTTGATTTTTGTATATGGTGAAAGGAAAGAGTCTTCTGCATATGGCTAGCCAGTTATCTTAGCACCTTTTATTGAATAGGGAGTCCTTTCCCCCATTGCTGTTATTGTAAGCTTTGTTAAAGATCAGATGGTTGTAGATGTGTGGCTTTATTTCTAGGAAGAGACAAGGTCAAACTATCTCTCTTCACAAGTAATATGATTCTATACCTAGAAAACCCCATAGTCTCTGCCCAAAGGCTCCTAGATCTGATAAACAACTTCAGCAAAGTTTCAGAATACAAAATCAATGTACAAAAATTAGTAGCATTTCTACACCCCAATAATGTCCAAGCTGAAAGCCAAATCAAGAACACAATCCCATTCACAATAGCCAGACAAAGAATAAAATGCCTAGAAATACAGCTAACCAGGAAGGTAAAAGATCTCTACTAGGAGAATCACAAAACAGTGCTGAAAGAAATCAGAAATAACACAAACAAATGAAAAAACATCCCATGCTCATGGATAAGAGGAACCAGTATTGTTAGGTTGGACATACTGCTCAAAGCAATTTAAGATTCAGTGCTATTCCTATCAAACTACTGATGACATTTTGCACAGAATTAGAAAAAACTATTATAAAATTCATTTGGAAGCAAAAATGAGCCCATATAGCCAACATGATCCTAAGCAAAAAGAAGAAAGCTGGAGGCATCAGACTACCTGACTTCAAACTATACTGCAAGGATACAGTAACTAAAACAGCATGGTACAGGTACAAAAACAGGCATACAGACCAATGGAACAGGTTAGAGAGCCCAGAAATACATTTTTCCTCTTAGTCCTGTTATTCTCCCATTTTTGCTACTGAAGTCAAGCTGGTTTTTGCCCCATCCTCTTCCTACCCCCTTATCTCTATGTTTTATAGTCTATCCTGGAATTTTAAATTAGGGAAAGATAATTTTGTGGTGAGGTTTGAGCACTGGGAATGGAGAGGCAGAAGTAAAAGGTAGTTCAGGCCTGTGTCCTTGTAACTCTTTTGTCCACCTCCCCTGCAATAATTATGGAAATACTAGGTTCTCCTTGCATATTTTTAAGTTGACATAAATTTTTATCACACTTTTAAATATTTGCCAAAGATTTAGAGGAATTACCAAAATGTTTTCCAAAGTAGGTACAGCAATTTATATTCCTACCAGCACAGAAGTTTTAATTTATCCACATCCTTGTCAATACTTGTTATTATCTCTCTTGTTTATTATAGTCATCCTATAGGGGTGAAGTGGTACCTAATTGTGGTTTTGGTTTCCATTTTCCTAATGACTAATGATGTTAAACATCTTTTCATGTGCTAGTTAGCCAATTGTACTTCTTTCTCAGAGAATGCCTATTCATGTGTTCTGCACATTTTAAAAGCAGGATCTTTGTGGTATATGGCTTATATGTCAATAAAACTGTTATTAATGAAAAACATAGGTAAGGCATCAGGATTCTGGATCACATCAATTTGTGGACATGATAGGAACAGAAAATTATTTGAAATGAAATACCTGTTTGTTAGGAAAACACGGTTGTGTTTTCTGAGGGGTCAGGTATAACAGAAGTCCTTAGGAGAAAAATGGAGAGTGTCCACTACTTTATTAAGCCTGAAAAGAGAAAGAACTGGGGAACAGTGAGTATCGGTGATAGGAAAGAGGAGAGAGAGTGCAGAGAAGATCTGAAAGCCATTTCAAACACAAGGCTCATGTAGCCTTGGGGTTAATGGGTTTGCTAGGGAGCAAGAGCAACATTGCTGAACATCTAGTCTCTTGCTGTGTCTGATGAAAAACATCACTTTGCCAAATAAATCCACATTTCATGCTACATTGACATTATGTATATATTTTTAATGGAATGTCCTAAAATTCTGTCGTTATCCATAAGTTCTTGCATGCCCTCAAATCAAATCTTAAAAAAATTATTTTCATCACACTTTGCATTTGATGCTACAGAAAATTTATTCATGTCAAATTTTCTTAGCTGTGTCAAAGGGCCATTTTCTGAATATGCCTCTTTTTGTAAATGTGAAATTAAGCGCTTCCTCAAGCCTGGCAGATCAGTTCTCACCCGCAGGGCCTGAAAGGGAGAGCCAGTTCGAGATCATGTAGCTGATTAGTAATGGAGTGGAGCAACTGACAATAAATTAGAAGAAAAATGTTTAATGAGGGTTGTCTTAGTATTTCCAGCTGTTTAAAGAAACACTGTTTGCCATATTCTACCAAGACAAAAATGAAAGTACTTAACCCCATTAGCTATGATGTCAAAGGGAGGGAACTGGTACCTTTGGCTTCCATGGATGTCATGTTAGTAATATTATCTTTTTTAAAAAGTCTTCATCATTATCTGGTTTCAAACAAATGAAGATTACATTTATCTTGTTTGAAATACCTTTTTGAGTATAATATCCCTCACACCATCATGGTTCCTTTCTATGTTTTTCCTTCACTGATCTAATACTACAAAAACCAAGTTCAAAAGTCCTCCAATATGTTTCTTGCTCTCAGCTGGTCACAGTCTGGCTGGGGAGATGACATGCCATCAGCTAGTTGTACAAACCTGATTTGGAAATCTTTAAATCCTCTACATGTCTTTTACTAGCACAGGCTTTAAAAACAAAATCAGTAAAAAGATCAGTGGTTGCCAGAAAGTAGAGGGGAGGGAGGGCTAAATGGGTGGAGCACAGAAGATTTGAAGGGCAGTGAGACTACTCTGTATCATTCATCATGCTGGATGTGTATCATTATAAGCTTTATCCAAATCTATAGAATATACAGCACCAAAAGTAAATCCCCAAGCAAACTATGGGTTTTAGGTGATTGATGCGTCAATGGAGGTTCATCGATTGTAATGAATGTGCCACTCTGGTGGGGGGTGCAATGATCGGGGAAACTAAGCATGTTGGGGCTGGAATATATGGGAAGTCTCTGCAACTTCCCCTCAACTTTTTTGTGGGACCTAAAACTGCTCTAAAAAATTAAAGTCTATTAAAAGTGATAAATGTCATAATTTCAAAAAAGAATCTGACAAGAGCTACTTTTTATGGTTTCAAAAATTGTCAATGTTTTTAAAAGTAATAATAAACCTACTTCAGTTTCTTTATTCAGAAGAGATAGTGTTTAATAAAATATCTTCTCTCTCTTCTAAAGAATAATTCATAAAATTGTTCTAGTAAACCATGTACAAATAATAACTGTTTTATGAAAACTAAAAAACCCTGAATTTTTAAAGGGGGGTAAATAAGATTATTTTTCATGTTCATAAACACTTACTAGTTTTGAAAAAGGCTTCTGATTGGTGGTGGAGGGGGTTGGTGATAGGGACAGAGGCACAGTTAATGGTCAGACAGAGGAAAGCATTGGCAAGAAGGGGGGGTTCAGTCTAGAAGCCCCTGTTTACTCACCCAGGCATTCCACACATGCTAAGTGATACTTAACAGTGTGCCTTCCCTGCGTGGCTGGGGACCTTAGAACCTGAGGAGGAAACGGGTACTAATCAAATAGCCTAACAAATGCAGTCATGTGTTATTTAATGACAGGGATACATTCTGAGAAACGCATAACTGAGTAATTGTGTCATTATGGGACCATGATAAAGTGTACTTACACAAACCTAGATAGTGTGTGTGTGTGTATATATATTTTTTTTAAATATGGAAAACCAAATGTCCCAGCGTCATTACTGAATATCAGTTATTTCTCCTACTTGATCTGCAAAGCCAATATCAGGTGCCATAGATCAGATCTCTACATATGCTCCATTATAATCCTATTGGACCACCTTTGTATATGGGGTCTGCCATTGACCAAAACATCTTTGTGCAGTACATAACTGTATATAAATTCAAAATGTGACAGATGAAGGAAGTCTCAGGACTCTGCGGATATGCCACAGGAACATAATCTACCATAGTTATATTATCTGTAAAATGAAAAATGACTTGATTTTAAGTGAGTTTTAAAAGAATGCCAAAGGCCATTTTATTAAGCTAATGGAGATTCTCTTAAAGAACTTTGAACTTCAACACATGCATGCCAGACTCTAATCATTACCATAAATATTTCATGCCTCCATACACACATTAAGTGATAGTTGGCATGATATAAGTAGTATTTTATAGCTTTCTATCACACATATGGAAGAAGGCACAACCCAAGAAACGGAGTGGCTGTGCTGCAGAAATGGGCTTTGAGGCCGGTGATTGTTGTCTTTGCTTGCATAAAGCAGGCTCAGGAGGAACCTGCAGACCTGTTATCTTTGCCTTCTCTCTGCCACTTTTCCTTCTACCACTTTTACTTTCACCTGCTGCCTTCCTCCCACGACAGTGTCATTGTCTACAAGTGTGAGGATCCTTCTCTCTGATCAAAGATATCAGTGCAATTGAAAGTTAAACCCAGAAACCCCAAACTCATTAGCCACCCATTCACCCGACAAGCCTGTTTCTCAAATCAGCAAATTTGAGAGCCTTTTCCCAGGGGCAATTGAATTGGTAAGTATTCCTGTGCCTTGAACAGTCAAGTGTCATTCATTTCATTCTTAGTTAAGTCAAGATGACAGTGTCAGGCAGGACTGAGGTTTTGGCTTTCAGTTTCAGAAAAGCCAAGACATGTACTTACTACATCAAAAGGATGGTTGTTAGCGTGATCTCATGTTTGCTTATGTGAAGTTCTAAATGTGCAAAATAAAATTATGTTCTCTTATTTCTTTTTTAATTTAACCTTCCCTTTTGGGGGGAGGGAATTGTTTTAAAGTAATTTTCCTTTTTCTTTTCTTTTCTTTTTCTTTTTTTTTTTATTTTGTTTTGTTTTTGTTTTTTAGGCTTACCTCCAATTCCTTCAACTTCCAGAACAGGCTTTGCAGAATTTTCCATGAGGGGACGCATGAGGGAGAAATTGCAAGCTGCGAGGGTGAGAGAAACCACATGAATATTCTGTTCAGTGCTGATTGCAATCTTCCAGGGCTTGTCTAGCTTACTTTTTATGCCCCAAACTGCATGGATTTGAATACCATTCAATTTGTCTTTCAAGTTTTAAATGTTAATGTCTTATTTTGCATTGGCGCAGATGAAAATTATGCTTCAGAATTTAATGTCACTTTTCTAAACCATTTTCCTTGCTCTTCGCCTTAAAGAAGGATAGCATGTATTTTTTATTGATTATTTCTCGGCATTCCTGACATCATGTAGCAGTAAATTTCTGTTTGACTTTTTAGTCCAAAGCAGAAAGTGCACTGCTGCAGGAAATCCCCACTCCTCGGCCCAGACGCTTACGAAGTCCCAGTAAGAAAGAATTGGAGACTGAATTTGGCACAGAGGTGAGAAATACCCTCTCTACTTTGTGATCAAAACCAGTAAAGCAGAATATAAAGTTTCCAGCAAAAGTTTTTAGAGCAGAGCTATGCACAGAGGAGGTATTAAATACTTATTAATAATTATAATACACTTTGGGAGACTGAGGTGGGAGGATCGCTTGAGTCCAAGAGTTCAACACCAGCCTGGGCAACAGAGCAAGACACCACCCCTACTAAAAATAAAAATAAAAAATTTAGCTGGGCATGCTGGCTTATGCCTGTAGTCCCAGCTACTCGGGAGGCTGAGGTGGGAGGATCACTTAGGCCCAGGAGTTCAAGGCTGCAGTGAGCTATGATTGTGCTACTGCAGTCCTGCCTGGTCAACAGTGAGATCCTATTTCAAAAATATTAATAATTACAATAGCTACTATTTATCAGGTACTACTCTGTGCCAGGCATTTTACCACCTTTGTCCCATGTTATCACATTTCATTATCCCTACAGGGCAGGTACTATTATTTTCATTCACATTTAACAAATGAGGAAACTGAGGGTCAGAGTAGATGGGAAACCACCCTGGGTCACAGAGCATACATGTGGAAGAGTTGGGATTTGATCCCAGCTCTATATCATTTCCAGTCTGTCTCATTGGGTCAGCATTGCTGGATCCATGTATCTTCCTGGAAAGCAGGGAGAGAGATAAAAGTGCAGCAGAAAAACAGAATCGGATGCTAAGGGTCCTTGAATGTCACATTCAGGAGCCTCGGTAGTTTTCTACAAGCCATGGAAAGCTATTGACAACAGGAAGGGGAAGCAGTCTGAATGCACTAGAGTGAATTTCATTTGCATATGAGGTGCTGGTGAGGAATCTCAATATGTGTTCCTCCAGAGACACACAGGAAGGGCCCAGACCTGGAAAAATAGATTTAGGAAGTGTTTCCACGGTGGTGAGTGTTTGAAGTTTTGAGAGTGCCTTTGGAGAAAACCTTAGAGTTAATGCTGTTAAGGAGGAGAGGGAGCCAGGAAAAGAAAAACAGAGATTTCAATGAGGGGTAAGTGCTAAGACGGCAGAAAAAGGAACAGAAAGAAAAACAGCAAATGGCTCAGGAGGTGTTTGCAACTACAATCCAATTGGTTTTTTGTTGTTTTTATTGGTTTGGGTTGTTTTTAACCATTAAGACAAAGAAGCCCAGGCTCTAGGGATATTTCTGATTTTTTAAATGATGCCTTTTCTTTTTCTATGATGAGGTGTTATAAAATGTTACCTATATTCACCCCAAAGAAGTCACAAGTTGCATAATTATAAGGAATGTTGCAGCCTTGCTTATGTTTTGTGGTCTTCAGTAGGAACACTGGTCGGTCCAATGAAATGGCTTTATGACTATTTGTCATGTGCCCTCATGATCCATTCTACTGAAAAAGCATTTCTTTCCTTTAATTCCCATTTATTTTCTTACTACAAAAGCCGTAATTTAAAAATATTGGAAAATAAAGAAAAATATCTATAATCCCATCAGCTTGCCACAAGAACTTTGGTTATTTTGGTGGGCATGTGAGGCTAAGCATCTGGTCATGTTGGCTAAGTGATAAGAGGTTCTGGTCTTTCATATCTGGCTTTTTCTATACCTTCTGACTGAAAATCATTTCACAACATCATTTCAAAAAATAGATATCATTATTCATGTAGCTCTCACTGTCCATGGGCCACAAATACTGATATCTCCAATAAAGCTGGAAGTTGTAGAAGTAAAAATATACTCCCAGGGCTACTAGGGTGTTTATTTTTCCTTGTGATCAGGACTTGGCTTGTATGTTCATAATATTCCATATTCCCTAAGGACCATTCTTACAATATTGAGGCAAACATCAACTGCTTTGTCTTTAGACCAAGTCACATACTCATAATAGGACATCTCACAACCACATTTCTTCATGTATATACCTCAAATCCAGAAGGAATATCTAAAAAATGGTTCAACATCCTGTTCATCAAAAAATATAGTACACAAAGAGCACAGATGCTGAACTTCAGCTGACCAGGGCTAAAGGCTGCCAACCTCACTCACTAGTGATGTGACCTTTGAGTTTAGCTACTCTCCAGACCCCACTTCCCGCCTCTATAAAATAGGAGTAATTCCAGAGCCTAGTTCTTGGTATTGTTTTGAGGATTAAATGAGTGAATACATGTTACAGTGTTTCACATAGTACCGGGCACATGGTCAGCCCTCTGTATTTAGGTATTAATGATTGTTAGATGCTGTATACTCAGAGAGAAAAGGAGAAACCAGTTAGGAATATTTTGGTCAGTAATCCAAATTTACCAACGCAAACCACTGCTTAATCTCTTTTGTATTTCCTTTCACTTTATGCTCAGCAGATTTGTGATAGGTGAACAAATGCAAATCTCTAAGAACACATAAACATCAAAGTAGAAGTAACACAGAACCTTGAAAACTTAGCCTCCACTAGATATGACCAAAATTTCTCTACATGTGGCCCTGGTTCCCTGTCTCAGGTTACCCAAGATCTGATCCTTGAATCTAATTTACCTGTTACCCAGCCAGCACTTATGAGAAACTCCTTCCTGCCAGGTGTCCGATAGGCTCAGAACACCCAGTGATGACAGTGACAGCTCACCCTTGAGGAGCTCAGTGGAGTTGACAGCCAGTGGGGATATAGGGGGATTCAGCTCTGTGGTGGGTGCTGTTAGCAGCCCACCAAAATGGCACCTTGTCCCAGCCTCAAAATCATGTTATATAAAAATTAGTCCATGGCTTTCTTTGATCTGACGCCCAAAGCACAAGTAACAAAAGAATAAATAGCTACATTGGACTTCATCAAAATTAAAAACCTGTACTTCAAAGGAAACCATTGAACAAGGTAAGAAGAACACATGAAATGGAGAAGTTATTTGCAAATCATGCAACTTGATTAGTATCAGGACCAGTATCAAGCATATATAAAAATTTGAGGGGTCTACAAGACAATCAGATTAGGGTGTCTTTTAAGAAATCGGTTTAGATTACGCTTTAGTAGACAGATCAGGGCTAGAGCTAATACATTTTGTAATTATGCTATAACAAAAGCAGTGGGACTTGAATTGGTCTAGCTCAAGTTAGAAGAAGGCCTAGAGCCTTCTTGGAGGATACAACAAATTTAAGGGTGAGAAAGAATTTCTAGATGGATATGTGCACATATGATGATAGGCACTCAATATTTTATTGCTGGATTGAAATTGAATGTAATTATTACTTTAAGATTATACAAATGTATTATAGTTCTTTAAAATTTACTTCAGCATGCTCAATCGTTTTAAGTATAATTAATGGCCTTAAATGTATTAATATAATTGACTTTGAAACCTTTTAAGATTTTGACAAAAATTACATTATATACTTTTTTATCAAGTCCATAAATACTGTAATAAAACCATCAATACTGCAATAAATCACATCAATGAAATTATATTATCTGAGCATATTTTCTATACCAACCCAATGGAAGGAAACAAAAATAATAATTTCCACATATTTTGCCCCATGGAATTTAACCTAATTATTTTCTAGATTACTAATGTTAAGCTTTCTGCCTGGTCTTGTATTTTATTATCATCATCTTCACAGATCTCTAAAGCCCAAGGCTTGCCTATACACAGCCAAGTTTCTCTCTCATGGGTTGACTTCTCGGTTTGTTTTGTGTGTTTTCAAACACATCAGTCTCTCTCCTTTGCTACAGGAAGTGCAGCAGACAGGAATAGAATGGCATCATCAACAATGCATGAGAAAGTCTTAGCCCTATTTTACAAGGGGACCTGACTTGGCAGAATCTTTTTTTTTTTTTTTTTGAGACAGGGTCTCGCTCTGTCACCCAGGCTGGAGTGCAGTGGCACAATCTCGGCTCACTGCAAGCTCCGCCTCCCGGGTTCACGCCATTCTCCTGCCTCAGCCTCTCCGAGTAGCTGGGACTACAGGCGCCTGCCACCACGCCCGGCTAATTTTTTGTATTTTTAGTAGAGACGGGGTTTCACCGTGGTCTCGATCTCCTGACCTCGTGATCCGCCCGCCTCGGCCTCCCAAAGTGCTGGGATTACAAGCGTGAGCCACCGCGCCTGGCCGGCAGAATCTTAAAAAGCCTTCCTGATCAAGCACAGGAATCTGATCTTTATTCCACTGCAGTTTTTAAAAATCCTAGGCCGGGTGCGGTGACTCACATCTGTAATCCCAGCACTTTGGGAGGCTGAGGCGGGCAGATCACGAGGTCAGGAGTTCGAGACCAGTCTGGCCAACATAGTGAAACCCCGTCTCTACTAAAAATACAAAAAAAAATTAGCCGGGTTTGGTGGCGGGTGCCTGTAATCCCAGCTACTCGGGAGGCTGAGGCAGGAGAATCTCATGAACCCGGGAGGCGGAGTTTGTAGTGAGCCGAGATCACGCCACTGCACTCCAGTCTGGGTGACAGAACGAGACTCCATCTCAAAAAAAAAAAGAAAAAAAAATCCTTACACTGGGTAATACTCATCTGCTTCTTTCCTCATCCTCAAAAACATTTAAAATACTGAAATTTACTAAGACAAATAATAACTTCATTTAGCATTGCATTGTGGAATGTATTGATTAGCACAGCTTCAACTTCTGTACAATTGAGTTGGTAGATAACTATTTAACCTTAACACTACAAAATGAGAAAATGAAGGAGAAGTATAGAATTCCACATAAAAGGAAACTGTATACAGTCGCTTGATATTATGATAGATTATGCCCAACTGACACCCTCATTTTTATTATGGCCATTACTAGACATCTGGCTGCACCTAAGTGAAATTTGACAGCACCTCACTTTAGCTATACCTCCAGGTTTCATTCCAGGGGTATCCCTGCCTCTCCAGAAGGCTTGCAGAGGCCCACTCATGTATTCTGACACATATGCAAGACTGGAAGCACCAGGGGCTTAACACCCTCTGGTGCAATCACCAACTATGTAGAGGCCAAGGGGACACTTCCTTGTCATCCTCTGAAAGTTCACTGAAAATCAGCTGACAAAAGGCAGATTAATAGGAGAAAAGGCATACACATTTATTAGTGTGCAAGGAGTACAGATAATTACGTACCCTTCATCCTAGAGGAAAGAGAGATGGAGAAGTGTGGGTGATTTTAGCAAGTAGCAAATGATTTTTAGGGGAATTCAATGGGCTTGAAGAACATAACAGTGGCCTCGGACAAAGTCTGTTGGGCCTGCAGAGCAGACAATGGTTTTTGACTGACGTCTGTCCAAGTGTGTTGATGGACTTCAGCCTTTCTTCCTGCAATATGGGTACAGTTCATGAACACTCAGGAGAGGGACCAAAGGTCCCTGTTTTCTTCTTTGGCAGGTTTGGACTCAGGCAGCTAAGGGGACTTTGGAGAACAACCTCATGTTGTGCTTTAGGAGAGATAGGGAATTTGGCATCCAGGGTAGGGGAGGTCAGAGAGACCTTGAGGCTTCTTCAGTTCAGCATGTCAAAGCATCATATTTTGGGCCATCTGTTTCTGAGCCCCTCCAACCACCTGGGGGACAGGAGCCATTAGACAAATATTCCCCTCTTCTGTGTCCCTGGCGGACAATTCTGAGAAGCAGTCTACATGACTCCTCAGAGGATCCCTGTGGGTTAAACTCTCTTGCCCACAGTGGTAGCCTTGTCAGTCAAGTTCTCCTGCACTCACTTTCCACCTGCTTTATTCTTCCCAGTCCCCAATTCCTGTTCTTTGGTGTCACTTCTCAGAGTCAACTACAGGCACAGAAAAACCCTTGCCACAGGCTCTGGTTTCCCATGGGCTAAACTAAAATGTTTAGTCATATCATAAGCATACAAACTATAGACCAAAAAAAAGACATGTAAGAAAAAGCTAGTAATATGATAATAATAGCTACCATTAATGCACCTAACTGGTTATATTTTATGTACATTTCCTTATTTGATGCTCTACTCAAGTGGCCTAAGTTGTAAGTGGTAGAGTTAAAATTCAAAGCCAGGCAGTCAGACTTCAGAGCCCATGGTTTCAATTGTCAAGCTCTACAGGACAGTGCCTGACATGAATCAGACAATTTGATTCCAAAAAGAGAGTTCATTTTAGGATGGAGAAAGGAAGTAGCCTTGTGTGGTCTTGAGGAACAGGTAGGACTTGGGAAGGATATATTGAAGGTTCCCAGTGAAGATGGCACACTACATTACTGTTGTTGGGTGACAGTTATTCCATGCTGTGAAATAATTCTCTGTCCATATGACAATGATCAAGTTTCTGTCATAGGTAGAATAAGTATGTTCCTTCTTGCCATGAACACCTATATGTACTACTGGGATGGCTTAGAATTGCTCAAAATTGCTTGACATTTAGATTGTGCTTCATGAAAAAGGAGGAGTATCTGGGTTTTAAAAGGGGTGGATTAGAAGGAGAGATGGGTAAGAAGTTGGAAACAGCACCTTGCAGATTAGCTTTCAGAGGCAAAAGGGAATACCCATATGATAACTATCACATAGAGCAAGTAGAGGCAGAGGGCTCAGCTTCCCAGAGTGGATAGCAGGACCAGAGGTTCAGTGAGGACAGGCCATGTACCTTGGAGGATGTGTGTTGGACTTATTTACAATCAGACATTATTAATGTTTTTCTTTATAGACTGTTTGGAAATGATCCTCTGTGAAGTGGATAATCTTAATTTATAGGATAACACTTTTTTTTTTTTTTTGAGACAGAGTCTTGCTCTATCTCCCAGGCTGGAGTGCAGTGGTGCAATCTCAGCTCACTGCAACCTCTGCCTCCCAGGTTCAAGGGATTTTCCTGCCTCAGCCTCCCCAGTAGCTGGGATTACAGGCGCCCACCACCACGCCTGGCTAAGCTTTGTATTTTTAGTAAAGGTGGGGTTTCACTATGTTTGCCAGGCCAGTCTTGAACTCCTGACCTCAGGTGATCTGCCCACCTCGGCTTCCCAAAGTACTGGGAGTTCAAGCATGAGCCACTGCATCTGGCCAACAGTTTTCATTTTAAAGCTTACTGAGTATACAATTTTATATTTGTTTAGTCTTGAGAGAGATGAGTTAAGAAAATATCAACATCAACCTTCAAATATACAGTCCTGCATCACTCAGTGATGGGGATATGTTCTGAGAAATGTGTTCTTAGGCATTTTCGTCATTGTGTGAACCCATTGTGTGAATGTACCTACACAAACCTAGATGGGACAGCCAACTACACACCAAGGCTGCAAACCTAAAGAGCATGTTACTTTTCTAAATACCAATGTAACACAATGGTAAGTATTTTTTTACATAAACATAAAAAGGGTACAGTAAAAATACTGTATTTATAGTCTATGGTACCTCCGTCATGCATGCAGTTCTGCAGGCTGTCACTATGGAGTGCATGACTGCATTTGAAATTTGCCAGTATTCCATGCCTTAGGAATGATAAGATGCAGCAGCAGTCAGAAGATAAGCCTTTGGGGTGGGGGGGTTAACTTTCATTTTAGAACAGCCTAAGTTTCTTGGTTTAAATGGTTTATCTATCATTTTTTTCCACTCATATAGCCAGGGGAAGAGGTAGAAAGGACTCAACAAGAAGTTGATTCCCAAAGTTATTCAAGAGTCAAGTTCCGTGATTCCGCACGAAAAATCAAGCCTAAACCCCAGGTGAGAAATCTTGTCTTTTTAAATCATTTGTTTGTTTGTGTTTTTTACAAATATCCAATGAGAAATGACTACAGGCCGGGTGTGGTGGCTCACGCCTGCAATCCCAGCGCTTTGGGAGGCCAAGACAGGCAGATAGATTCAGCACAGGAGTTCAAGACCAGCCTGGACAACATGGCAAAACCCCATCTCTACAAAAAATACAAAAATTAGCCAGACATGGTGGCACACACCTGTGGTCCCAGCTACCTGGGAGGCTGAGATGGGAGGATCACTTGAGCCCATGAAGTCGAAGCTGCAGTGAGCCATAATTGTGCCACTGCATTCCAGCCTGGGTGACAGAGTGAGACCTCATCTCTTAATTAAAAATAAATTACTACATATATAACCTGACTCCTGTTGCCATGCAGTCTGCAAGAAAAAAGTATGAGAAGTGATTCCAACTTTCATACTAACTGGAGAGATCAGAATATTGCCTGACTTGAGGAAGAGGGAGTGCACGGAAAGACAGGAAATGTTGGTGATAAGACAGTTTGTTCAGCTCTGAAGTTGCCCCGGCTTTCATTATAGGAAAAAAGGAGAGTACTAACTCAAAAAGAGAAACAACAAAAAAAGGTCATTTATTTAAAAATTCTATATTTCTCATAATACAACAAAACTATCTCAGCATTGGCCGTTAAAACAGTAAATCCACTGTTTGTCATTTTGATAATCTTATCTAAAGTATTTACTGCTATAAATAATGTATGTACTTATTGGAATGTAAATAATTGCTGGGTTTTGTTAAAGTCACTAATTAGAGTTACTATTAAAGGAGGCCTCCAACTGCCTATGGCAGGTATTAAAGTTTATTACCAGTAATCTCACACCTTTAACTAAGACAATATGCTTCGGAGGCCTGGAATATGCCTGATCTCATTAGCATCAAGCCAGCTGTCAGTTAATTGTGCAGAGCTCATTACAGCTTATAAATGGGAAATTGCAATTGCTCCTTGCTTTTCGTTAGGTTCCACCTGGCTTCCCTTCTGCAGAAGAGGCCTATAACTTCTTTACTTTCAACTTTGATCCCGAACCAGAAGGATCAGAGGAAAAACCAAAAGCAAGACATAGAGCAGGAACTAATCAAGAGGAGGAGGAAGGGGAAGAAGAACCACCTGCACAAGGAGGAGGAAAGGAAATGGTATTTAATATCAGGATGGTAATGAGGTGTGGGTGGAGGGCTAGGAGGAAAAGGGTGATGTCCCTGCAAGAAAGAAAGTGGCTGAGGAGAAACCCGCCACTACCAGGAGAACGACACTCCACGTCTGAGTTGAAATCCCAAGTACTGAATTCACATGGCTCCCTGTAGCTCTGGGTTAGACCCTACAATGTGGTAGGAAGAACCTTGATTAAACCTGTTCATTTTTCTTTTGTGGAAAAAAGAATTAAATAATGTGGCTTGAGGTTTTTCTTGCAAGACTCCACATAATGATTAGTATTTATTCCATGTGCAAAATATGTTCCTCTGCAAGGAAAATGAAATCTCGGTCTCTCTCTTACCACAACCTTACAAAGTAAGCAGCTTTTTGTGACCAAACACCACACCCAGGCTACAACTCAAATTCTGCAACTGTGGGTGGTATGTGTGAGATAAAAGGAGAATACACCATTTAAAAATGGGCAAAGGTATTGAATAGACATTTCTTCAAAGAAGACATGCAAATAGACAATAAGCCCATAAAAAGATAATTAACACCACTCATCATAAGGGAAATGCAAATCAAACCCACAATGAGATACCCCTGCACATCCATTAGAATGGCTCTTATCAAAAAATAAGTGTCACAGAGGATATGGAGAAACTGGACTTTGGTGCATTGCTTGTAGCCATGTAAAACAGTGCAGCTGCCATGAAAAACAGTATGGTGGTTCCTCAAAAGTTAACCACAGATTTACAATATGATCCAGCAATTCAATTCCACTCTGTGTATATATCCAAAAGCACTGAAGACAAGAACTTGAACATATACTTGTGCACCAATGTTCACAGCAGCATTATTCACAAAAGCCAAAAGGTAGAAGCAACCCAAGTGTTCATCGGAAGATAAATGGATAAACATAAATATACAATGGAATATTATACAACTGCAGAAAGCATGGAAATTCTGACACATACCACAACATCGATATACCTTGAAGATATTACACTAAGAAAAATAAGCCAGTCACAAAAGAATAAATAAATATTGTGCAATTTCACTTATATGAGCTACATCGTATAGTCAAAATCATAGAGACAGAAAGTAGAATGGTGGTTGTCAGAGGCTAGAGGAAGGAGGGAATGTTTAATGGTTATAGAATTTCAGTCTGGGAAGATGGACGGATGGTGGTAAAGGTAGAATCACAATGTGAATTTACTTAATGCCACTGAACTGTTCACCTAAAAATGGTTAAAATGGGCCGGGTGCGGTGGCCTGTAATCCCAGCTTTGGGAGGCCGAGGAGGGCGGATCACCTAAGGTCAGGAGTTCGCAACCAGCCTGGCCAACATGGTGAAACCCTGTCTCTACTAAAATTACAAAAATTAGTTGGGTGTGGTGGCAGGCACCTATAAACCAGCTACTCAGGAGGCTGAGGCAGGAGAATTACTTGAACACGAGAGGCAGAGGTTGCAGTGAGCCGAGATTGCGTTATTGCACTCCAGCCTAGATGACAGAGCAAGACTCTGTCTCAAAAAAAAAAAAGGTTCAAATGGTGGACTTCATGTTATATATATTTTACCACATTAAAAATAAGGAAAACACACTAGGATATTCTAATATTCGCATAATTGGCATACTTCTGTGCTTCACTTATAATCTCCTCCCTTGAAAAATGCCTCCCGGAAATGTACCTTTTTTACCTAGATCTACAGAAGCTTGGGAATATTTTAGCTGATTCTATAACAATCATTCTACAAATCAGCATTCAGATCGTTCAACATTGCTTAAGTGTCCTCCTGACATGACAGCTAACTTCCCAAAAGCAAGTGATCTAGGAGAGAACCCAAAAAAGAAGCCACAGTTCCTTTTATGATGTAGTCTCAGGAGCCACATACTGTCACTTCTGTCATATTCTACTCAGGAGAAGCAAGTCACAAGACATAGTGCACTCTCAAATGGAGGAGAATTGGGCTTCACCTGTTGAAGATAGAAGTCTCCAGTTGTGAACATCTTCTGAAATTATGGCACTTTCCTCCAAAGGCCACTTCTCCCTTCCTTTTGCCTATTCACTGCCCCAGAAGCTCTGTGTTCCTAAAACTGATCTTTTAAATCACACACATTTGGAAGCCCCTTCCCTATAGTCCATGCTCTGCTCTGCCCAGACACTTAAAGTATTTTCATCTTCAAGGTTGATTTAGTCTTTTTGAACAAAGTTTTAGATCCTCTGTAGCCCCTTTCGCTAGCTTCCCTTTTCTGTCTTCTCTGCAGTTTTTCTCTGGGTGATTTTGCTCACCACGAAGCAGAGGTGGGGCAGGAGAAGGAAGATTACACACTGCCATCTGGTGATCTTTCTCTTTTCACTTGTTTGATGTTTTGGCATTCTCTGTCTTCAAGTTAAGTTAAAAGCATGGTTTCTACATAGATTCCCTTTTTCCTTCTTATTCTTTTGTGTACTTGGGGAGGAAATCTTAAGAGGCAGGTAGCTAGACTGCCATCATTGTCTTTAGCTACTTGAAAGTCTCCACAGGATTTTAAAAGACGTTGCTCATAAATGGACACCACGTTTCAATTTTTAAAAGAAGGAGAAGGAGAAAGAAAAAGAAGAGGAAGGAGGAGAAGACGTTTGGAAAATATCCAAACAAAATCAATATATGTCAGCTAACATTTGTGATTATAGCCTCTTTGAATTTTTAAGTGCATCATTTAATTTTATCCCCACAGAGTGCTTAGAGGTAAGCTCTATTACTATAACTATCTTATAAGTGAGGAAACTGAGGATCAGAAGGTTAAATAAGCTGTTTCAAGTTCCTTAGGCAGTATATGGTGAAGCTGGGATTTAAACCCAGGCAGTCTGAACAGGGTGTGTGGACTGTGCACCTATACACTTGGTGCCTTTTCCCTTGGTTTAGTGCCAGGTGGAAGGTTAAACTGCTACATAAATTATGAGCCCAATTCTTTACATAAATGGCAAAAAGTAAGCAGTCTCATAGGAGGCCAGATTTGTTGGGATTTTGATTGTTCTGCTTACCACTTCTCTTCTGAAACAGCCATCTCTGATTTTGACATCTTCCAGGTGTGCAGAATACTGCAAAACAATTTTTTTAAAAACCCACTTCTTAAATACGAAAGGTTATATAGTTCTGTGCTTTCATTTTTTTTAAAAAAAGGAAAAGATAAAGTTGTAGGAAATGTTCAGTTTCATGAGTTTGATATTGTGAATTATTTTTCTAACTAAGAATCTCAGCATGATTTTTTCTTGTTACTTTTTAACAATTGTGCAGGATGAGGAAGAACTGCTTAATGGTGATGATGCCGAGGACTTCCTATTGGGCTTAGATCACGTGGCTGACGATTTTGTAGCAGTCAGACCTGCAGATTATGAAAGCATCCATCATCGGCTGCAGATGGAAAGAGAAATGCTCTTCATACCCAGTAGGCAGACAGGTACTTGCTCTTTTTATTTTCTTGTTCAGCTTAGACATTGTCACTTAGCTTGTCATGAAATATGGCTAGTGTATAAGGATGCCTCATCTCCAGAACTGATTCCAGTTTCTGATCTAACAATCAAGAAATGTCTTCAAGCAAAAAAAACACAACATGGAAAAATATCCATTCAACAAACACTTACTGATAGACTAATGGAAGATATACCAGAGTACTGTGGGAACCCTTTATCAAATCAGTGATCAGTTACAGGGGCTTAGAGTTGATGAGAACAGCCTTTCTTTCGTCTTAAGTTTATCCCCACCCTTCCCTAAGTCACCATCCCCTGTGTATTTTCTTACTACTCTATGGCGTGATCTTGTAGAGACCTTTGCTTCCTGTTGCTGCCTGTCACTCCCACTACGATTCAAACTCCAAGGCAGCAGGGGCCTGGCCTGGATTCCCAGAGTCTCAGCTGTGCCTGGCACAAGGAGGCTCTCAGTAAAGATGTGTTCTATGAATGAATAAACCCATGAATGAATAAATGAGGTAATGATCACGTTCACTCAAATAAACTTGTTCATTTACAAAGCACGTCCTCATACTTTACCTCATTTAATTCTCCCAGAAGCCCAGTTAAGTAGATTATTATCTCTTTTGTACAGGAGGAGAGAGTTCAAAGAAGTGCCTGGCCCTAATTCACCTAGCTGAAGAGTAATAGAGCTAAAACTGGTCCCTCATCCCATGATTTGAATACTACCTTCTTCTCAGTATGCCACACTGATGAGTTACATATTAAATTATTTAGGCGTTTTCTTTAAATACCTGATTCTACAACATACTGCTACAAGTGAGCACATTCATCTTTTCCTTGGTTCTGCTTTTAAAAATTAATTTGGAAAATTTGCATTTTCTAAGAACATAAATGAAATCTCTGGTGATTAATTCACCAAATTGCAGTTTGAGATATTTAGATTGGCCCTAATGTTTATTTTATTTATTTATAAATGATCTAGTCCCTACATATAAAAAGCTTCCTGAGAATGTACAGCCCAGGTTCCTGGAAGATGAAGGCCTTTACACCGGGGTAAGACCAGAGGTGGCACGCACCAATCAGAACATCATGGAGAACAGATTGCTGATGCAGGACCCCGTAAGTGTGCACCCTCTGCTCTCAAGTGTAGCCTGGGCACACTAGACATAGCTTCTATTTTCCTAACAGGGCAGTCATTGCATCCACTGTACTCATTTCCTCTTGAGGTTATCCACAGAAAGTGGTTCTTTATTTTTTTTTTAACTTTCTCTCTCAGTACATTTATTGATCCTCAAATAACATAACTTCTCAACTGCTCAAAACCCATCTTTGCTAGCTAGATCTGGACTTTTCCTGCTAAACCAGATCCTGGCAACCTTTTCCTACTTGACAGAATTTTTAAATTATCCATAGGTAGAATAGTCTCACTTTTGAGTTTTTATTGTTTTTTTTCTTAAATGTTTAATTAATAGAAGATAAATTTTTCTTAAGCATTCATTTAAGCCCTTTAAAATACTTTTTAGGAAGCCAGGGTGTCTATTTTAAATCAATTGTGAGAGGTGTTAGTGAAGACTTGATTTCTAATGGAAACAGACTTTTACAGTTCTGTTGGTGGAGGAAGTACATGAAATATATATGTTGACACAAAATTTTCAAGAAACGTTGTTTGTGTTGTGAACCATTTTCTGTTCGATTAGAAGAAAATGTTGCCATTCCCGCTGCTTCATCTATAGGAAAGAAGATGGTTTGGAGATGACGGCAGGATCCTAGCTCTGCCAAACCCCATCAAGCCATTTCCTTCAAGGCCACCAGTACTAACACAGGAGCAGAGCATTAAGGCAGAGCTTGAAACACTGTATAAAAAGGTAGACACTCCCCTCTTTCCACTTTTATTAAATGAAATTGAAAGTGCTTTGCTTTCTGAATAGCTTGGGGTGCTATGTTTATAACATTCTACTTTAATTTTTTAAATAATTCACTATCTTACACATAAAGAACAAACATCAGGCATATTATGTAAGAGTAAGTCTAATTATACTCAATGCATCCCTTCTTAAACAAGGAGTGAGTTTCCTAGCTAGGAATGACTGAGTCTGCATCTTTTTTTACACATCCAGGTTAGCTACCCTTACTTTTCTTCTTTTGCCCTCTCTTTTCTCTTGTCATCTCACATTTGCTGCAGGACCACTTCCCATTTGTTGTCTCTTTATTATATAACTGGAGAGTTTCTATCCTTGCAAATCCTTTATATTGTAAAGGATTTTCCTAAGTCTGGTAACAAGCTGCCTGATTCCAGCCCTTGCTCTACCATTCACTGGGTGAACCTGGCCGTTAGTCTCTCATGCCTCAGTGTCTTCATCTGTAAGGTAGGCACGATAGCAGTGTCTGCCTCCTAGGCTTGCTGTGTAAATTGAATGAGGTAATCCACATAAGTGCCGTCTCAAAAAAAAAAAAAAAAGCGCCTAAAACAGAGCTTAGTAACTGCTGGCTATCATTACAGTTGCCTGCCCTCATATTTAATTACATTGCTCTTGCTTTCCTGGGTGTATTAATCTGTTATCACACTGCTGATAAAGACATACCCAAGACTGGGCAATTTACAAAAGAAAGAGGTTTAATGGACTTACAGTTCTACATGGCTGGGGAGACCTCACAATCACAGCAAAAGGCAAGGAGGAGCAAGTCACGTTTTACGTGGATGGCGGCAGGCAAAAAGAGAGCTTGTGCAGGGAAACTCCCATTTATAAAACCATCAGATTTTGTGAAACTCATTCACTGTCATGAGAACAGTGCAGGAAAGACCCACCCCCATAATTCAATCACAATCACCAGTTCCTCCCACAAAACCTGGGAATTGTGGGAGTTACAATTCAAGATGAGATTTGGGTAGGAACACAGCCAAACCATATCATTTCACCCCTGGCCCCTCCCAAATCTGTCCTCACATTTCAAAACCAATCATAGCCTTCCCAAGAAGTCCCCCAAAGTCTTAACTCATTTCAGCATCAACTGAAAAGTCCACAGTCTAACATCTCATCTGAGACAAAGCAAGTCCCTTCTGCCTATGAGTCTGTAAAATCAAAAGCAAGTTAGTTACTTCCTAGATACAATGGAGGTTCAGGTATTGGGTAAACATGTCTCGCATTCGGGTCACGCTGATGCAAGAGGTAGGTTCCCATGGTCTTGGGCAGCTTCGCCCCTGTGGCTTTGCAGGGTACAGCCTCCCTCCCAGCTGCTTTCATGAGCTGGTGTTGAGTGTCTGCAGCTCTTCCAGGTACACAGTGCAAGCTGTCAGTAGGTCTACCATTCTGGGGTCTGGAGGACAGTGGCCCTCTTCTCATAGCTCCACTAGGCAGTGCCCCAGTAGGAACTCTGTGTGGGAGCTCCAACCACACATTTCCCTTCTGCACTGCCCTAGCAGAGGTTCTCCATGAGAGCCCTCCCCCTGCAGCAAACTTCTGCCTGGGCATCCAGGCATTTCCATACATCCTCTGAAATCTAGGCAGAGGTTCTCAAACCTCAGTTCTTGACTTCTGTGTACTCGCAGGCTCAACACCATGTGGAAGCTGCCAAGGCTTGGGCTTGCAGCCTCTAAAGCCATGGCCCAAGTTGTACCTTGGCTTCTTTTAGTCATGGCTGGAGTAGCTGGGACACAGGGCATCAAGTCCCTAGACTGCACACAGCATGGGGACCCTAGGCCTGGCCTAACATTTTTTTCCTCCTAGGCCTTCAGGCCTGTGATGGGAGGGGATGCTGTGAAGACCTCTGACATGCCCTGGAGATATGTTCCCCATTGTCTTGGTGATAAACATTTGGCTCCATGTTACGTATGCAAATTTCTACAGCTGCTTTGAATTTCTCCTCAGAAAATGGGATTTTCTTTTCTATTACATTGTAAGGCTGCAAATTTTCTGAACTTTTATACTCTACTTCCCTTATAAAACTGAATGCCTTTAACAGCACCCAAGTCACCTCTTGAATGCTTTGCTGCTTAGAAATTTCTTCTGCCAGATACCCTAAATCATCTCTCTCTCAAGTTCAAAGTTCCACAAATCTCTAGGGCAGAGGCAAAATGACACCAGTCTCTTTGCTAAAATATAACAAGTCACATTTGCTCCAGTTCCCAACAAGTTCCTCATCTCCATCTGAGACTACCTCAGCCTGGATTTCATTATCCATATTATTATCAGCATTTTGGTCAAAGCTATTCAACAAGTCTCTAGGGAGTCCCAAACTTTCCCACACTTTCCTGTCTTCTTCTGAGCCCTCCAAACTGTTCCAGCCTCTGCCTATTACCAGTTCCAAAGTTGCGTCCACATTTTTGGGTATCTTTTCAGTAGTACCCCACTTCTGGTACCAATTTATTGTATTAGTCCATTTTCATGCTGCTGATAAAGATATACCCGAGCCTGGGCAATTTACAAAAGAAAGAGGTTTAATGGACTTACAGTTCCACATGGCTGGGGAGGCCTCACAATCATGGTGGAAGACAAGGAAGAGCAAGTCACATCTAACATGAATGGCAGCAAGCAAAAAGAGAGCTTGTGCAGGGAAACTCCCTTTTTAAAACAATCAGATCTCATAAGATTCATTCACCATCACAAGGACAGTGCAGGAAAGACCCACCCCCATAATTCAATCACCTCCCACCTGGTTCCTCTCATGACATGAGGGAATTGTGGGAGTTACAATTCAAGATGAGTTTTGGGTGGGGACACAGCCAAACCATATCACTGGGACTGCCTCCTTCAGAAACCTGTGTAATTTTAAATTTGTAACATTCAGCACTGATCACATGAAACAGAATGGGGTGGGTATAACAATCATCATTTTTGTCTATAAAGAGGAATGATGAACAGAGAAAACACAGGCCCAGGCAGAAACTCTGAGTACAGTCCTGCTGTCCTACTAACTAATTAGCTTGCAGCTTTGGGCAAGTTCCTTCACCTCTCTGGATATTTTTTATTAATTGAAAAATAGGAATAATAATCATTTTCTCTTCCTCATAGGGTCATGATGAGTAGTGAAGTGATATATGAGTATGACCTTTTTAAAAACTATAAATTTCTATAAAATATTATTACTGACAAGTATCAGTGGATGGCTACTTTGTACAGAAATGTGATCCTGGAGGCAGATTTACAAAACAAGGGTAAAGATAAGTTCCAGCCCATGAGGAATTTATTGTCTATTTGGTTATATGACAAAAATATATGATATAATTAGTGATCAAAACGATATCAACTTATGCATTTATTGAATAACCCATCAATCTGTATCATCATCCATCCATTCTAATAAACACAGATATGATGAACATTGAATTATGGGTTAAAGTTAGAAAACAGAAGAGTAATTAATATGGAAGGTAGGGCATGAGGGATCCAATGGATCTCATCTGTCTCCTTTTGAAATTCTAAACTAACTTGGAAATACACTGGAGTCAGAGAGGGATCCAGATATCCCTTGCACTAAGGGTAAAACCAGATGGCAGAATGCCACTTGAACCCAAGACCAGATACTTTCCTGTTCCATTTCTCACGAATTATGTTCCCCATCTAGACATAAGCTAAGCGGCTCTGGTGTATTTATGAGGTGGGATGCCAAGCAGACCATGCAGGCCAGTGAACAACTCTCCTTGGAGACACCTAAGACAGGACAGCTAGGGGCCACTGCTTAGCTTTGCAGGTAACCTGGACTAAGGATCTTGGGCTCCAGCTGACTCTCCAGTCAGACATGTCCTTCCTTCTCTCTTGGGAAGCAGCCAGTAGGGCTGGAAGGGTGGGTAGAGAAGGACAGAGGGTTTCCTTTCAATACTTTTGAGAAGCAAAATCTTCCTATCATACAAGCAGAAATAGGAAAGTCAAGAAAGAAGAGTTCTACTGACAAGGGCTTGTCATAAAGCATCACAGAGCAAAGGAAGTTAGAGAAGGAAGAAGTCCAAAGGGGCTGACATCTTCCAAGGGCATTTATTGGAGGGCTATGTTTTGAACACAACAAAACATGAAGAATGTCTTAGACTGCACAAGAAAGAAGCAAAGGGGATTAAGTTAAATGGAGGAGATATTATATCTGTTATTCCATAACAGGTTACCTACTAAGTTTATTGTTGAATTATATACCTCAGTCTTTTTTAAAAATGTAATTATGTAACCTTCCAATTATTCAAAACACAGTGCTTTTCTTTCACAATTAACATTTTTATCATTGTATTTATTTACTTTAATCTTTTCCTTCATTTATTCAGTCTGTCTCTTGCCAAAAATAGCTTTTCCATTATTCCATGAAATGGGCTTGCCTTTAAGAAAAAAAAATTAAATGCCTACAGCCTCTATTTTCAGTCTTACTTCCAAACAGACTTTCCACCTAGGAGTTTCTGGCATGATGCAAGAGCAAAGAAATAGGTCGGCAGGCGAAGATTGTTTTGCTCATGTACTGTTAATCCATTTTCTTTCTCCCTCTCTGGCTATGCTGAAAGTGACTTAGGGACCAGAACTGGATTATAGTCTTCTTCTTAACTTGCACTTGGCAGTGTGCCTGGAACATAGAAATACCTCAATAAAAGCGCAAATTGAATGTCATTAAAATGACTTTGCTGCGTGTATTAAAAGAAATTCCTTCTTTTCTATGCCTGTCTCTGACTCGGCTGTCTATCCTGCAAAATACTAGCTTTCCTTAGGTTCTGGTTTAGTCCTGGCAACCACATAATGGAAAACCAAGTCAGAGTGCCAAATCAAAAGTTGGCAATTACAGCTAGGAGCAGGGGCTCACACCTGTAATCCCAAAGCTTTGTGAGGCTAACGTGGGAGGTTTGCTTGAGGCCATGAATTTGAGAACAGCCTAGACAACATAGTGAGACCCCCTACCTCTACAAAAAAATGAAAAGGTAGCCAGACATGGTGGCACATGCCTGTGGTCCCAGCTACTCAGGAGGCTGAAGCAGGAGGATCACTTAAGCCCAGGAGTGCAAGGTTGTAGTGAGCTATTATCACACCACTGCACTCCAGCTTGGTTAACAGAGTGAGACCTTGTCTCTAAAAAATACATGCATACATGCATACATACATACATACAAGGAAAAACGTTAAGAAAACAAAAGTTGGCATTTCCTTGGGCCCTTAACAGAGAGCCTTGATGAATTTACGCCTCAGAGCACTTGGGTCTGATGCTAACTTCACCCAGCAGGATCGACCAACACTGATCACCCGTTTGAGTCAAGCCCAGTTGTTCTTTTGTTAGAAATACTATGTTATTGACTCAAATGATGGATCGTGCACCCTCCTATTAGAGAATTTAAGAGTTTTATTTAGAAGGGAGTTGGTATTCAGCCCTGCCTTTTTGAATGTTTTTTTTAATTACGGAGGGGGAAACAAGTAGTTTTTAAAAGTGAAATATTCTGTTCCTAATATTGTCTCAATATTAAGATGTTCTTAAATTGAGATGAGACAATTAAAGATAGGAAAATGCAAAAAGGAATTCGCTGCCATGCAAAGAAAAACTGTTAAACATCCAATAAGAAAGAATACAATTTATTTATTTATTTTTTATTTATTTATTTTTTTGAGACGAGTCTTGCTCTGTCGCCCAGGCTGGAGTGCAGTGGCGCAGTCTCGGCTCACTGCAAGCTCCGCCTCCCAGGTTCACGCCATTCTCCTGCCTCAGCCTCTCCGAGTAGCTGGGACTATAGGCTCCCGCCACCACGCCCGGCTAATTTTTTTTTTTTTGTATTTTTAGTAGAGACGGGGTTTGACTGTGGTCTCGATCTCCTGACCTCGTGATCCACCCGCCTCTGCCTCCCAAAGTGCTGGGATTACAAGCGTGAGCCACTGCGCCTGGCCTAAGAATACAATTTAATACATCTTAAGAAGTAATTAGTGCAAAAGTAAAAAATTAAAATGCTAGATAGGATATTGCAGGTAAAACATGAACAATATAAAATGCAGTTTGCCTAATCATGATAGCAGAGTAGGGTTAAAGTTGTTGAAAAGCAGGCCCAGCGCAGTGGCTCACGCCTGTAATCCCAGCACTTTGGGAGGCTGAGGTGGGCAGATCACCTGATGTCAGGAGTTCAAGACCAGCCTGGCCAACATGGTGAAACCCATCTCTACTAAAAATACAAAAATTAGGTGGGGGTGGTGGGTGGGTGTAATCTCAGCTACTCAGGAGCCTGAGGCAGGAGATTGCTTGAACCTAGGAGGCAAAGGTTGCAGTGAGCAGAGAACATGCCATTGCGCTCCAACCTGGGTGACAAGAGCAAAACTCCATCTCAAAAAAAAAGTTGTTGAAAAGCAGTACAAACATCCCTCTTCCTTCTCTCCTTCCTTTGTCCTTCCTTCCTTCCTTTTTTATTACTTCCATCCTTAACTAAAAAATACTTAACTAAAAGTCTACTATATTCTTAGCTGTGCTAAATTCTGGGAATACAGAGGGAGCAATCTTAGCTTGGCCATAGAGAGACTTTGTGCCTTGGCTGGAAAGACAGAAATGGAAGCAGGTGTTAAAGGCCCTGCAATGTGTAGGAGCCTCCCTTTTTCAGAACTGCATACCCATTGGAGGACTGTGTCATGATTCCAAGCTCCCACAGAGGTACCACTAGATAAAAGTGTCACTTTCCCATCATTGTTCTCACCAGTTTTTCACCAAAGCATTGTTAATCTGCTGCGTTCTAAGCACTTCACTACACAGGACTCTTTTGGTTGCATATGACAGAAACCCATCGCAAACTAGCTTAAGCAAAGAGGGAACTTAGTGGCCCAAAAAACTGGAAAGGATCTAGGAATAAATCATAAAATGAAGGAGAACCTTTAGGAAACAAGGTCTCAGGGGCTAGAACCAGGGATTTGATGCCAGCAGGCCTCTCTTCCACCCCTCTTTTCTCTGGTTCTTCTTGAATACTGGTGGGCCTCATTCTCTGCAACTGCAGGCACGACAGAATTCTCTACATATAAGGGGATGTGTCCTTTGATAGCCTAAGCTTAACAACTCCAGAAGGAAAGAATCATATTTTTCCCCACAGTTCACATTATCAATACCAAAAAATAAACTCTAGTCAGTGGCAAGCGGACCATTATCCACTAACCTCAAGTCCAGGAAACATGGCATGTTTCCAGAAGATGGGAAATGAGAAAGCTTCCCAGGGAAGACCAGAATAATAATTCTAGAATCTACTGCAGGCTCTGAGGTGGACCCAGACTTTGTTGCTATTATTTTTTCAGGGCAAATGTAGAAACTTGTATTTTAAACTTACCAGTGATTATTAATTTTCTGTACATTTTTGTTTGTTTGTTTTGAGACAGAGTCTCGCTCTGTCGCCCAGGCTGGAGTGCAGTGGTACAGTCTCGGCTCACTGCAACCTCTGCCTCCTGGGTTCAAGCAATTCTCTGCCTCAGCCTCCCGAGTAGCTGGGATTATAGGCACCCACCACCAAACCTGGCTTTTGTATTTTTAATAGAGACGGGATTTCGCCATCTTGGCCAGGCTGGTCTTGAACTCCTGACCTTGTGATCCACCCGCCTTGGCCTCCCAAAGGGCTGGGATTACAGGCGTGAGCCACTGCACTCGGCCTTCTGTACAATTTTTAATTTTTTTTTTTTTTGAGATGGAGTCTTGCTCTGCCGCCCAGGCTGGAGTGCAGTGGTGCAATCTTGGCTCACTGCAAGCTCCGCCTCATGGGTTCACGCCATTCTCCTGCCTCAGCCTCCCAAGTAGCTGGGACTACAGGTGCCCACCACCACGCTCGGCTAATTTTTTTTTTTTTTTTTTTTTTTTTTGAGACGGAGTCTCGCTCTGTCGCCCAGGCTGGAGTGCAGTGGCGCAATCTCGGCTCACTGCAAGCTCCACCTCCCGGGTTCACGCCATTCTCCTGCCTCAGCCTCTCCGAGTAGCTGGGACTACAGGCGTCGGCTAATTTTTTTGTATTTTTAGTAGAGACAGGGTTTCACCGTGTTAGCCAGGATGGTCTCGATCTCCTGACCTCGTGATCTGCCCGCCTTGGCCTCCCAAAGTGCTGGGATTACAGGCGTGAGCCACTGTGCCCGGCTTTAATTTTTTTTCTCCTTTGTATGCATCTCTGCACATGGTGAGAACATCAAAAGATAATCCATACTCATCACCTCTTAGCATTTGTTTTCAGTTGAAGACTAAAAAATCAAATCAATTTTAAAGTTAAAATATACTCTAAATATTATCCCTCCTTGGGAGTAATTGTTGCTATTGTGTTTATGATAGTTGTCAATAAATAAGAAAGGAAAATAGACGCAACAAAAAGAAAGACAAGGAACTAGGTGTCTTTCTCCCTAATAGGAAGAGAGTTGGGGTCTTTTGATCCAGTTAGCCCAGCGACTACTAAGTGTCCTGAAACACTTTTACACTTGCTTGAGCTGAGCCTAAGGCAGAGACCACTAGCAGGTTTTGGAACTTAGGCTAATGCAGATTTGTGGAAGGAGGTGCAAAGTACAGGTGACCTAAGTTACATTACAAGTAAATAGAACCACTCTACCCATGTTACTTACTCATACCAAGAAGCATACAAGATGGAACCTGAGAGCCACACCCTGAGTGATCTCATAACTCTGGAACCCCATAGGTAAGAGGCAAGGCAAAGCAAGAATGAGCAGCTGCAAAGCAATTAGAGAGGAATTTTCCATTATGTCTGTGGTTTGAAGTCTAGTTGTACATGTATTTGTGAGGTGGAAATTTTTAATTCAGGTAATCTGGGTTATAAAACACAGAGTGGTCACATGGAGATTAAAAACTTCTAATACTAATGCAGTTTATAATTGAATACTTTTACCTGAATGAAAGAGAAAAAAAATGGCCCTCCATTGTTGCAGTCTGAAGTGTAGGGATATTAATGACCAGATCTGATCTCTGAAAGGCCACCCAGGGCTTTCATAAGATGCAAAAGACCAGTGGAAGCTGATCCATGTCCCAGTGGTTTTTCCTCCTATAAATCCAAGTGAAGATTCTTGAAAGAAATTGTTGCTACTGTGTTCATAATAGTTCTCGATATATAAGAAAGGGAACAGATACAACAAAGAGAAAAGGAACTGGAGGTCTTTCTCTCTAATAGCATGGGAGTTGTGGTCTTTTGGGCAGTCTAGCCCAGTGGCTGCAAGGAGTGCTGGAAGCTTTTTATACTTCGTTGGGCTAAGCAAAAAGCAGAGACCACCAGCAATTATTGGAACGTGGGCTAATGCAGATTTGGGAAATACAGCATATTCCAGAAAGTACTGCAATATAGTCAATTCATCCTGATTTGTGCCTAAAATATTTGTAAACACATTCCAGTTTTATAAGGGCATTTTTAAAATAAAACAATCTGTTCAAATCTTATAATGATAGAACTCTAATGCTGGAATCCCCTCTTCCGGGCTGGGCTTCCTACCTCCCTCTGCACATCCCAGACTTCATGCTTTTAGATCCTAGGGCTGTCCTCCCTTCTAAATTGATTGCTGCTTGAAGACAGGCTGTATCACACTGTAGACATCCATTAATCTTTGTTGAGTAAATGAGTTGATGCATGTGAAATGCCTGATATGATACCTAGTGATCTACAAAATGCTAATTTAATCTTTTTCCTTAGCCTCCTATTTCTACATATGAAAAATTAGAGGCCCAGAGATGTATAGTGACTTGCCCAAGGTCTCAGAGCAAGTTCAAGGTAGAGCCAGGCCTAGAATCCAAGTGTCCTAGCCCAGATCTAGCATCTTTACATAATAACATGCAAAGAACTAAATGAAGAGTTTGCTGAACATGTTACCCATAAATTAGGGAGAATAAAAGCTTCCTTTCTGATTAGAATTTTTACACTTTTTCTTTAAGCTCATAATTTGTAAATAATTCACTTATGCCACATTATCATACATTATCATTTTCTAGATAAATAGCTCATCTCTGCAAAAAGGAAGGATCAAGTGATGTCTTAACCACCATATCCTTACTGTAGTCAGTCTTTACAATGAGAAAAAATAAAGGCACAAAATCAAAGATGTCTCCTCTCCACCCTTGAGCTCCCACCCACAGTAGCTGTAGTAATCAAAGTAAATATCTTGAAGATTTTATGGAAGAAAAGCAAAGAGATGTATCTGATACATTGTATACCAAATAATCCAAGAAATTCCTATTGGAGACTTCTGTTTCTGTTTTCTACACACTTGGCTCAGTTGCACAGCTCCCACTCTTACTTTGCAAACCAACATCCCTCCTCCCCAGGAAGACTGAGTGCCAGCATGATGCTCAGTTAGGTAAATGTCCCTTGCTGCTGTCTACAAAATGAAGCCTTCTCCACATGTTTTAAAATGTAAATACATGGGGTATGTCCGGGATCCAAATAATGATCGGTTTGAACTAGAATCTATGCTCCTCCCATTAAAAGAATTTCAAGGTCACCAGCTACAAAACCCAAGATTCCAAGAAACAAGGTAGTCTGCATGAAAAAGATTAGAACTACGACTTGGGCAAGCAATGAAACCTAAAAGACTTAGGAAAGCAAGATTGAAATGGCTTCTTTTCTAACTCCCAGTCTTTCATTTTGCCGTTCAAATATTCAAAAAAGAGCTGGCCTCTAAAACCTGGAAATAAGTAATCAAGCATTTTTCACCTGACTAGTCCAGGATAGGAAGTATTTTGCATCTGACTGTTTTTGCATTGTGGATTAGAGAATCATTATCTAGTAAGTGCTTTAACTGTGTTCTGTCTACACTCTGCTTTCCTTGACAGGCAGTAAAATACGTTCACAGTAGTCAGCATGTGATCAGATCTGGAGACCCTCCTGGAAATTTCCAACTGGACATTGATATTTCAGGGTTAATCTTCACTCATCATCCCTGTTTTAGCCGAGAGCATGTTTTGGCAGCCAAGCTGGCCCAGTTATATGACCAGTATCTTGCAAGACATCAGAGAAACAAGACGAAATTTCTTACTGATAAGGTACATGTGATTTCTTCCATAATGATTGTCAATGGAGTTGGTTCTTCCAATGAGCCCAAACAATGAAAATTTCTAACAGCAAAATGTTCATGCCCCTCTTTCACATGTTTCCTCTGTCTAGGATGTGTGATACATTATCCAGCTAGAGACAAAGGGAAAGATAGAGCTGGTATACATGTGATGTGTACAAATTTATTGGCACACACTCGCCCTAAACAGAAGGCTTTCTGTAAACAGTACAGCACCCACCAGAAGTGGGTGTTAGGTGGAAGATATGTGGCTATTACTTGCTTACGTGATCTCAGAACCTAAGAAAATTGGTGGCTTGAGAATATCTGTCCTTAGAAACATTCTCATCTTTATATTTATTACCCCATAGTGTAGCACTTAAACACAAGTCAGTGTTTCAACTGATGCTCAAAGGAATGGCTAAGCATTTGGATTTATTCCCAATGTGACACTATCCCATGGGATTTTTGTGGATAATTTTGACTATAGGCAATTTTGGTCTCATGCCCTGACTTTAAAATCTTACTGCCCAAAGAAGAGATAACTTCAGAATATCTCGTTTTACAAGTCTGTAATTTTATAGTTTCTTTATATCACAAGAATACCATCATATGTCCTGGATCCAGACAAACCTGCTTTTAGCTTTGGAAGAAAACTTGGTTCTAAGATATACATATAAAAGTAATATTTTCATGAGCAGCTTGATTATCTGGGCCATGGAACAAGGATGGACATACACTATGCTTTACTAATCCAGTTTCTTCAAGAACAGATGAAACAGTTCTCCATCATAATTCATTTATGTGAAGTCTGGAGACAGCCAGATGCTTGAACATCCGTTCCATTCACAGACTGCTGGCACCATTTTACCCAGGAGAAGTGGGTGGGTCCAGTTGCACTGCAGTAGGGAATAGAGTTTGTAACCCAAAACTTGTATCCATATCTTTTTAAGCTCCAAGCTCTAAGAAATGCTGTTCAGACTGGCCTTGATCCAGAAAAACCTCATCAGTCTCTCGATACCATCCAAAAAACCATCAATGAGTATAAATCTGAAATTCGGTGAGTAAAGTTTGTTCAGTGTAACTACTTTTTTTCGCCTGTTAGATGTGCGCTTGTTAGAGTTTATTTTTCCAGATACTTTTTCTGAATGCAATGAATACATGTGAAATTACGCCATATAAAACAATCAAATACATCTATCATATTAACACAGTATTTGAAGTCCAATAATGTGAATGAGGATGTAGGGAAATGGTCACTCTGCAGGTGTAAGGGAAAACTGCTACAGCTACCACTTTAGAGAGCAGCGTGGCCCTAACTCATAAAATGTTGAAGAGGCTCATCAGTTTGGACCCAGCAATTCTGATTCAGATACAAGATGTTCTTTAAGGAGCTACGTGTGCATATGTACATGGGGACATGTGCAAAGATATGCACAGCATCATTCAAAAGTAAGACAGACTGGACACGGTGGCTCATGCCTGTAACCCCAGCACTTTGGGATGCCAAGGTGAGGATAGTTTGAAGCCAGGAGTTTGAGACTAGCCTGTACAAAAAATTTTAAAAATTAGCTGAGTATAGTAGTATGTGCATGTAGTCCCAACTACTCGGAAGGCTGAGGAAGGAGGATTGCTTGAGCCCAAGAGTTTGAGGCTGCAGTGAGCTAGGACTGCACCATTGCACTCCAGCCTGGGTAACAGAGTGAGACCTTGACTCAGAAAAAAAGAAAGAAAGAAAAAAGGAAGCCACTAGAAATAACCCAGTAGCAGAGTAAACCCATCTTGGTATAGGCTTACAGTGTATTTCTGTATCACAGTTAAGATGACTGACTCATATCTGCAGGTATCAACATGGATAAGGAATCATTTCGTGTATACCATTCTGCAACTTGCTTCTTTATATACAATGCATCTTAGACATTTTCCTGTCACAGTGCATGTAGATTTATATCATGGTTTAAAGGCTGGCATTATGTAGATTTATTGTAGTTTGTATAATTCTCAACTGATATGCATTTGCATTTCTATTCTATTTTTTATTATTTAAATTCTACTGTAATTAAAATTCCTAAATATTATATTTGTTTACCTGTATGAGTACTTCCACAGAACAAATCCTCAGAACAGGAAATAATAAATTGAGGCATTTTTTTTATTTTTATTTTTTGTTTTGAGACGGAGTCTCACTCTGTCGCCCAGGCTGGAGTGCAGTGGTACGATCTCGGCTCACTGCAAGCTCTGCCTCCCGGGTTCACGCCATTCTCCTGCCTCAGCCTCCCGAGTAGCTGGGATTACAGGCGCCCGCCACTACGCCAGGCTAATTTTTTGTATTTTTAGTAGAGACGGCATTTCACCGCGTTAGCCCGGATGGTCTAGATCTCCTGACCTCGTGATCCGCCCACCTTGGCCTCCCAAAGTGCTGGGATTACAGGCGTGAGCCACCGCACCTGGCCAGAGACATTTCAATGTATACTTTTCTTTTTACAATTTAGCTATGAGTTGGAAATTCTTCCAGCAAAGTAGAAATTTAGTGAAGTTTGTAACCTATAATTGCAAAAGTATGGAGTATATTTTTTAATAAAAATTATTTTTATATTAAAAGGAAAACATATTGCAGTCTCCTTGTGAGAATAATTTTTGTTTTGGCATACATTAAGAAAAAAGTGACAAAAAGCTATTCTGAAAGCAATTGTGATTTTATATGGAACTGTCTTTATTGGTCACTGTTTGAAAAACATCAGAACTGCGTGTGAGATCTAGAGACAATGCCCAGCAGAGTCATGGACAGCAGACCCATTACCATAATTCTGTGCCCCTGGAGATGAAAGTCTTTGAGATTTGGCATTTCTGACCCAGTAAAAGAGATTTCCATCCCTTGCTGACTTTTCACTAGGTGGCAAAACAATTTCTAAGCAGATGATCTATTGCTGGATGTTTCATCACATGGATCCATTTCCTCAAGCCCCCTGGGATCTAATCAGCCACCCCCGAGAACTCCCCACCTCAAGCATCTGCTGAGCCCTCCACTGGTGCAGTTAACCTGGGCCAGCACCATAAAGCATTTTCCATTTTATTTTCCATAGCGGCATCATGACTACATTCCTTATTCTCTGAATGGGAACCAGGATATAGAAGGAAGAAAACATGAATAGTCATGCAACATAGGAATATTTTACTTAACCTCTCTGTAGGGTCTTTGCCCTCAGATGTGTTCAGTCTTGAACACATAAAAATTCTATGACCCCAAGTCGCCATCCAGCTACCACTTTATATTTCCTTTAACAGCCAAACACCAGGAAAACATTTGCTATTCATACTATCTCCGCTCTCTCCTGTTTCCAAACCATCCTATCTCACCGCTGTGCCCACCTTTCCTCTGAAGCAAATCTTGCCACAGCCCCTGGGGGCCTCCACCTGGGAAAGTGGAATGGAACCTCTCAGCCTGCTCAGTGCTTGAACTCAGACACCATCCCCACGCACTGCCTGTCAGGACATCCTGCATCTTCATACACCACCCTCTCCTGGGTGTCCTCGTCCCTTTCCAGCCATTTGTCTTTCTCATCATTCTTTGACCATCATTCTCCTCTGTCCAGCTTATACATGTTCTGAGTCTCAGGTGTTATTGTTGTTTTCTTTTTAACCCTTTTTTAAATTGCATTTTCTCCTGAAATGAATCCACTTTGTGGCTTTAAACATCACCCAGATGCCAGTGGCTCCCAAAGTTTCATTTCTGAGGAGGAGTCCACTGCACCGTCCAGACCCCATCTATATCAGGTTTCAGAAAACTGTTCCTGACTCCCTAATCAAAATTGCCTTTCCCTCTTCCTCCCCAGCTCTGGTCACAAATTTTAATTAAATATTATTTTGTAATTTTCTGCTTCTTTAGCTCGTATGCAAATTTTTCTTGCTAAGAGCTCTTTTTAGCATTTCTGGGAAACTATCTTTTTTTTAGGTACTAAAAAAGAAAGTAGAAAATATATCAGAAAGGCTGAAGATGTCATGTAACTCAGTAAAATAATTTTATATTGTGGTTTTTAAAACTGAAGCAGGGGGTGATAACAGCTAAAGGCATAGGAGACGAACTGACCACCTGATGGTGACAGATAACATTTGCGGGCCTCTTACTTGGTATTGGGCAAGGTTCTAAGCACATTATGCGGATTAGCTCATTAACTCCTCCCAGCAACCCAGTGCGGTCAACTCCTACCATACCCATTTTACAGATGTGAGCCAGCAAAGGGAAGTAGCTTACCCAATCCAGCTAGTAAATAGTAGAGCCAAGATTCAAACCTGGGTAGTCTGGTTGCAACAACTGCACCCTTAACCACAATGCTTTACTGGTCCTCAAAGAGAATGTTTCTTATTGTAGTTTGTTGCCTTTTTGCTTTTCTAAGGGCTTCAGAGAGTCCTAGATCTTGACTACCTAACCACTATCATTTTCTGCCATCTTCCTTTTCTACAGCTACCAGTTGATCTATTAGAAACCTAGACCCCCTTATTTCTCTGTACCACTAAGTCATCACACGTACAACCTCCAGACTTAGGCCTGCCTTCTGGAGGTCATGAGGTGATAATTTGTGAAATGCTACATCCTTGGTTTCTCATGATACTTTCTTAGACAAACCTCACACTGATATCATTTATGTATGTGTCTGTCCCCTGAGCTAAACTATAAACTTCCTGAGGATGGAGATACGGAGATATCTTCTGTCTCTTAGACACTTCTAAATCCCCTGGAATGATTCATGGCACTTGTTCAAAAATTTAGTAATTGTCTCATTATGCAATAAAATGCATTCGGTATCTAAATATGGCTATCATTTGTAAAAAGAACTTAAAGTAAGGTATTAAATAAAATAAAGATGAAAGCATTTTCAAATGATGCCTTTTCAGATCAAGCCAAAAATATTGGTAATCTAGTGAATACTGAAAATCTCGAAGGCATGCAATAACAATACTTCATCTCCTCAGTGTGGAACTTGTGATTTCTGTTAACACGGAAGACTTTAAATGTATTTGTTGCTAACTAGGACAGCAGCGTACTTTGCTGTGTTTATAATAATTTAGTCCATGAGAACTGCCTTTCTTACCTTCAAAGGTGACTATTTGTTGAAGGATGCATAGTTTTAATATGAATTTTTTAAGTACTTAAAGTTCAGATCTGCCTAAAGAGAACAAAATCAAGTAAATCTCTCAAGACAGGTTGACATCCTATTGTCTTTACATTCGCATTTGTATTTAGTTTTCTGTACTTGTTTCAAAATACAGTAGCTATCAAATTGAATATACAATCACTGTAGCATTATTAATTTCTTTTGCAAACACACCTGACTTTTTAATATATACTCATGTGTTATTATATCTTGCAGACAAACAAGAAAATTCCGTGATGCTGAACAAGAAAAAGATAGAACATTGCTTAAGACCATCATAAAAGTTTGGAAAGAGATGAAATCCCTTCGAGAGTTCCAGAGATTTACAAATACTCCCTTGAAACTTGTTTTGAGAAAGTAGGCTTTTTTGAAAAATTATTTTATTGGGCTATATCATACATTAAGAAAAACGTATAAAACATGGATATAGTTTTAAAAGTAATTACAAACAAATATGCATGTAACCACTTCCCAGGTTAAGAAATAGAACATTGCATACCTGAGCAGCCCCTCCCAAATAGCATCCTCCTCAATCCCCAAAATAACAACTACCTGGACTTTTGTGATCATTGTTTTCTTGCTTTTATACTTTTGCCAACTATGTGCAATCCCTAAGAATATATAGTTTAATATTGCCTGTATTTGACTTATACATAACTGAAAGTATGTTGTGTGTATTCTTTAGTGAATATATACATGCTTCTTTTCTTCAGTATTGTGTTTGTGAGATTCATCTACTTGACAGCACATTGCTGTAGTTAGATTTCTTTGCTTTATAATACTTCATTATATGAAAATAGCCAAACTTGTCCATTTCTGTTGATGGGCATTTGAGTTTATTCCATTTTCAACTGTTACAGAAACCACTTCTGTACTTTTGGCATTTTTGTACTTGTCTTTTAGGGTACATGTCCCCAAGATTTCATTTCAACTTTACATTGCTGATTCTAAACATATTCCAGAAGTTGTGCTGATTCATGTCTTCACGGGGGTTCTCGTAGGTCCATATCACCCATATCATGCCTATCACCTAACATTTTGCTGACCTGCTGACATGTTTTAATTTATATTTTCCTGACTATTCATGAAGGTGAGCATTTTTTCATACATGCATTGACTATTTGGATTTCCTCTTTTGTGAGGTGTCTGTTCAAGGCTTTGGTCACTTTTTGGACTGGATTATTTATCTTGTTATCTTTTTTGGTAATTTGTAGGCATTCTGCATATAACATGGATATTTGTTAGTGGTGTGTATTGCAGATATCCTTTCCTACTCGTTAGTTGTCTTTTTACTCTCTTTTTGTTGCTTTTTGATGGATACAAATTCTTAACTTTAAAAAAACAAAATACATTAGTTTTTTTCTTTTACAGTTGGTGCTTTTTTTATGCTTCTTAAGAAATGCTTCCCCTGAGTCATGTAGACATTCTATGATATTGTCTCCTATAACATTTATAGTTTTAGCTTTCACATTTCATCTTTAATTTATTTGGAATTGACCTTCATTTGTGGTGTGGAGAAAGTAAGCTTGATAATATTTCTGCTACCTAATTCACTAGACTTTTATATATGCTTAAGAGTACAGCTTATCACAACAAGAGCATCTATGCTGCTGGTGTTGGTCCCTTTCTGATTGTTTCACCTGGATAAGTGTTGTGTCCATATACTGACACAAATAGTAATAAATGTGGGCAGTTATCAGACATATTGCTTTGAAAACAGCCATATTACAGCCAAAGATAGCTACAAATTGTAAGTTTTCTTTGGCTGTAATTATAAAATTGAAAAAAAAAAAAAGCTTAGTTTTCAGGACAAGTATAAGACTGTGTGATCTTTGAGACCAGGGACCCTGTTGTCGTTGTATATCTGGTCTCTACCAGAGCACTACCAGAGTATCTTCTCAGTTAATGTTGGTTAACAATAGTAACAAATTTAGGCAGTTATCTGACATATTGCTTTGAAAACAGCCATATTTCAGCCAAAGAGAACTGCAAATTGTAATTTTTCTTTAGCTGTAATTATAAAATTGAAAAAAAAAAGGTTTTCAGGACAAGTGTAAGACTGTGTGATCTTTGAGAGGAGGGACCCTATTGCCATTGTATATTTGGTCCCTACAAGAGCACCTGCCACTTAGTATCTGCTCAGTTAATATTGGTTAACAAATTCAGATATGCTACCCCACAAAAATAATGGCTGTCTCCCAGAAATTCCAGTGTTTGTGCTTTCAAATTCCATCTCCTAGGCTGAGCCTCCCACAGAAGCAGTACAGAAATCCTTGGCAGATTATTTTCTCTCTCCCTCCCTCCCATCATCCCTGCTGCTAACTCTCCCTCCATCCCTCCCCTCCTTCTTTTTGAGTTTATAGGGTAAACTAAATTTATAGGCATTTTACCCATAAGGTCATAACACTCCTTCCCCTGATAAGTAGCTATCTTCCAAATTCTTTTGGAGTACCCTTTTTTCACATTCTTGATTCATCTAGCCACCTTATAATAAAGCATAGTTTTTCCCACAAAAAAAACTATTCAAGTTTACTCATGCTTTTGAATAGCAATGAGAAAAGTGAATGGTTTCCTGTATATCAGAGATGGAACATAATTTTGAGGCCAAATTCCCCCTGGTGTTTATAAATTTCGGGTACCACTGTGCATCCAAAGTGATTTACTTGGTAGTCATCCTAGAGAGCTGTAAGAGCTTGTGCCCTGGGGGACTGTAAACTGCTTAAACTCCAGGCGACATGTGTCCATAAGCAAATATTTGTCAGCTTTATGCACTTGTCTAGGTTTATGTAAAATGGATTACGAAGCTTAACTGCCTTGGGGGAAATAGGGCAGTCAGTATTCGGCACCATCTCCAAAGTGCTGGGTGGGATGGATGCAGTCACCGCACATTTGCCGCCATCTACCAGGAGAGCCATGCTGTTCATCAACGTGTTAAGGGCTCTGAAAAGATGACCAGCAAGGAACCTTTCACACTTATTTATTAATCCAGTGTTGATATGACCACAATATCTTTTCCTGGTGGTACATCTCACAGAACTAATGTCCTACAGAATACACTGTGGGAAACAGTGGTTTGAACTGGGCTGATCTCCTGGAGGAGTATAAGCAAAATCATCAAAGAAAAACCCAAATCCTCCATCCAAAGTGAAAAAAGTGGTTTCACCATCATTCTCAGCAAACTATCACAATGACAGAAAACCAAACACCGCATGTTCTCACTCACAGGTGGGAAGTGAACAATGGGAACACTTGGACACAGGGTGGGGAACATCACACACCAGGGTCTGTCGGGGGGTGGGGGGCTGGGGGAGGGATAGCATTAGGAGAAATACCTAATGTAGATGATGGGTTGATGGGTGCAGCAAACCAACATGGCACATGTATACCTATGTATCAAACCTGCACGTTGTGCACATGTACCCTAGAACTTAAAGTATAATTTTAAAAAATTAAAATTAAATTTTTTTAAAAAGTGGTTTCAGGGACTCAGTAGCAACAAAATGAAGCAGTTCCTCAGAGACTTGAAGAAGTCATAAAATAACTAATGAAATTTCCACCACTATCAGTTGAGAACTTACAGGCCCCATGTCAGCATACCACACAGATCATTTAACGCAGAGAGGCATGGCGGCTCAGTGTTCAGTGGGTTGGGCTCATATGCAGCCCTTCCACTCACCAGCTGTGTGTTCTTGGGTAACTTACTTAACTTCTATGTGCCTCTGTCACCTCATGTATAAGATGTGGATAATAATAGCATCTGCCTCACAGGGTTGTGAGTTTACATGTGTGACATTTTTAGAAGAGGAACTGGCACATAGGAAGCCCAATATAAGTATTTGCTGTTATTATTGCTCTCTTACTTAATTTCCAGAAATAACCAAGGGACTGCAAATTATTTTAAAGGGAAAAAGCTGACCAGAAAGCAGATGAAGAAGCGTATGAAGCAGAAATTCAAGCTGAAATAAGTGAACTGTTAGAAGAGCACACGGAGGAGTACGCACAGAAGATGGAAGAATACAGAACGTCGTTACACCAGTGGAAGGCCTGGAGGAAAGCGCAAGTATGTAAACAAACACTCAGCCTGGAATAGGGCTGGCCAGGAAGGGTCTTGGAGGGCAGCCTCCAGCACAGGAGTGGGGAAACCAGACTGGCAGACTAGAGTATCCTGTGGCTCCCTCTGTCTCTTCCCCATCCCCTGGCTAAGGGATAAAAGGATGAATGAAGTGACTGGCTAATGCATTTGCTTAAAAAGCCACCCAGCTGACTGATACCAGAGCCAGCTTTGTCCACAGAGAATGCTATGGTAGCACTCTGTGACTATTTACGTAATAATGTAGTAATCACTAATGCAATGTGTCCAGCACTGTGCTGAGTATCTTACATGCATTATTCCATTAAATGTAGGGATTGATGCTTCTGAGTTTCCTTCAGAAAATTATATAACTTTATGCACATGACCCTACAAAACTGAATCCAAGGGCAACAAATAATAGATCAGGTAGACCTGCAATGCTCATTGTGCTTACATGCCTTATTTTAATATTTTAAGATGTGTCCTTAGCCTTGAAAACCAAAATTAATGATTACATGAATACCTACCATTTTTTAAGCTCTTTCTAGGGACTAGGCTGTATGACAAATGCTTTTTAGGCATTTCAACAGTCTCCTTTCAACAGCCCTGGGAGAAATTTCCTGGGCTCCATTCTGTAGATGAAAAAACTGAGGCACAGAGAGGTCAGGTGGCTTAGTGACCTGCCTGATTACACACATCTGGTTGAAATGGGGCTGGGGTTTGCATCCAGGTCCATCTGGCTATGAAGACTGTGCTCTTAAATGAAATTCCAAAATTCCCGTTTGATGTCATGTTGCCTCTAACTCAACAGAGGGCCAAGAAGAAGAAAAGGAAACAAGCAGCAGCAGAACATCCCGATGATGAGATTGCAGAGCCGTATCCCAAGGAGGACCTTGTGAAGCCCAGCCCTCCAGAGCCCACTGCTCGGGCAGTGATAGAGCAGGAGGTGAGGGAGAGAGCAGCCCAGAGCAGGAGAAGGCCTTGGGAGCCCACGCTGGTCCCGGAACTAAGCCTGGCGGGAAGCATAACACCCAATGACCAGTGCCCCAGGTGAGTGGATGCTCTGACCATAAATGAGGCTGACATCTGTTACACATGTTCACGTGGGCACATGCACACACACATGCACAACATGGGGAGTGTACACTTACTGACCTACAGGAGCATCAGGAGAATCATTAACTCTGAATGAATATTAGGTTGAACCACATGAAATTGCTGACATTTGCCCACTTTAGGTGATTTCATATGATTCACCTACCTCATGCATCTGCACTGGCCACTCAGGAGCACACCGGAAAGCTCCCTGTAGGAGAAGCATCCCAGTTGCAAATCTCTGCCTGCTCTTCACAGTGGCTGTCTGTGTGGCTTTTGATTTGAGTCCCTTATCTGCAACCTCAATGAGTCCTTTGGTCCACTGGTAGCATGTCCCACCTTTCTGGCACAGGCACGGATGCCTTTCCTTGCCCCTTCCTTGATTTCAGCTGCTCCAGGGATCAGCTTCTCTCCTTGAAGACCCCCAAAAAAGTTGTGGGTGGTATTTAAGTCAGGCCATCTGAAGCACACCCTCCAGATTTGATAAAAATACATGTCTAGTCATTCTCACTTGATGCCTAAGAGAAACATCACTTGATTTATATACATTTGTACATATAATAATTCATAAACATACATTTGTAAGTTCATCTTTTTTAAAATTATAACATAATAAAAATATTTTTGTTTCCTGTTTATTCTTTCCTTCACCGAATAGCCATGGTTCTCAAAGTATAGCCCTGGAATCAGCAGCATCAGTATCACTGAAGACTTGTTAGAAACATAAACTCAGGCCAGGCATGGTGGCTCATGCCTGTAACCTCAGCACTTTGGGAGGCCGAGGCAGGAGGATTGCTTGAGGCCAGGAGTTGGAGACCAGCCTGGGGAACAAAATGAGACCTCACCTCTATTGAATAAATAAATAAATACCCCAAACATTTTTAATACCTCACATTGAAATAAATACGTTTAAGAAAGATTAATAAAAACTAGCCAGACAATTATTTAAAGTCAACCAACTAAACAGAAATTTTAAAAATAATTTAAAAAAAGAAAGAAATGCAAACTCACAAGTTCTACCTGAGACTTACTGAACCTGAAACCCTGAGGTGGGGCCTAGAAAACTGTTCTCACAAGGTTTCCAAGTGATTCTGATGCATGTTATGGTATATTATCATTAATTAAAGGGAGTCCATTAAAATAATCGATACCACAAAATCTCAGGCTTAGTTCTCCAGTAAATAGAATATCTATCATGAATACAGGGACTATTGTACACTGGAATCTTCAATATCCCAACGTGAAAAATGAGAATTCAAATAAAGTCAGTCAGCCTCCGAGTTCATTAAAATGTGGGAGTTAATTAGGATGTCATTATAAGACTTCTCAGTCTTGGTTTCAAACTTCTGCTAATGTTCTAATGATTATTTTTAAATTATAGCTTTTTGTGCATTTTCATGTGTTCCTTCAACTTCACATATTAAGATGTTATACATAAACTATTCCCCTGCACTAAGTAAGCAATTTTCAAGGCAAAAGTACCATACCCTATAATTTTGACCTGAATGTTCAGAATATGTGATGACACAGCATGCTTTCTAAAAGGAAAATTTGGGCTTGATTTGGTAATCTTTTATGAGTGGAGTCTAAGTCTTGGGTGTCTTGGATACTTCTTGCAAATTTGCTGTGAAGTATCCTTTATTAAAAAAATGCTGAAGTAATTTGAGCTATTTCATCTAGAATAAGTCTAAATTATAGACATGTAAAAAGTTAAAACTACCACCCCCTTTAATGAGTAGAGAATTCCTGTTTGGAATGATGAAAAAGTTCTGAAGATGGATAGTGGTGATGGTTAGACAACATAGTAATTGTATGTAATGCCACTGAACCATACACTTAAAAATGGTTAAAGTGAGAAACATTACGTTATGTTATACATATTTACCACAATGGAACAATTTTTAATAAACTACCATCCCCCCCAAAAAAAAAAACCTAAGCTTGTTTCAAATTTTGATGCCCTAACCTTTTCCTTTCCTCAATTAGCTTGAATTGCTATTGACTTAACCAATAACTGGCATTTTTTGTGGACGTCTGTACACATATGTACAATAAAATTAAAGACCAATGGGAGTTTTTTTTTTAACTTTCTGATTCAGATTATCTTTAAAAATAAGGAACATTTATTAATACTCTGCATCCATTGAACATTCACTTACTGCCTGAAAACGTTGAGAAAAACTTGGTATCTTGGAAAAATGAACTAGATCTTACTGCTACAATATGCTGCTGTATTTTTAGAATAAAACTTCTCACCCAAATATAAATCATTATTATCCCTCATGTCTTGAATTTATTCCATTTAACAAGGAATATGTGAACTTAAAACTTTGGGACACAAATGTAAAGCTTGCCTGAAAAACCTGAGGAGACTATAGCACAACGATGAATGGACTCTAGTTCTTAAATCCTCTGTGCCCTTTTGAGTGTCTATTAATGGCTTCTCCATAAATTCTATACTACTCTGCAAGACGTGTGGCTCCTCTGGTTAAATAAGGGCTGACATGATTGGGAGAGTTGCCTGCAGTGTGTCTTGTTCTGTTCAGTTCTTATTTATCATATATTTTGGTGATCTTAGTAAATTATTACTAACTCCACCTGTGAACGGTCTCCTTTTGCAGAGCGGAGGTCTCAAGAAGGGAGGATGTAAAGAAGCGCTCAGTGTATTTAAAAGTGCTCTTCAACAGCAAGGAGGTGTCCAGGACAGTCAGTCGGCCACTAGGAGCAGACTTCCGAGTTCACTTTGGGCAGATTTTCAATTTGCAAATAGTCAACTGGCCGGAGAGTTTAACACTTCAGGTACACATTTTAATTATAGTTACTGGCCGGGCACTGTGGCTCATGCCTGTACTTTGGGAGGCCAAGGTGGGGAGATCACTTGAGGCCAGGAGTTCGAGACCAGCCTGGCCAACATGGCAAAACCACATCTCTACTGTAAATACAAAAAAAAAAATGAGCCAAGTGTGCTGGCGGGCGCCTGTAATCCCAGCTACTCACGAGGCTGAGGCAGGAGAATCTCTTGAACCCAGGAGGTGGAGGTTGCATTGAGCTGAGATCACGCCACTGTACTCCAGCCTAGGCGACAGAGTGTGACTCTGTCTCAAAACAATAGTAATAATAATTATTATTATAGTTACTGCCCCAATAATTTTTTGTTCATTATGGGTGTGAGATGATTTTAAATCATCCATTGGTTATACAAATGTCTTGATAAGAGTCTCAAGCCTCTTCCTTGGCACATCTGTTCTTAAAGTCTTGGAAGAAAGAGATCTGTTCCTCAACTCACCTACTGAAAATGCTGGCAGAATAACTCTGGCCACAGTGCTCTGGAGTGTCTGCCTTGAGATGGGAGAGGGGTGCTGAAGGGAGTGGGGCACAGGGAGATCTCCAGCTCATTCATTGAAGACATATTTCAACATCACCCTCTACAAGGACTCTAGCGTAATACAACAGAGAAATCAATTATGCCACAATCACAGGAGGTTATGATGTGGGAAAGATACAGGTGCTAGGATCCCCCTAAAATTAATAAATCTCCCCATTAGCCTAAATCCCACCGTTAGCAATATATTTATTTGAGTCTATTTTAGTTTCCTGGGGAAACTAAACTATAACAAGGAACCACTAACTTGGTGGCTTCAAAACAGAAATGTGTTTACTCACAGTTCTAGAGGCCTAAAGTCTGAAATCAAGGTGTCAGCAGGGCCATACTCCTCCAAAAGCTCTACAGGAGTATCTTTCCCTGCCTCTTCCAGCTCCTCCTGGCACTTAGAGTTCCTTGGTTTGTGTTAGGATAACTCCAATCTCTGCTTCCATCTTCACATGGCCTTCTCTGTATCTCTCTCTGTGGGTCCTCTTTTGTCGCTTATAAGAACACTCTTATCGGATTTAGGGCCCACCCTAATCTAATATGACCTTATCTTCATCCTTAATTAATGACATCTACAAAGACCCCATTTCCAAATTAGGTTGCATTCTGAGTTTCTGGGTGGACATCAATATGTGGAGGATGCTATTTAACCCATTACAATGTCTTCAGTCTTGCTTGTTCTTTCGGTGACTCTTCTCCCACAATGCTAACAGGTCTCTCTTATGATCCTAACAGGCTTGTTAACTAGGATTGCAGCTTTGTGGCATGCATGCCCTTGTTTCCCCACCACCAGCCAGGCAGAAATCACAGATCCTCATCCATCACTTAGGCAGAAATTCCTCACTCCCCTCCACCACCCTTGCCAGAAAGCAATAATTGATGGTGCTATTTTTGTTGTGTTTTCCCACTGAGCCTGAATATAATTTTAGAACTCTTCTCAATACAGTACTTCAGGTAGCCACTACCTAGTGGCTATAACTATATTCCTAGTGAGTACAACTGACAAAGTCTGCAGGTACCATCACGGCTGTATAATTAATAAAATATTTACATACTTCTGTACTGACTGATAAATAGCTGCTGCCCTGACCTTCCCAGATGCCATCCTGGCCACATAAGCCCCACTTCAAAGACCCCTGGACCTTCCCACAATTGACCAATTAAAGGGGATGGCTGACCAAGGCCATTGCCTCCAGGGTCTTGTTCCCAAGGTGTGGTGGGCAGCTCTTCTAATGAACCCAGGAGGTGGGTTCAGTACTGCGTATTGTTCAGTATTTTGAATATCAAGCCCCGCCTAGACCTCAGTAGTTAAAAACCTTCTACAACCTGTAGAGGACGTTCACGACAGCTGGGATGTGTTCTTTTGACAGTGGGAAGGAAGCACAGAACTGCATGGAAAGAGAGGAGGGGGTGCCAAGAAATGGGAGGCAGAACTGAAAGGGCCGGCACTGGGCACCCAAGGTCAACTGCCTTGGCTTAGAATTCCTCCAGAGCCTGTGGCAGTTTTGTCCTGTACCTTTTAATCTGTGATCTGGGGGTGGGTGAGGGCAGGGGTGGTCCTCATTTACAAAGCACCAAGCATCAAGACTCAAGCAAAATTCCTTTGCTGTACTGATAACAGGATTGATATCTGCACAGCTGAAATTTTTTTCTTGAAATTTTAGAACTTTAGAATTTAGCTTAGTCTTGTCACTCATATAACTCTTTAAAATGCCATCTAATTTTTTTAAATGTCTGTGTATTCTGAAACTTGAAAAAAAAAAAACTTTTGGCTGCTAACTTAAACATAATATGAGTGAGAGGAGAAAGCAAGTAAAAAATGGTTTTAGAAAGGGGATTGGAGCTGGAGGTTTGGTGAAAACCTGAGATTTTCTTAAGCCTGAAAATTCCCTTTCTGAATATCAACCGGTGGAAAATACTTTCTTTTTTTTTTAAATTTTATTATTATTATACTTTAAGTTTTAGGGTACATGTGCACAACATGCAGGTTTGTTACATATGTATACATGTGCCATGTTGGTGTGCTGCACCCATTAACTCGTCATTTAGCATTAGGTATATCTCCTAATGCTATCCCTCCCCCCTCCCCCAACCCCACAACAGTCCCCAGTGTGTGATGTTCCCCTTCCTGTGTCCACGTGTTCTCATTGTTCACTTCCCACCTATGAGTGAGAACATACGGAGTTTGGTTTTTTGTCCTTGCAATAGTTTGCTGAGAATGATGGTTGGTGGAAAATAATTTCTATTAATGTTTACTTCTTCCTTGATTTATAACTCTGAATGAACACAGAGAATGAAATGAGGTGATTTTCTCTGAAGGTAAAAGTAGAGAGTTGCCCAACTCTGCATGGGAAAGGAGAGCAGGGGCAGCCTTCAGATACGTGGTTGCTGGACACAGCCCCTGTGAGGTCCCTGCCATCCCTGTGGGGTCCATGTGGACTCTCTATTCCATCTCCTCTGGGGCTTCTGCAGAGGCTGATGACCTGGAACACTTGAAGGGCTTCTCTTCCTCTGTCCTCTTAGCAGTGTCAGTGGGGTCTGTTATCCTACTTCCTGAATTTCAGCTAATCTCTTCATCTCATCGCCACTCACTGGGATGCATGATTATTTGAGCCACTTAAACTATGTACATCATCACAACTGGAAGACACCATTCAATTTCAGATATGTTTAAATGATAAAGTGTATTACACTATACGCCACTAACAACAGATTAAGAGCAGCCTTTCTTAGCCAGGGATTCCCTGCAGGGATTCCTTTCCATTTGGATGGAACATTTAAAATCCGAATGCCTTGCTAGGTAGAGTTGAATTCTGAAGCCTCCCATCTTCACTGCCTCCCACATTAACCTGTCTGCTGTGCCCTTGAACACGTTCACTTAAATTTTAAAGTAAGACTTACTACACACAAAACATTGTCTAAACTAAGACTAAAACTTGACTGAGAAAGTAAAGAAACGCAAACTCCGGAAGCACACTTGCTGCTCCTCTGTCACCTGCCCTGAATAGAGGAAGAACTGCAGGGGCCCACAGGAGTCCCTCCCTTTCTACAGGCATCAATAGTGAAGACGTCAGTATTCAGAGTTCTGCTTCCTAGTCTGACTTCCATCATCAACTCATCCTTCCTGTTCCTCCCCTACAGAGGAAAAGCTGGTATCAGGAAGACCAAGATTAACATGAGAAGACCAGATAGAGAGCTAGAAGGAAGAGCAGAAGACAGTAACGAGGCAGGCAGGAAGGAGAGGAAGTGGGCCAGGAGACATCCGCTGGCAGACTCAGAAAGACGAGAGAGAAGGCAAGAAGGCCTCCCCTCCTGCAGCTGCCCAGCCATGCCTCCACTGATGAGTGAGAGCTCAGACTACCCAGGCAGCCTGTGAAACACACTCCCACTATGGGCACTTCTGAATGTTCTGAATTACTTTAGAGGGAGAGACTATCTTCTGTCTCCCACAGCACACCAGTATTTTATTTCACATATATTCTAAAATGTAAACAAAGCCTTCAATACTATCTCCTGCTTATTGCCTTGAATATTAGCTTGCTGTGGATGTTATAGTCAAAATAATTTTTGGAAAACCAATGTGACAATACTATGAAATACATTTTTAAATAAAAAAGCAAAGTTACCCAGAATATTATCCAGAATATATTCCTAGGCAATAAGCTTGGTCCTAAAAATAAATCATGTAATTTTTCAAAAAATTATAAATTAAGGGAGTTTTGACTAAGTTCTTAAGCTATTTAAAGGGATTTGATAACTGCCCAAATCTCATATCACAATGGCATAATGGCATAGTTTTTTAAGACTGAGTAGTGACTACAGATTAAATTAATCCAGGAGATACTGTATTTCAAGTCTCTAGTCATAGTAAGTACTGTGCTATTTGGAAATTTTCCATATGATTGCTAGATTTAAACTAGGGAAGAATTACTGGCAACTTTAGGAGGGTAGAAAAACTCACCTAAAATACATCTGTTAATGCCAATGCTATCAAATTCTTAACTTTAAAGCATAGTATATTTCAGAAAAAGTTCTAAGATTCTCAAAACTATAATGCATCAACTGATAACTCAGCAACCAAGCGGTCAATGTTTTCTGCTTGATTGTGAAAAGCCAACTGAGTATCTAAGCCAGGGTGTTGTGGAGAATTGGAAGCCATGTATACAGAGGGGCACATGGGACCCTGCCTCAGGAGTTTCAGTCCAGCTAGGATATAAGGGAGAGCTACAAAGAATCAATACTCACTGGTGCATAGATGTTAACGACCTTTGAAAGGAGCAGTGTAGACTGTGATGTCTGATTTCTTGCATGTTTGTAACCATAAGGCTCAGAGCTTCTAGCCAGGCTTGAGATAGAATGTCAAGGCAGTTCTACAAGCAGAAGGTAAGTCCAAAGGCTGGCACAGAAAGCCAGAAGTGAGGGGATGGGCTCAGGGCCTGGCAGTAGAAATAGGAAGAAGGAATTAATTAAAGTAAGATTGCAGCCAGAATTGGTGGAATCCACAGAGCTTGATGACAGTTTAACTTGAAGTGAAAAGGGGAGAATCAGAGTTGGCCAGGTACAGTGGCTCACACCTCTAATCCCAGCACTTTGGGAGGCTGAGACGGAAGGATAGCTTGGGCCCAGAAGTTTGAGACCAGCCTGTGCAACCTAGCGGGACCCCATCTCTACAAAAATTTTAAAAAATTAGCTGGGCATGGTGGTACATACCTCTAGTCCCAGCTACTTGGGAGGCTGAGGCAAGAGGATTGCTTAAGCCTGGGAGTTTGAGGCTGCAATGAGCCATGATCACGCCACTGCACTCCAGCCTGGGAGACAGGGTGAGACCCTGTCTCAAAAAAAAAAGTTGGCCCCAAGAGAAGGATGAGATTGGACTTCATGGGACAGGGGAGTTGGAGCCAGGCCACAGTCCTTCCAGAAAGGTCTTGAAAATCTTGGCTTTGGAGGCCTTTCCAAAATAAATGTGTAGGGTTTTTAAAATGAAATTTGGCTTAGAAACTTAAAAAGCTTTGCCTTCATTTTTGTGTCATTCGCATATGTAACTTTATCCTACATGCATCTTCTCAACACCAAAACAACTAACAACAGTGGTATAATATTGCTGGGTGCCTTTTAAATTTTTTAACATTATCATTTTTCCTTATTAGTCAATCCTGTTAAGCTTTTGTATTCCTGGCATGTGGATTGAGATAGGGAAATTCTCCTTTTAACCTACTTGGTGATGGCTCAGCCTTCTCTTCTCAGGGCCTTTCCTAATTTCTCTGGCTCATCTGAGGAATACCTCCTCTATCAGCGTGGGAATAACAGTCATATTTGGAGAGGTGTCCTTGTTTACCCTCGCCTACCTCACTTTTGTGGTTGCTGTTGGTTCTTTACAGACCCAAGTCCAAAACAGATGTTTTCACATACATCTTACTTGCCATGCTTTAAACTGGATGACAGCAAGTCAGACTGCTGATCCCATAAAGCCCTGCTGTGTGCAGTTGGAAAGGTCAGGTGTGTGCAGGTGGTTGAGGGCTGGTAGGAAGTCAGCTGGAGGCTGCAGGGAAGACGGGTTGCATGAGGCAAGAAGACAGGTGTGGTCATCTAAAGGTAAGACAATGAGGGCTTGAATGAGACAGGGCCTGTGAAACTGGGAAATCTCTAGGAAATGTTTAGTTAAGTGTCTACTGCAGAACCACAATATTTACATATGTTATCTCGTGCTATGCTGAAGAAAGCCATGGGTACTATAATAGGAGAGTTCCCATTAAAAAAAAAATTTTCCTTGCTTTATTTCTCTGACAAAATGACAGATATAGAAACGTCTGCAGGGAAAAAACATGCTGATTCCATGCTGTCATTTTAGATGGGAAAAACAAAACACGTGATTACTTTTCTTTTGTTCCTTTACAATATTCTGTGATTTTTTAAACTTTTTTATTGATACATAATAATTGTATGTATTTATGGGGTACATGTGGTATTTTGATACATGAATAGAATGTATAATGATCAAATCAGGGTATTTAGAATATCTATTACCTCAAACATTTATCATTTGTGTTACAAACATTTTAAATCTTCTCTTCTAGCTATTTTGAAATATATGGTAAGTTATTGTTAACTATAGTAACCCTACTGTGCTATCAAACACTAGAACTTACTCCTTCTAACTATATTTCTATACCATTAATGAACCTCTCTTCATCCTCCTCCTCTATCTCCTCCCTTCTCAGCCTTTGATAACCATCATTCTACTCTTTTCCTACATAAGATCAGCTTTTTAGGCTCCTATATATTAGTGAGAGGCCAGGGGTGCTGCTAAGCATCCTACAACATACAACTCACCACAACAAAGAATTACTTGGCCTGAGAACCCTCAGCACCATTGAGAGAAAACAAAAATGAAACTAAATTATACAGAGATCTACTTATAAATACCTACTTAAGGCTCAAAGTACCCATTTCCTAATTTTTAAAAATAGCATTTCTTCCTAGCATTTAAAAGAACTTCTGGGCCAGTACAGTGGCTCACCCTCTAATCCCAGCACTTTGGGAGGCCATGGCGGGTGGATCACCTGAGGTTGGGAGTTCAAGACCAGCCTGGCCAACATGGAGAAACCCCGTCTCTATTAAAAATAGAAAATTAGCGGGGCGTGGTGGTGCATGCCTGTAATCCCAGCTACTCGGGAGGCTGAGGCGGGAGAATTGCTTGAACTCAGGAGGCGGAAGTTGCTGTGAGCCGAGATCACTCCATTACACTCCAGCCTAGGCAACAAGAGCAAAACTCCGTATCCAAAAAATAAATAAATAAATAAAAGAACTTCTGCTATCTTAAGAGAGTAGGAAATAAAGATTGGGGAAATTCTGGATTTTTTTGGCTTTGTCAGATGGAATCGTTTTTTTCTCATTAAAAAAATCTGATAAATATCTCCTGAGACAGTAACACCAACTAGCAAACCCTCCACTTCCCTAGAGTCCATGATTGCCTCTGCCTACAGACTTGGCACCAAGAGCCCCCATTCAGTTCCCCTCTAGGCACCAGCTAGGAATGTGGCACCAGAAACTAGGAATAAGCTGCCTTCCACTGATGTCCTCAGAAACATCCTTTATGTGATTACTTAGGTTTTATTGGTCATCACCAGGCATGGTGACCAGCACAGGGAACACCTATGAGGAGTAAAAACCACCTTTCATAGCCTTTCATAGGATTGTGGTGAAGATTAAACAAGGTACCACTCCAAAAGTCCCTTAAGTCCCTGTGCTTCCTACAAAAGGATGTCTCAATAAATTTTTGTCTCAATTAATTCTGGCAAAAAATAAAAAAAAAATTGTGGTTTCTTTCATTTCAAACAAAATGAAAGAAAACACACCATTTTCTTGGGACAAGACTTCATGCCAATGAGTTTGTAATTAAGAGGTCAAACCAAGGTCTCCAGTGCAATAAATGATAACTACTACATGCTCTTTAAGCTGTGTAAGATTATAGAATTATAGGCTCTTAAGAGTGTTGGGTCAAGCAACAAATGGCACTCCTTGTCCCATCAGAGTTGTGAACCAATAAAAATATAGAGAACATTTTTTTAAAAAAGGAGGGATCACTTATAAATTAATAGAGGCTTGAGGAACATATCAGTCAATTACAACATATGGAATACATTTTGATCCTGATTCAAACAAAATGTTACAGAATTTTTTGAGGCTCTCAAGGAAATTTGAAACTTATTAATAGTTGAGGTTATTAAGGAATTATTATAAAAATAGTATTGTAATTATGCTTTTTAAAAATATCTATTATAGATACATATTGAAATATTTACAGATAAAATGATGTCTAGGTTAAAAATAATGGAGGGAGGGGAATGGTTGACAGTATAGATGAAATAAGATGGTCATAACATAGTGATCATTGAAGCTGGGGGTGACAGGTCTGTGGTATATTATTATTCCTGCATTCTGTGTGTTTGAAATTTTCCATAAAAGACTTTTTAGTATAGATCAAAATATTGCCTTTTTAACTGATAAAGATGAATTTAGAGAGTGTGTTTTAAGTGTGCCACTTATGGGCTTCCTTCTGAACTCCTGCCTATTAGAATAGCTCACAGCGAAATTAAGTCTGGGGTCCTGAATTCAGTACCTGTACAATTTCTGCCTTTGTCTTTGACCCAGTGCCCCTCCATGCTCAGCCAGCCATCTTGCAAAGGTGAGCTGATGGATACTGGGGAGGCAAGGCCAGGATAGTAGCCAGTCACCACTTCATCCTCACTCCTGGACAAGAATTCAGATCAGGCTGTAATCCCAGCACATGGGGAAGCCGAGGAGGGCAGATCACTTGAGGTCAGGAGTTGGAGACCAGCCTGGCCAACATGGTGAAACCCTGTCTCTACTAAAAATACAAACATTAGCCAGGCATGGTGGTGGGCGCCTGTAATCCCAGCTACTTGCGGGGCTGGGGCAAGAGAATCGCTTGAACCCAGGAGGCAGAGGTTGCAGTGAGCCAAGATCACCGCACTGCAGTCCAGCCTAGGTGACAGAGTGAGACTCCGTCTCAAAAAAGAAAAGTTCAGATCATATGCCCTGTAAGGGAGGGTTGGAGGAAAGGATCCATGGTGTCATCTTTGTGCATTCAAGTGGTAAGTGGAAAATATTAACTAGTGGGGGACTATTACATAAGAAGAAAAATATAAAGATTAATTAGTGGAAATAAAAGTAGTAAAATCAGCATTTTTCAAAAAATGTAAACCAGTCACAGAGACCTCATGTAGAGAAAGAATAAAACACAGGAAAGAAGCCAGGAGAACTGTGGAATATTATGTCATATTGCAAAAGTGAAGTGTGCCAAGAATACAGGGGATCGAATGGAGCCAAGGGTCCAACTGAGGCTGGATTGTGTATTCTGAAACGATGGTCGCCCTGCAATGGGGCCCTTCACCTCATGGTGATGGCATCATAATGAGACACACTGCAGTGATCAGTAGCAGGGCTGCTGATGGTCTAATTGGCTCCATCTAGGAGAAGGTCTGAGAAAAATCTGGAGTTTCAGCAGCTAACAGATAAAATGAGGCCTGACAGAGAAGAACTTGATAGATTTACTAAAAATGTAACACTCTGGAGTGCTTCTGCATATGGAGCTTCTCCAACTGATTTGGAGATTGGTGCAGATAATAAGCCATCTGGAGGCATGTCCTTACTGTCCCACCCATTCCTCCTGATGGCATTACTGTCTGAATACAACCTGAGCCTGGAAAAGGAGGAGGCCCATTCTCCTAGCAAGCTGTATATTGGTTGAATAAAAACAATTATCCTTGCCTGCTACTTTGATTAGCCTCCCTACCCAGAAGATTAGTCCAGGCAAGAAAGCTGGGTGTCAACAACTTGACCACAAACAGTTGTAAGCTCATCTCCATGGAAACCATAGTAACACAACTCAACTTTCCACACTGAGATGAGCTCTTAGGGCTGGAACAGTGACCAGCACAAATACAACATGGACTGATTATCTGAGCGTGAGCGCACACTATTGCTGTTTTTATTGGCTATTTCTCTTCTCTGGTTTTCAGGTCTATGAAACTATTGGACACAGTAGTCCCACCTTGCTGGCTGAAGTGTTTCTGCCTATTCCTGAGACTACTGTTGTCACTGGAAGGGCTCCTACTGAAGAAGTGGAGTTTAGCAGTAATCAGCATGTGACACTGGACCACGAGGGAGTTGGAAGTGGTATAGAAAGCTAATATCTTCAATGGTTCACTGTTTCATTGTCAGATTTGAATGTGTATATATCTATTTCACTTCCCAGACAACCACAGAATTATAAAATTGATATCAAAAATTCAAATTCAAACAATGATGCTATGCAACTTTTTGCCAAGTTGCTTTTTATATACTGTTGGTGACAATGTAAGTGCATATAACTCTGCAACTACGAAGTAGTTTGGCAGTGTAAGTTAAGAACCTTGAAAATGACCTTTGGTGCCTTACTTTTATTTCTAGGAATCTTTCCTAAGAAAATAATTTGAAATGAGGACAAAGATGTATGCATAAAAATGTACATCACAGTGTTGTTCATAAGCCCAAAAAGTTTGAAATAATTATAACAGGGAGATTTTTAATTAATATTCTCTCATCTCCTTCTATAATTCCAATTGGATATATGAGGGATCTTCTCACTCCTTCCTCCATGTTTCTTAACCTTTCTTTATTACCTTTGCTGTCATTTTCTTTCACTGCTACAATCTATATAATTCCTTTAAATTTGTCCTCCAAGCCATGAATTCACTTTTTGGCTGTCTCTTCTTATTGGAACTAATCCTTTCTGCTTTTCCTTCCAATTACTGTATATTTCAACTCTGGAAATTATGTTTAGTTCTTTCCCAATCAGTGTGGTCAGTTCTGACAGCTTTTTTTTCCTTTCCTCAGACTCTCAATCATTTCTTTTATACATTCATTTATTTAAATATATTTAAAATATTCTTAAATATTAGGTATCTGATCATTCCAATACCTATCTGCTTATTGGTCTGATTCTGTTGCCTCTTGTTTATGGTGTCTTGCTTCCTCATGTGTCTGTTTTTTTATTGTGACTTATATCTGGAACTTTATTTGCATTATTTATTTGAGGCCAAATCCAATCCTCAGGTCTAGAGACGTAGGTTTTAGTTCCAGCTCTGATATTCGCAAGCTGTGAGACTCTGGTAGTCATGTAACCTCTCTGCATTATCATTTTCCTCATTTATAAAATGGATCTATTAATAGCTCCTTTAATGTCTTATAAGGTTATTTTGAAGATCAAGATAGGATGTTCAATATGAAGGAAAGATCTAGAGTTACTTCATTTAATGCCTGAAAATCTTCTCCTTCAGTTGATTAAATAACTGCCCAGAGCGTTTTTACCATTAAATTCCCATTGGTAGAGGCCAAATCAGTGAGAGTTTACTGTAGCCACAACAGCTTAGTAATAATTAACATGTGTTGTGTGATCACTATTTGCCAGGCACTGTGAAAGTGCTTTGCAAATATTAACTTATTTAACTCCTGTTCCTCACTTCTGTCTTATGGTGCTTGCACGTGTTCCTTCTGCCAGTAATGCTCTTTCCCAAAATAATACACCTCTACCTCTACTTCCTCATTTTCTTCAGCCATTTACTCAAAAGTCGCCTTCATTGAGGCCTTCCTGGCCACCCCTTCTAAAAGTTTATCCCCTCTCCACTCTCCAAAGCACAAATTTTCTATATACCTTCCCTAATTTGTTTCTCTTTAGCACTTGCATACTAGTCTCTAACATACTAAGTATTTCTCTTAGTATACTAACATGCTTACATACAGTCTCTAACATACTAAGTATTTCTCTTATTTCTCTTAGTATTGCTTCTCTCCCTGACTCAAATATACACCCCATGAGATCAGAAGTTCTTTTCTTTCTCAGTTTTTAGAACAGGGATTCTTACCAGTTTTGCTTCTTTAGCGCTATCTTCAGTGCCTGCAATAGTGCCTGGCATGAAGTAGAAGCTCAAATAAGTATTTTGAATGACTAAGTAAATAAATGTCTTTGAAATAACTCTTCAAAGAAGGTGCTATTTAGTATCCCTGATTTATACATTAAAATCTATGGCTCAGAGAAGTTAACTAATTTGTCCAAGGTCACAAAGCTGTGAAGCAGGTGGACCCACTCGAGAGTGCGTCATGAGAATGTCTACTCTCTGCCATCAGAGACAGAGCTGAGCAGCTGTCAGCATCATCACCTGAAGAAATTCAGTGACACTGGCTTGAATCACATGCTCCATCTTCATCACCCCCACCCACTCCAAGTTCCATTTGTCTACTATCTGCTTTCTTGCCAGGACTAGGCTCAGCCCCTCTTTCTAAACAGCAGCCTGTTTAATCTGTTGTTTCCCTAGGAGTGCCCTTCTCATTTGAAGCTGATGGCAGTAACCAGCTGACTCTGATGACCTCAGGGAAAGTGTCTCATAGTGTGGCATGGGCCATTGGAGAAAACGGGATACCTTTAATTCCTCCATTGTCACAGCAGAACATCGGATTTCGGAGGTAATACATGGCAAGAGTAAATTGCTGAGCAATGTTAGTGCTATCATTGAAGATACCCAAGGGGAAAGAAAGCCTGCAATATCATATTCTTTCCTTTTATTGTCAGGTGCCAGTATTTTCAAGAGTTTTTTATTCTTAAGGTAAAAACAAAAAATGTTTTATAATAACCTCTAGTCCAAAAAATTAAAATATTAATAGCCTAAGAAATATTAAGTGTTTATCGGTATTAGATACAGTGAAAAGAACTTAATCTTCACAGTAACTCTAGGAGGTATTCTCTCCCCTATTTTACAGATGGGGGAGATGCACAGCATCACAGTTGTATATATTTGGCCCTTAGTAAAGGTTTGTTGCTAATGATGATTGGTGTAGGATCTGCTGTTTACATGAAAGTCCCCATTCTCCAGTCTCCTCCCTTGATCGCTATATCCTTGAGTCTCTACTCAGAACAGAAGAAAGGCACTCTGGGCCTCACCCTAGGCCAGCCCCTCCCTGTGTTTGATGCTTGTCCCTGAAGCTTAGATTGTGGTAGCCCGTGGCCTGGGTCTTCCTCTGTCAGAGCCTCTCTCTGTCATTCCCCAGTAGATGTGTCTACAGTCAATCATTTCACCATTCCAGGCCTCAGGTGCCTCATCTCTAAAATAAAAGGATTCATTGTGATCATCAAAAAGACACTTTGCAAGTCACAGGCTGTCATGTTCAACTTGTGGAAAAACAGAATTGGGCTCGTTTAGTTCCCTTGATGCTCTCAATCCCCATAACGACCACACATGTCTATGTGATAAAAACCACAAGGAGATGCTGCTATGTGCTTTCTAAGTTAGAAGCCACTTCCAGTGGAGGCCTGACTATGCCTTTGAATGTAAGATGTCTGCATTCATTTCACTTGTGTTTAGTGCTAGAAAAATCTCCTGGGGAGTAAAGCTTTCAACTCCTCAGGATAGAAGGTAAAACACAATGTGAGTAACAAGATATGCAGGACTATTAATAAAGCCCCAGCTCAACCTTGCTGACTACTGTGGCTTCCTTTGATTTCCATGTGTCCAAAGCTGGTGCTTAAGTTCGTTGTTTAGTACTTGGTAAAACCTAAAAGGCTGGGCATGGTGGCTCAGGTCCATAAGCCCAGTACTTTGGGAGGCCGAGGCAGGCAGATCACATGAGATCAGGAGTTTGAGACCAGCCTAGCCAACATGGCAAAACCCCATCTCTACTAAAAAAAAATAATAAAATCAGCTGGGCATGGTGGCACATGCCTGCAATCCCAGCTACTTGGGTGGCTCAGGCATGAGAATCACTTGAACCTAGAAAGTGGAGGTTGCAGTGAGCTGAAATCGTGCCACTGCACTCTAGCCTGGCCGACAGAGCAAGGCTGTCTCAAAAAAAAAGAGTTGGTTTTGTTTCTTTTTCTTTTGGTTTGTCCTCAGCTATAGTGGGCCCCAGCGGCCTGGGATGTGAGGCTTTGTGGGCTTCCAGCACCAGATACAGAGGCTCCTCTTCACTGGCCAGAATCCAGGGACTGAGGGGCACTTTTATGCACTGGACAGAGTTGTAGGAATTAGTCATATCTGCAGTCCTTCCATTCCTTTTTCTTTATTGTCCTTATAATATGTTTAATAGCCATCATCATGTAAAGAAAAATGACAAAATCCTTCCTTATGATAACATTTCCTCTCATGGAGGATAATAGCTTCCTTAAGTGATGCTGTCTCTAGAACTTGAGGTCCTGATGCAAACTGTTCTGTGGTCAAGTCAGTCTCATGGAATCAACTGTTCTTTTCAGTGCTTTGAAGAAAGCAGATGCCATCTCATCTATTGGCACATCAGGACTGACGGACATGAAAAAATTGGCCAAGTGGGCAGCAGAGTCCAAGCTTGACCCAAATGACCCCAACAATGCCCCTTTGATGCAGCTAATCTCGGTATGTAGCAGGAGGCACACACGCCATTTCTTGACTTGGCCTTTTACACAATTTTCCTTTACACTGTCTTCTCCTACACAATACTGTTTAAGAACATGGGTGCTGGGTTGAATGCCAAGTTTGAATTCCAGCTCTGCTTCTTGCCTGGCTATGGGACCCAGGCAAGTATTCAGTGCTTCTAAGCCCTGTGCTGCTGTCATAGTGCGGTCATGAGGAAATAAACAGCTGCAGATAAACACTTAGCTCGGCTGGGCATAGTGGCTCATGCCTGTAATTCCAGCACTTTGGGAGGCCAAGGCAGGAGGATCGCTTGAGCCCAAGAGTTTGAAACCAGTCTGGGCAACATGATGAAACCCTATCTCTGCAAAAAATGTAAAAATGTGCTTGGCACAGTGGCGCACGCCTATAGTCCCAGCTACTAAGGAGGCTGAGGTGGGAGGATCAATTGAGTCCACAAGGTTCAGACTTCAGTGAGCTGTGATCTTGCCACTGCACTCCAGTCTGAATAGAGTGAGACTCCCATCTCAAAAACAAACAAACAAACAAACAAAACCCCTTTATCTGGGCACACAATTTGTGAGCAGTAAATATTGTTGTTGTTGTCACTCCTACCTCCAACCTCTGTAAAACTCCTAAAGGTTTTGTTTTCCCTTCTCCAGAGAGGAAGCTGAGTTCAGAAACTCAGCGTTATTTGCTTAAGGTCACTCAGCTAACAAGTTGATTTGATTTCAGGACACTTGCTTTTTTCATCACAACTTAAAGCACTGATGGGGCATTTTAGGGAAAATTTGTTTTGTTTTCTTGTTGTTGATTAATTAGTTATCATTTAGGTTTCACTTAAGTATTTACCAGATAAATTGCTCATATCTACCATAATATTCAAAATTCTTTCTTCAGTGAATTTACAAATAAATTGGAACATTAGTTTATTTTTCTTGGTATCGAATACAATTGGTTTTATTGGCAACTTCATTATTCACACAAAACCATAATAAACAAGTAGGTAAATCCAGAGGGTAGCCCTAGCAACACATCCTTATGATCATGGCTATCAGTATCTGTTTATCAATAGGATAATTGTAGCCGGTATGAACATTTTCATTTTGGTTCTAGTTTTTCCGAGTCCCATAACAAACCTTGGTTTATTCTGACTTTTATCTTTATAAACTCTCCTTCAACATGATACACCTTAGTGTGCCTAATAGAAATATTAGGAAGATTGGGTCATATTACCTAAAACGTAGTCTATTCCATGTAAAGTTTTCAAATCACATTTCAATAGACACGTCACTTTCATTATTTTCTTTTTAACTATATGTTTTCCCATCAAAGAACAAAACGGGGATTGCCTTCTTGACTGGTCTCTTGTTATGAACCAGGATTGCCTTTCCCATGCAAGGCCCCAGCACATCTTGGGGCACTGGCTTTCCCTCTGCTCAGGAGGAGGTTACAGCCAGCAAAGCACCAAGCAGAGAGGCAGGCAGCACCTGGGTGAGGTGCAGTCCACATCTGCTCAGCTTCTCAGAGGTGTCAGACTTGGCCTTCTTGAGACAATGCACAGGGGCCTTGGAGGCTGGCTGGGCTCGATCCATCTCTGGCTAACTTTTCTCAATGACCAAGGCTGTGAGGTGCTATTCAGGGTCAGGAAAGCATGGCTGTGGAGCCAAGTAGAGCTGACCAGCTGCCTCTGAGGCCTTTATCTGCATATGCGCATGACATTAAAAAGTCATATATTCGATTTTATATACGATATGTATATGGGTAATCTTATTTCTAGTAGGCACCTAGTAATACACTGTAGTCTGGCACAAATCCCTTCTTTTTCAGTCTGTATATTTGCATAATAACACTACTAGGGAAGCATGAATACCAAAAGTGAAACATATAATTTTTATTGTTTGGAAAATGATTTGTGGTATTGTTTATAGCTACTAAATGAATACAATAGCATGTGACTCGTTATTATTATATTTTAAAGTATTTTGTCTTTCAAGTCTTTTAATCTAAAACTGTTAAATGTTCCTTGACACTCAGCGCCAAGTTTCTTTGGATGAGATCTGACTGTCATCTGGAGTTTTGCATTTTCCGTTTTTTATAGGTTGCTACCAGTGGTGAATCCTATGTCCCTGAATTCTTTAGACTGGAGCAGCTGCAACAGGAGTTTAACTTTGTTTCAGATCAAGAATTAAATAGGTCCAAACGATTTAGGCTTCTTCACCTTAGAAGCCAAGAGGTGCCAGAATTCCGAAATTATAAGCAAGTTCCAGTCTATGACCGAGAAATTACGGAAAAGATATTCCAGGTAAGAAACTGCCACAGAGGGGTTAATAAAATAACAAAGTACCTGCTGTGCTGTTAGGTATACTACTGTATATGTATTTTGTTTTTGTTATGTTGTCACTAGCAATAGGGGTTTCTATTTTATTTCACTTTTATACATAACCTTTCCATGCTTTTTCTTGAATTCACCATTTAAATAATCTCTCCGCCTCAATATAATGATATATAAACTAATCAGTAACCAGGATTCTGAGTCAACTGAACTGCATACAATTAGAATTGTAGGGTTGAAAAATATCTTAGGGGTAAATATGGCTAATAATATGGCTAGTTGATTATTAATATGGCTAATTATTGAATGCCTTAGTCAGGAATTCAATTCCATTTTAATGTAGTATTTACTAAGTGTCGTGTACTCAGCACACTGGTAAAGCACTAAAGAGAAAACTAGAGGGATAGGATCTGAATAGCCATGGGATGGGTGGGGCAGGAAGGAGGTAAAGGAACAGGGCTGGGCATTCATCCTGGTCAAGGGCAGCAGGAGGAACAAAGACTCAGAGGAGGGCAGATCGCACCTCCACGTGTGAGGTGGAGGAGCCTTTGAGGAACTGCAGGTAACAGGCCTGTGTAGGTGGGGCAGGCCAGTGAAACCAGATGCATGCACTTTGTTTTTCTTTTTCCCTGCTTTTCATGAGCTGTAGACACATGCACTTTTATTAATACTTAACAAGGTAAATGGAGAGTCATCAGGAATTAGTACCAGGAATATTTTTCATGCCAAAACTATTCTTGAAGAATATGGTTGGTTATTTGGTTCTTCTCTGTATTAGTTTGGACTTTGATCACAGGAGATAAAAGCCAATTTTGAACTACCTTAGGCACCAAGGGGAGTTTACTGGATGATGAAATCTCAAAATAGCATTAAATATCTAAAAACGTGTGAATGGCAAGAGTGCATCTGTGCCTGGCCTGCTGCCAGGACCCTTCTCCATCCTCTCTCAGCTTCTTTGATGTGTTGGCATCATGCTCCTCCTTTGCAGACAGGTTTTCTCTACTTGACCACATGGTCACCAACATCATACAAGTTCACATCAAGTATCTTCAGCCAGCAGAGGTGTGTCCTCCGAGCCTGAGTTAGGTACCACTACCAGGCATTCAACTGTGACCAGAGAGTGGGATTAGAGGAGAACATAGCAGTTCCCAGGGCACACATATAATTTTGTTGACAGAAAAGGGGAGAGGCCTGAGCAGACAAAGCCAAATGTATGCATCACTCTCCTCCAAGCAGATGACCTGACTCAGCTACAGCCAGATGTTTTATGATTATGGTAATGTTTTAACTGAAACTTTACTTAAAATAGAAAAGGCAAAACTTAAGCAGGAGCTTTGGCTAAGTTGCTTGGAAGAGCTTCTCTGTGGTCTCTATTTCTTCCTGACTTAACGTTTTAACTTGTAACTACTATACAGAATTCTCTTCTACTAGGAAGGCATTTCAGCCACCTGTCTCAGAATCCTGGTTACTGGATCAAAGACCAATTCTGAACCAAAAGTTAGGAAGAAGGTGGAAGAAATATTTAAAACCACAATTTATAACTTAAATCATATGTGATAAATAATTCCCTGATCTTAAGAAAAGCACCAGAGAGTGCTTTAAAATCATTGCCTCTTTTTAATTTTAGGACTATGAGAAACGGTTACGAGACAGAAATGTAATAGAAACCAAGGAACACATAGACACCCATAGGGCCATAGTAGCCAAGTACCTCCAGCAGGTAAGAAAAATCATATAAAACTGTCTTCATAGGGAGAAAAAAGCCAGCACCCTAAGGTGGAAAGTCCTCTACTCTTTTAAGTATCTATGTGAGCTTATGCAAGCCACTTAGCTTGCATAAATTTCCTCATAAACACAAATATATAATTGATTGACAACTATCATCACCTTTCAAATATATGAAACAACTAGGCTATGTTCTAGTTTATTATCAGCGGTTATCTTTTAATGGGTCATAATTATAAGGGATTCAATTTCTAAGTCATGTTTTTTCTAATATTTGAATGTTGCATTGCATTACAATGATTACCTTTGTAATCAGAAAAAAAACAAAAGTTTTTAAACCATATACTAACTGCCCTTATGCACTAGAAAACTAAAAATTAAAGCTGAAACATCCTTTCGTTTGTCCTTTTTCCTTCCTTTTTGGTTTCGTTCTTTCCTTCCTTCCTTCAATAAACTTAACTTGCCACAAATGCTACAGTGACTACAGTGCATTTTCCCCATCCAGTGTATCTACCCTGTGGCTCATGTATTATTTTAAAAAATGACTTAAGAGGTTATTTATTTATTTATTTTTATATATTTGAGACAGGGGGCTGGCTGGCTTTGTGGCCCAGGCTGAAGTGCAGTAGTGTAGTGTGATCTCAGCTCACTCTAACCTCCACCTCCCAGGCTCAAGCCATCCTCCCACCTCAGCCTCTCGAGTAGCTGGGACTACAGGTGCACACCACCATGCCTGGCTAATTTTTATATTTTTTGTAGAGATGGGGTTTTGCCATGTGCCCCAGGCTAGTCTTGAACTCCTGAGCTCAAGCAATCCACCCACCTCTCAAAGTGCTGGGATTACAGGCGTGAGCCACCGCGCCCAGCCAGAGGTCCTCTGGAATTAAGAAGTGAATCATTCTGAATAAGGGAATAACTTAAGAATCAGTTCTTAAGTATGTGTGTTTTGAGACTGGCCCTATTTTTTGTAATGGTTAATTCATTAATTCAGCAAAATTTTGCCATCTTATATGCCGGGAACTTTGCCAGGAACTCCAATATTGCAGTAAGCAAAACAGGAAAACCCCTGACTTTAGGGAGCTTACAGTCTAGTACAGAAAGCTAGAGCGTTTACAGCAAGAGGAGACCAGCATTGCAGAGGAAAGTAACAGTTGGGCTGGAGGATTGGGGGGACACTGAAATGACATTAGGGTAAAAACTTAGAGTGTGGAGAGTGAACTATAAAGTTTAAATAATAACATTTTAAATAAGCTGATTTCTTCCCCCAGGTTAGAGAATCAGTGATAAATCGTTTCTTAATTGCAAAACAGTATTTTCTTCTTGCTGATATGATAGTAGAAGAAGAAGTTCCCAATATCAGGTAAAAATAATCAAAGCCATTATTATCACTTCTTATAAAAATTATTATTTGTACTCTATTATATGAAAGGTGTCATATAAGATTTTTAAAAATCATTGTATGGTATGCATTTGGGCCAGGAATAATGTATTAAGCCTGGTTAATACCTGATGATGACATTAGTTGAGGGATTTCTATTAGAACAAGTCTTCCTAGGGCCTCTCCCATCGCATCCCAACGAAGCCCATCTCACCTCCCCTACTTCCAAATCACCTTCATTAGCCTTTGCCATTTTCTCATTCCCATTGAACTAAACCTGACAGCATTTCCCTCCTGCAAGTACTTCTCCTGTTATCCTAGTCTCCCAGTGCCAGACATTCCCCCTACTCTCCTGACACATGGCAGTAGATGTGGCTGAGACCCCACCCACAAGCTTCTGGGGTGGACGAGGAAACCTGGTTCCAGCACCACAGCTGGTGGGCAGAGAGCTGGTGCATGTGCTTGGTGAGAGTGTAGAACAGCAGGGAAGATTTGATATTCACACAGATATTGGGAATTGACTGTATTTGCTTGATTGACTCATTAGTTTGGATAATTGTCAAATGGCTTCAACTAGGGGTATGGATACAGAAAAGATGAAAGATAATTTCCCATACTGGTGGTCTTGTGCAGGCCACATGACCTTTTCTGTGATTAAGTCTCTTGGTCTCCTAAAAAGGTTTTTTCTATGCATGTACTTTCTCTCCACCATCAAGTTGGGAAGGAGACAAAAAAAATGTGCAATCCATAGCAGCCCCTTTCCATATATAGAAAGGAGGCTACACCCACATAAATCCATGCAAAACCTCTCTCTCTGTTCCAGGCCCACAGTCCAGTCATTGAATGTTTTCAAAGTCATGAAAATTACACTTAGAATAGATGATGATTTTTCATCTTGTTTTTTTTCTTTTCCTTCCTTTTTTTCTGCTTTACTTTCTGCATTAAGTTCTGAAGGCTCAGGGTATGTTCTTTCTTCTTTTAATTTCAGTTCCCTCTTGGCTTTAAGATGTTTCTGTATTTGATGGTCCTGGCTGACATGATGCTCCCATGCTGACTGCTATGGAGACATCAAAGTCTCAGGGAGGACTTACCTCCAGGGGAGGGAGGAAGCATTGACAATGGAAGAGTGTTGTCATGTTAGGACCTCTAACAAAGTTCTGTCTCTGAGGCCCCCTAGTTTGGGTTAGGTAGGTGTCCTGGCAGAGTGATTAAAAACATGAGCTGTGTAGTCACAGTGACCTGAGTTTGAACCCCTGCTCTCCCTCCTACTACTAAGGAACCTTCAGCAAATCATAACACCTCTCGTAGCCTCTAATTTCTTCATCTGAAATACGGGGTAAATATTATATGTGTAAAGATTAGAAATGTTATATGTAAGGCACCCAGCACTCTTCTCAATACATAGGAGGTGCTTATAAATGGTAGCTATTTTGTGTAAAACCTTGGAGAACAAACAGGAACAACAGCTCCTGGAATCCTGGAACTTCCTTGGGTTTCCTTATAGGAGCTGTCAGCAGTGCCTAGACAGGAGCTGCAGAGACCTCAGCCTCGGCTGGCATGTGCCTCTTGCAAAGAGGGGCTCCAGTCAAGAGGTCACTTAGCCAGCTCTGATCCTCAGGAAGGAAGCAGAGAACCATGTGCATTATAGCCTGTGGCCAGCTCTGCAGAGCTGGCTTTGTTCTTTGGCTGTTTCACACAGCCATTAACATCAGCTTCCAGATACAAAGTCACATCTTTGTTTCTGTTTAGTTTCTGGGCCAGAGTTTATTTGGTCCATGAGCCTTTCTCCTATGATTCACTGACTCTGCTGCTTTCATCTTCCAGGAAGTGTTTCTTGCATATCATCTCCGTGAAAGGTAGAGACATGAGAGAAGGAGCCTCTTGCTTCTCCCCTAACCCCTTCCTCCTCCCTATACCTCCTCCTCTTCTTCCACCTTAATCACTGGCATCAACCCAATAGTTACCATTTTAGGACATCTACTAAACGCTAGACCAGTGTCAGGGTGCTTTACACACACTTCCTTCTTCAATCCCTTCAACAATCCAAAGAAGTAGGTATCATTATCCACATTTTACAGATGATGAAACAGAGACTTAAAGAGGTGAAATAATTTGCCCAAGGGCAAAGAGTGGAGCCAGGATTCACACCCAGTTCTAACTCCAGAGTGAAAGAGATAACCCAGGAACTGCCTAAGCAGCTGTACACACCCACTGTCATGTGAAGGGAACAGGCTAATAGGAGATCAAGAGGTTTGGAAGAGAGAGTAACCCTTCCAGCTGGAGTAGCTGTCTCTCTGGGGGAGGTGGACACTGGCGCCAAGGGATGGGTAAAACTGCAACCAACTAGCCAGACAAGGAAGATGCAGGGAGGCATTCCCTCTGCAGGACTGGCCCAAGCAAATGTGAAGGGTGGGAGACCATAGGCATGTTTGAGGAACTGGTGGGTGAGCAAGGTAGAGATAAAGCAGGAAACCTAGGGGCCAGAGCATGGCTTTTCTTCCTCGGATAAGCAGCAGCTAGAATAAGTTTTAACAATCTATGCAGTAGGATCTCTCCCATTTGGGAGAATTTCTAGACTATTTCCACCCACCTTCAAAGGACAAGGAGTTTTTCAGGGGCCTGTGCAGGACCATGGGGCAGAGTTCGGGAAGTCATCTCAGAATTTTGCAGACCTTTCTTTTTCTTAGAGTCCTGATCCTGTTCTGTAATCATTAGCATTTTGGGCCTAAGCCTTTTCAAGCTGGCAGAACAAAAGCGACCACTGCGGCCAAGGAGAAAAGGTCGGAAGAAGGTGACAGCCCAAAATCTGTCTGATGGAGACATAAAGCTGCTGGTGAACATTGTCCGAGCTTACGACATTCCAGTGAGGAAGCCGGCAGTGAGGTGAGAGCCCTCCCAACAGCCCGAGATGCAGTGTGCAGCGTCCCAGCCAAGTCAATCACTCCTTTACAGCACACTCACTGTCATTCTTAACATGGTTATTGTTCAGCAGGGGGCTGAGGGTCCTTGCAAAGCCAAGGCCCTACTGTTTGCAAGTAATAGATTCCGAATCCATCAATTCAGGCTAAAGGGGGGATTTATTAAGAACATCTCAAATAACTCAGGACAAGGACAAGAAGTATAGCTGAATTACATGGTAGACTGCAGGGATAAGATAGTTCTCCTGAGGCCCCATGGTCTCTCACTTGCCTCCCTCTGAGTTTGCTTCATTTTTCTCCATGTGATGGAAGTGGCCCATGCAGCTAGAGGACCACCAACTAAGCATCATTTTCTCCAGAGAAGTATGAAGGTACTAACTTGGTCAGGTGTTGATCCATGGTCTAATCGCCGATAGCCAGAGAGACAGGGTCAAAAGCACCAGCCCCAAAGATAGGAACAGATCTCAGAGAAGTGAGTATGAGCTGGGGAGATTCACAAAAGGTGTCTGTCCAAGGTTCTGAAACATATGTGCTGTGAACATAAAAATGTGGCTTCCCTTTCATCTGTTCTGAGAAATGTGTTATGATTACTAGAATTCACTACACTAGGGGCAACAGGGAGCCTTCAGCCATTGGGAAGATGAGTCTGAGGAAACAGAGAAGGAAGGACCAAAAATTAAAACTTCTTTTTTTTGTAGAGACAGGGTCCTGCTATGTTGCCCAGGCTGGTCTGGAACTCCGGGCCTCAAGCAATCCTCCTGCCTCAGCCTCTCAAAGTGCTGGGATTACCGGTGTGAGCCAATGCACCTGGCCTGAAACTTCTTTTTGGTAGTGCCCTTACCAGTGTAATGGGAGAAAGTAGCACTTAACGTGCATTCACCATGTTTCAAGCACCATGGTAGGCAGGTTCACATATAAGATTTCATTTAACTGTTACTGCTATTACTATCTCCACTTCACAAAAGGGGAAATGGAAGTAAAGAGAGTATAAGTGGCGTGGCTAAGGTCATTCAGCGCTACCTGTCCCCTTGGAAGAGCACTGTTCCAGCCCTTGGAGTCTTTTCTCCCTAGGTTCTTCCCCTTTAATTTAGTTCTGTCTCTCTCCTTCCTCTCACCCCATTATTTTGCCTTATATTTTTTATTTTGAAACAGGGTCTCACTCTGTTGCCCAGGCTGAGTACAGTGGTGCTATCACAGCTCACTGCAACCTCGACGTCCTGGGCTCAAGTGATCCTCCCCATCTCAGCTTCCCAAGTAGTTGGGACTACAGGTGTGCCCCACCACGCCAGGCTCATTTTTTATTTTTTGTAGAGACAGGGTGTCCCCATTTTGCCCAGGCTGGTCTCAGACTCCTGGCCTCAAGTGATCCTCCTGCCTCTGCCTCCCAAAGTGCTGGGATTATAGGCATGAGCCACTGCACCCGGCCCCTACATATTTGTGTGTATGTGTGTCTTTTTATTTTTTAACTAATTCTTTAACCTATTAGCATCTACCATCATCAACTATTCCTAATGCTTTGTTACTTGTAAATGTCCATATAAGCTCTTGAATCTGCTGTGGCATTGCTTTCCTGAGCTCACAGCCTACCCTTTCACCCTGATTGCCTCAAAGCTCAACTGGGGTGAAAAACTATTTTTTAAAGAACATATAGGTGCTTCTTGTAGTTTTCACCTCCATAGACTATTTTTAAGTGTTAAATCATTTTATTCAACTAAATTAAGGGAGCACAGTTGATCCTACATGCTACACATTCAATGCAGATACATCGAGACAGCTCAGACATCAACTGTTCCATTAAGCCTGCCCAAGTCTTCACTATTTACCTTTGCATTCATCCACATAGGGGTTTTTTGGGTTTTTTTTGGTTTTTTTTTTTGCCTCCCTCACTGTTCTCATACAGCCTCTGACCATCCCTCTAGTCTAATACCTATCTCACTTTATTGAGATGATTTGTTTATGTGTCTGCCTTCCAGTCTAGTCTGCAGTGAAGTGTTATCTTCTTCATCTTAAAAGCCCAAAGTCTAACATGGGGCCTAAAATATAGCTACTAAACAAACGGGTTTTTGGGGGATTTTTAATTTTACTTCTTAGAGCCAGGGTCTTGCTGTGTCACCCAGGCTGGAATGCAGTGGTGCAATCATAGCTTACTGCAGACTTGGAACTCCTGGGCTCAAGAGATCCTCCTCCCTCAACCTCCCAAGTAGCTAAGACTACAGGTACACACCACCAAGCCCAGCTAATTTGTTTTATTATTTTTTTACAGATGGGGTCTCATTCTGTTGACCAGGCTGGTCTTGATCTCCTGGGCTCAAGCGATTCTCCCACTTTGACCTCCCAAAGTGCTGGGAATACAGGCATGAACCATTGCATCCAGTCACAAGTGTTTGTTTAATAAAGTAACTGATAGTTTTCCAAAGAGAAAAGAGCTTTTCTATGGTAGCTGTTGCATTAAATGTTCCACTTACCTTTGTCTGAAACCTTAGCTGTGAAAGGTAATAGTCTATAGAAAGAGACTATTTGTATTTTGCCCAGTGATGAATGTGAAATACTTGGCAAACCATAAGGCTCAATACAAATATGTAAGTATGTTGTTAGGGTGATGGTGGAGGTATCTGGAAGAGGCTCTCTGGATTTGATCTTCATTTGTTCCTTTAAGAACAAATGAGAAGGGAGAAGAGGATAAGACTCGCTGATCGTAACTCAAGCTAGGAATCCCTGCACCTCCCTTTCCTGGTGAGGCTTGGCAGGCCCCAGGAGATTCGTTGCCTGACATGTGTAGCTTGGGGTTATTGGAGAGTGCAGGTACAAAGAACATACAGTGGGGAGAACCTGGACTGGATGGAGATGGGGCAGGCTGGTCAGGAAGCTCAGGATCTCCTACCTGTGAGGGATTGAGGCTCTCACCTATGGAGGGAAAGGCAGGTCCCCCATTCAGGCGCCCCCTAGAGGGGAGGAGAAAGGAGACATTTTCCTTTGTTCTCAGCACACAGGCCTGGGCATGGAAGTTGGGGAAGGCTCTAGCAATCTCTAGGTGACTCTGTGGGGACCAGAGCATACTAAAGCCTTCTGCAATGTCAACAAGCTTAAGGGAGAATGTTTGTCACCACAGCCACCAGGCCCATACATCTTTGGAAAAAAGCATCTTCTCAAGCTGGGCATGGTGGCTCACACCTGTAATATCAGCACTTTGGGAAGCCAAGACAGGAGGATCACTTGAACGCAGGAGTTCAAGACCACCCTGAGCAACATACTGAGACCTCTGGTCCCTACAAAAAAATTTTAAAAATTAGCGGGGCATGGTGGAGTGTGTCTGTAGTCCCAGCTACTCAGGAGGCTGAAGTGGAAGGATCGCTTGAGCCTGGGAGGTTGAGGCTGGAGTGAGCCATAGTCATGCCACTGTACTCCAGCCTGGGCAACAGAGCAAGACTCTATCTCAAAAAATTTTTTAAAGATAAAAATAAGGCTGGGCGCAGTAACTCATGCCTGTGATTCCAGCACTTTGGGAGGCCAAAGTGGGCAGATTACTTGAGCTCAGAAGTTTGAGACCAGCCTTAGCAACATGGCAAAACCACATCTTTACTAAAAATACAAAAATTAGCTAGGTGTGGTGACTCACACCTGTAGTCCCAGCTACTTGGGAGGCTGAGGTGGGAGGATCACCTGAGCTTGGGAGACAGAGGTTGCAGTGAGCTGAGATTGCACCAGCCGAGATCATGCCACTGCACTTCAGCTTGGGCGACAGAGTGAGACCCTATCTCAATAAATAAATAATCGTCTTCTCAATACATAATTAGACTTCCTCTATCATTAATTTCTTTCATACATTTTCCCTCCTAGCAAATTCCAGCAGCCGTCGAGGTCTTCAAGGATGTTCAGTGAAAAGCATGCTGCTTCCCCAAGCACGTACAGCCCAACCCACAATGCTGACTACCCCCTCAGCCAGGTGAGAGATGCTGGACTTCAGCTTTCCATCTTGCCCCTTATGTTTTTAAGAAATGCCTGTAAACTTCATGGATAGTCTGCTCTCTGCTTCATTTTCTTTGGAAACATACTACTTGGTAAATATACTCTATTTTTGCTAAGAATAAAATAATTTGACTAACCATTGGGAACTCAGAATTTGCCCTTGATTTTAAGGTTTTAGTACGTCCCTTTGTTGAAGTCTCTTTTCAACGAACAGTTTGCCACACAACTACGGCTGAAGGACCAAACCCCAGCTGGAATGAAGAACTAGAACTTCCATTTAGGTAAGCATATTTTCCTCTTTAAAGAACTATAGGACATTTTGAAGAAGTGGGAAGAAAGCAGGCTCATGAGAAACAGCTAAGGTGAAGGGTTTTGTAGCTAGTGAGTGGCAACAAGATCCAGGTGTCCTGACACCAAGTCCCATGCTTTTCCTCTTGTACCACAGCTGACTCCCTTCAAGAATAAAAAGGAAAAATGTCCAACTTTTAAAACCCCAGATTCATTGTTGGGACATCCTATGCTCCTCCAGGCTCTGGCTTCTTAAAGCCCAAAGTTTTTCATTCCCTTGACCCCAATGACCTACACTGCTTTCCTTTCTTCCTCGTGTCCCCTCAAGTAAATCTGAAACTCCTTAGTTCCCACAAATCATACTTTCTTCCTCACCAGAAAGAAATAGGCATTTCAGAAGTTTGGTCAAAGGATTTTAGATATTTAAATGGTTCTTATTATTTCAATACTTGAAGCAACCTTGGAGATTATCTAGTCCAACCTCTACCTTTATGGAGAAGAAACTAAAACCCAAAAAGGGAAGGTGACTTACTTAAAGCCACACAGTAAATTAGAGACAGAGCAAGGATTAGAACTACTTAAGTGAGGCTGAGCATGGTGGCTCACACCTGTAATCCCAGCACTTTGGGAGGCCAAGGCGGGCAGATCACTTGAGGCCAGGGCACATGCCTGTAATCCCAGCTACTCGGAGGCTGAGGCAGGAGAATTACTTGAACCCAGGAGGTGGAAGTTGCAGTGAGTCAAGATCACGCCACTGCACTCCAGCCTTAGCGAGAGAGCGAGACTCTGTCTCAAAAATAAATAAATAAATAAGAACTAGTTAAGTCAGAAGAAGGTAACAGCTACCACTATTATGCACAGAACAAGCAAAAAGAACAAGAAAACATAAAGTCAAATGTTCAACAAAATACACCTATTACCCCAGACACCAGCCCTGCCATGCAGAGGCACGGTTGCTCCAGGCTTAGCTAGACTCAGAGTGGGTTACGTTGCAGGAGACCTTACCCCTGTATTGCTTTACTTATATACAGAAAAAGTGAGTGTGAGGCAGGGACCATTCAACCAACCAGCCAGTAGGAGGTTTATCACTGGAGAGTGGTTTTGCTGGAGAAGCACCCTTCTGGGGCCCAGTTGCTTAGAGAGTCCATATACTAGCTCCAGTGTCAGCTGGAAACCTTGCAGCCTGTCCGCTAAGCCAGCTCAGTCTTGGCAAGCTGCCTCCTTGAAAAGCTTACCACAAGGGTGTGGGGGAATATGAGACTCACCAGGACAAGCCAGCAGAGGGTTTGTCTCTGCATAGAGTCTCTAATCTAATGCTCTGTCCATTTGAATGTAGGTATTATAGTATCCCTGTACAAGAGAAATCCTAGAAATGAAAGCAATGCTTTTAATTCTAACATCTATGCTCATATTTGGGTATTTTTCAAATGCTGACATTTGAATGCTCATAATTTCTATGTTGCCTATTTTCACAGTCCCTAGTCATGTACTGTCTTGCAGGGCTCCTAATGGAGATTATAGCACAGCCAGTCTGCAGTCAGTGAAAGATGTTGTGTTCATTAACATTTTTGATGAAGTACTGCATGATGTCTTAGAGGTAAGTTCTCAGTTTTAAGAAAGACACTTGTATTCACTTTCATATCCTCTACCCACTACATAAGTTCCAATCACATTGTTACCAGAAAGCGGTCCCGATCTAGACCCCAAGAGAGAGTTCTTGGATATCACACAAGAAAGAATTCAGAGCGAGTCCAGAGTGCAAAGCAAAAGCGAGTTTATTAGGAAAGTAAAGTGGTGAAAGAATAGCTACTCCATAGACAGAACAGGGTGTTCTCGAAAGTAAGAGGAAGAATGCGTTTACCCTAGGTACAATGCTTATTTAGATATAGGATAAAAAAAGACCATGGGAAGATGTGCTCTGCTACAGGAGTTTGTGATAAAGGATTAATTTCCTAAATTACTGTATTTTGCAAGAATCTATTTATTATATTTAAAGCAAAATTAGGAATGCCTCTGTTCTCAAGATATCGGGATATCAGGACACTCCTAAGTCTGGGTCTGTTTAGTAAATATTATCAGTCTGTTCCCTTAACTGTAAACATCTAGAAGCCAGGAATGCCTAAGTTGCTGGGAATGCAGCCCAGCAAGTCCCAGCCTCATGTTTCCTAGCCCTCACTCAAGATGGAGTCGCTTTGGTTCAAACGCCTCTGGTAACATTTTCCATCTTTCTTGTGTTTGAAATATTTGAAACTTGACATGTATAAATGAGGACAGGGGAGAGGGAGAAGGAGCTAGTTTTTTTATTTTCACTTGAGTGTCTGCACTGTGCCAGAAATCGTACTAGGTGCTTTACACACACTGTCTGATTTAATTCTAAATAATCCTATAGAGTGTTAAATCTCTAGTTTATTGATGAGAAAACTGAGGTTGAGAGAGGTCAAATGACTTTCCTAGGGCCACAAAGCCATTATGTATCTGTACCAGAATTTGATTAGGTCTGTCTAATGTAAGTTCACATGCTTTCAGCTAAAATCTTGCTGCTTTCCTGCTGCCAGATTAATTAAATGAGTTTCTGGAGTTCTTATGCAATTATTACTTCCCACCCTTCCTTTAGGATGACCGTGAAAGAGGAAGTGGAATCCATACTCGTATTGAGAGACACTGGCTGGGATGTGTGAAAATTCCATTTAGCACAATATATTTCCAAGCAAGGGTAGGTATCTAAAGTCAGAGGTCCATGAGAGCAGGGAAATTCTCTATCCATTTTTCCTATTAAAACGTTCTTTGTGGGCCGGGCATGGTGGCCCACGCCTGTAATCCCAGCACTTCGGGAGGCCAAGGAGGGCAGATCACCTGAGGTCAGGAGTTGGAGACGAGCCTGGCCAACATGGTGAAACCCCATCTCTAATAAAGATACAAAAAATTAGCCAGGCGTGGTGGTGCACACCTGTAATCCCAGCTACTCGGGAGGCTGAGGCAGGAGAATCGCTTGAACCAGGGAGGCTGAGGCAGGAGAATCGCTTGAACCAGGGAGGCGGAGGTTGCAGTGAGCCAAGATCGCACCATTGCACTCCAGCCTGGGTGAGAGGGTGAGACTCCATGTCAAAAAAAAAAAAAAAAAAAAAAAAAATGCTTTCTTTGTGCGGTACATCCTCAACACTGGAAGAATATATATGCAAAGCCCATAGAAGGCTCAAAAGAAACAAACCTCTAAAGCCATTGATCTTCTGTCATATTTGCATTAAGTGTCTATGTTCCTTAGAATTAGTAGTTAATGTATGACTGTTCAAATCTAATAATTTTTTAAATATTAAATTAAAGAATAAGGTGGGATAAAGTGGAAACTTGTCAAAACAACAAAGGTGGAATGGATAGATGCCTGAAAGTAACTTGAAGAAAACAGGGTAGTTGAAAGCCCATTCAATCAAGTGCTTTCCATTAATATTTCTACAAGTCCTCACTATTTAAAACATGAAAAATGCAAAGACATGCTTAACAAAGACACCCTTCTTCAGAGTTAATGGTTTGATTAAGGGGATCCATTAAGTTGACAACTCTTGAACGACTTAGTAGCTCTAATCTAGGACAGTTAAACGTTCTGAAATCACTTTAAAGTCCCCGTATTAAGTCCATGGCAACAGGAGGCTTTGAATCACTGTAATGTCCACACAGGGTAAATGCTGTCTGGACCACAGACTGTCCATTAAGACCAAGACCAATGGTGTGAACCCGGGAGGCAGAGCTTGCAGTGAGCCGAGATAGCACCACTGCACTCCAGCCGGGGCAACAGAGCGAGACTCTGTCTAAACCAAAAAAAAAAAAAGACCAAAACTCAAGTCTGAGAGGCTTGAATTGGTTAGTATCCCAAGAATCAATTGGAAATGCAATCTTCCCTAGGCAAAAGGGATTAGTTACAGGTTATGCAGTGACATGTTTGTCGAAATAATTTACATTTCCCTCTCTGAATAGATTTTAAATAGAAAAAAAATTCAAGAGCACATTATTTTGCAAATCACACTGCCTGTGATAGTTGTTTGGCATTGCTAAATTTCACATTTGGGAAGGTATTCAGAAATAATTACTCTAAACTCCTTGACAAGTGAATTTCCTTCACTATATTCTGGTAATATCTGTGCTCTGTGTGGGTGTCTCTAAAACTCACTACCTTCTGAGGCAGTTTGCTCTCTTCCCAACAGCTCTGTCATAAAGGTTTTCCTTGAACTGTGCCATAATCTATACACTTCCCTGTAATTCCTATTCTTAGGTCCTGGTTCAGTTCTCTGGAGCCACACATAACAAGTAGAAACCTGATTCAGCAATAATAATAATATTAATAACAATATTTATTAGGTGCATATTATATGTTATTGCTGGGTAGTTTATACATCACCTCAATTAAACCTCACAACATAATTGGCATTGTCATCCTCATTTTATAAATGAAGAAGCAGAAGCCTAGAGAGGTTAAGTAACTTGCTCAAATCACAAAGTTTACAATAGAGGTGGGATTCAACTTGTACTGGCTTTCAATATACTATCATTGCTTATCCCTGGGAAATGAGGTTGGTAAAAGCAGAGAAAACTATTGAACTTTTTCGTTTCTATGTTTCAGTACATTTTGGAGAATGACTTTATTATTTCTGTCATTTAAAAAGTTTGACTCCAAGGCGTGTGTTCTCAAGTGTACCCACATTTGGTAATGTCTAAAGACATTTTTGGCTCTCACAACTAGTAAGAGTTGGTACTGCCACTGACATCTAGTGTGCAGATGCTAGGGATGCTGCTGAACATTCCTACAATGCACAGGACAGACCTCCATAGCAAGCAATGATCTGGCCAAATATCTACAGTGCCTGTATTAGGGTTCTCTAAAGGGACAGGACTAATAGGATAGATATATATATATGAAAGGGAGTTCATTAGGAGAATTGACTCACACGATCACAAGGTGAAGTCCCACAGTAGGCCATCTGCAAGCTGAGGAGCAAGGAAGCCAGTCCGAGTCCCAAAACCTCAAAAGTAGGGAAGCTGACAGTACAGCCTTCAGTCTGGGCTGAAGGCCCTAGATCCCCTAGCAAACTACTGGTGTAAGTCCAAGAGTCCAAAAACTGAAGAACTTGGAGTCTCATGTTTGAGGGCAGGAAGCATCCAGCATGGGAGAAAGATGAAGGGGGGAAGGCTCAGCCAGTCTAGTCCTTCCACGTTCTTCTGCCTGCTCTTCTCCTAGCCATGCTGGCAGCTGATCAATGGTGCCCACCCAGTCTACTGACTCAAATGTTAATCTCCTTTGGCTGCACCCTCACAGACACACCCAGGAATAATACTTTGTATCCTTCAGTCCAATCAAGTTGATACTTAACCACCATAGTGCCCAAGCTGAGAAACCCTGTCTTAAATCCTTATACTTCAAATCTTCAAAAATGGCACATATTCCCTCATGTGTCATCTATTTTACAGAATAAACAAGCTCGATTATTTCAGCTGTACTTTCCATGCCATAGTTTTTTGTTTTCGTTTTTGCGACAGTCTGGTTCTGTCATCCAGGCTGGAGTGCAGTGGCACCATCTCAGCTCACTGCAACCTCCGCCTCCCAGATTCAAGCGATTGTCCTGCCTCAGCCTCCCAAGTAGCTGGGACCACAGGCATGTGCCACCACACCTGGCTAATTTTTGTATTTTTGGTAAAGATGGAGTTTCACCATGTTGGCCAGGCTTGTCTCAATCTCCTGACCTCAAGTGCTCCACCTGCCTCGGCCTCCCAAAGTGCTGGGATATCCAGCGTGAGCCACTGTGCCTGGCCTGCCATAGTTTTTATACTCTTGTTTTCCTGTATCTTTAGATAACATTTGATCAAAGCTTTGGAATATAATAAAAACTCTGAAAAATGGAGATGGGAAGCTGGGCATTCTAGAAATGGGGAATGGCCAGTAGCCAATATTTATTGATTGCTTACCATATGCTGGACATTTTTCTTAGTGTTTTATATCTATTCATTCACTACTCATAACAACCCCAAAAAGTAGCTACTATTATTGTCTTTTCACTAATGAGGAGGCCTCAGATTCCTCATTTGTAAACCAAGTTTTGAACCCAAAACTGCATTTAAACCAAGATTTGAACCGAAGCAAATTGTATATTCAGTACACCCTCTGCTAAACAATGAAAAGAAGGCGAGGAAGTACAGAGCCCTTTCTGGCGAGTGCTTAGAGAGATGAGATTAGAAAGATGGGATTGGCTTTGAATGCCAGTCTGAGCAATTTTGGTTCAATTTATTAAACAATGAGGCGTTGACACCTGCCTCTGAACTTCTGTTGGAAAAAGCATCAGGATGTTTACCAAATCATATTTTCTTCACAGATTGATGGAACATTTAAAATAGATATTCCCCCAGTTCTTCTGGGCTACAGTAAGGAGCGAAATATGATTCTTGAGCGGGGTTTTGATTCTGTCCGAAGCTTAAGTGAAGGCTCCTATATTACCCTCTTTATTACCATTGAGCCCCAGCTGGTTCCTGGAGAGTCCATTCGAGAAAAGGTAACTGCTTATAGTTTGGAAACCCATGTCGGTTGATAAAACATAAGAAATGCTTGCTAGGCTATGCTTTTATGAACTTTGTACTACACAAACAGAGGCTTCCTTACTTCAATCTCCATTTATTCTTCTTTCAGTTTAGACAGAATGGTGGTGAGAAAACAGATGTGTGGGTTTGTACTTTCACTGAACCAGTAATTGGGTCAATCAGCCATATGTTTACATTTATCTTGCTTTGCCTAAAACTTAAGACTTTTAGTCAAAGCAAGACAAATATAAACATGCTCTACTTCTAGAAGAATGTTCTCAATGTGAAGAAAATGAAATATCACAAACTAGAAAATCAGATTGCTCTTTTATTTGACAAGTATTGGCAAGAATACATTTCCATGTCTGATCTTACATCCTTGGCTATGGTATGCATTGAATCAATTCATAGGATCACATGACTAGATAACCTTCATGAGTCACCTCAATTCATTTCATGAAACAAATAAATATATGTACAAGTGTGCTTTTAAACAGCTCTAGAAAAGAGTTTCCAAAACTTTCACTGGTTAGCAACTGTCCCCGAACCTTCATTACACCTATTTATGCCTAGTGTTCCATTACTGGAATGCTACGCATATGGGAGTTATTTATATCCTACCTCTCAAGGTCATTTCCAAGGTCTGATTGCAAGAATTCAAAAAATTGCAACCTCAGGCATAAATGTGTTAAGAAATAAATGTCTTCCTGTAACATACTTGTACAGCATTTATACATACTGCCCTCATTGGATTCGGGAGAATATATTGATGGTGACCTCTTATTCACATGTAAACAAATACAGTAATAACATCAACAACAACCACCATGCTGTACTGAATCCTTACTCTGTCCTCAGCACTACGTCAAACCTTGGATACATGTTCTCACCTGAATATGCATAGGTGTCTTGGACAAGGGTTCTCCAACTTACAGAAGAGGAAAATAAGCTTCGATTTATGCAGGGTGACATAGGCAGAGGTAACACATGTCTGTCTGACTCTAAACTGTATATATTCAGTATATATTTACTGCACATCTTCTATGTGACAGACATTTCTTAGGCACTGGGAGTACAGTAGGCTAGAAAAGCAGATAAAAATTCCTCCAAGCTTATATTCACATGTAAGCGTAAGTTGTTAACTACTAACCTATAGTGAACAGATTATTGTGCTTACTCTAGTCTATCCACTATAATTAAGACTTAGATAGAGATGGAAAAAAACAAACATATTCCTTTTTTTCCAGTATTACAGTTTGGTTCCCAGAGAAAAATATTATCACTATCTCCCATCTGCAATGCACTGAAATTTAAATTAATTGTATATTTTGTCAGTAAAACAGTGCTTCTCTAGATATATGCATTTCAAAATATTTTAGAAAGGGAAAAATATATTCTGAATGTTTGTCTTCATGTATCATATAAATTCAAATGAACACCAACAAACATGTTTACACACAAAAATACTTCCAGACAAAAGATGATTTTGCTGTTTCTATGTATATGTAACTGAAGAACAGGCAGTCAGCTAGGACCCCACCTTGGGGGGGTGTTTCTAAAACATGTGAAAGCAGTCTATCCTGGCAGAAAGGATGAAAGCCCAAGACTCCTCCACACTAGGCATCCCTCACGGGCCCTGACTTCTTACTGCAGGACTTTGAAGAGGCCTCCAGGGCTCTGAACCACAGTCCTCAAGTCCTGCAGCCTTCCTTCCCTAAAGCTGTAAAATGGCAGTCAGATTCTGCCTTTGGTGGCAGGTCACTACCGCACTGTAGCTGTAGGAAGCATTTATCTTAGACCTCTAAAATAAGGGCTTAAAAAACCCCTATGGAAGGCAGATTCTTTGTGGCTGTTTGATAAGGAAGGCATGTTGATTGACAGAACCCTTATGTCCAAAAGAGGCAGTGGCAGAAAACACTGCTCAGTGATTCACTTGCAGACAATTCAGGAAAGAGAAGTTCTCATCCTAAAATTATAGGGTCCACAATCTGGAATTGTTTTTCCACTTACAGCAATACTTCCCGGATTAGCAGATTACAGTCTCTCCTCTACCACCATGCCATATGGAACCATTTCATAGGATGTTTTAAACATATTTACTAATGGAAAATTTTTAAAGATGGATAGAAACTCCTGAAACTTATTTTAATATCACTTACATGATCTTCTTAAAAATAAGTTTTTTTAAAAGATTATTTCTGTTACTAAAGCCTGCCTCTTGTTTCTTTTTCTTTCTTTCTTTCTTGCCTCTGATAGATGAGTAACATGCTTAAGAAGGTACTAAGTATTTTGTTTTACTATTTTATTGGTCAATAGTTATTAGGCTTTAATTAGCTGCTTCTGTCCACTGCCACCTGAGGGACAGGTGTTATGTCCTAACGTATGTGTAATGCCTGGGCATTGAATTACAGATGTCTCCAGTTCCATGAGGAATGTCCTGCCTTGTCTTTTGGCCCATTTCATTTCACCAGAAAGACTGTTAGCTTTGAATCTAAGAAGTCGTCAGTCTGAATGTCACCTGCATACTGGGAGCTAGCTCCACTCTTTGCAAATCTATAAAACCCATGAGTTGCTTCTTACAGTGTATCTCTGAAAGTTATTTCTGGTGGTTGGGGCTGTCTCAGTACAGCTTTTCTTTTTTGTTGTTGTTTTTTGTTTTTGAGAGAGGGTCTTGCTCTGTCACCCAGCTGGAGTGCAGTGGTGCAATCACGGCTTGCTGCAGCCTCGACCTCTTCGGCCCAAGCGATGCTCCTACCTCAGCCTCCCAAGTACTGGGACCACAGGCATGTACCACTAGGCACAGCTAATTTTGTTTATTTTTTTCGTAGAGTTGAGGTCTCATTTTGTTGCCCAGGCTGCTCTCAAACTCCTGGGCTCAAGTGATCCTCTGGCGTCAGCCTCCCAAAGTGCTGAGATTATAGGTGTGAGCCACTGCGCCTGGCCAGTGTAGCTTTTCAAAGGCAACATACACCCATTCAGTTTTTTACAAATGTTTACATTAGAGGCCAAAGAATTGAGCCAGTCAAGAACCTTTCAAATTTTCTGTTGAATCAAACTGAAATTTGTCAGCTCCATCTTAATTTGTTTCATCATAAATGACCCAAATTCTTTCAGTATTTGACTTTTTCTTGGCACTTCTTAGATCACTAACATAGCATACTACTAATCCTTAAATTCCTGTCTCACACCATAAAATGGCATCTTGGTGGCCTAGACAAGTATTAAAGACTAAATGCTTACCATGTGTATGCTAGGTGTACATAAGGAATATTCAAACACAGTCCTCAAGAAGCACTGCTTATAGAGGCAAGTGACTCAACAGAACATTCCAAAGTGGCAGAAAAAGCTTTAGACACACTTTTTTTTTTTTAACTTGGAAGGCCAATAATCAGTACTGATTCAAGATTGTTGTTCTTTTGGACAGTGCTTATAGCTGCCTCTCTTAAATGCTCCCACAGCACTGTAGGTCTCAAGTCCCTGATTGCTTATTAATGTTCCCCTGTAGACTAAAAGTTCTTTTGGAGGATCCTTTCATACCCATTTATCCAGAGTGCCTGGAATTTTTCAGACTCCCAACAAACATTTTTCAAAACTTGGATGAATGAGTAAATGAAATAGTTTAGAGGAATAGGGATGAATTCAACTGTGTCCTTTTTTGCACATCATTCTTGTTTTATAATTCTCCATTTTTCCACAATTACAATTGCTTCTGGACTGATCATTCTACATTAGAAATCTGTGACACACCTACACCAAAGCCATATGAGCTTACCTCTTTCACTTAGTTATATATTCATCATAACTTTTATTAGGTAGCTACTGTGTCTTGACACTATGCTCAGCAGTAGGCAGTTATGATTGTGATGATGCTAAGATTTAGATGTCAAGGGACATTTTATGAGAATATATAGGAGGCTTCTGGAGATGTCTCCATCCTAAATAACCCCTACAACCACTACTCCAACTTCTTAGGGTATAGTAATCAAATTTGAAATAGAAGGCACAGTTCAGCCCCGATATAAGGGGCAGACAAGAACAATTGGGATAATCTAGATTCTATTCGAGGTCATAAAAAGTAATGAAATGTTTTCCATTGCCTCATTCATTCACTCATTTGTTAAATACTTACTGTGTGCCAAGTAGTATTCTCCACACTGGAGATAAAAAAACAAAATCCCTGAAGTCAGGAATCTTACTTTGTGGGAAAGACTGAGAAAACAAATATATCACAATGTCAAAAACATTTTCAAGCACTGCCTCCAAATTCTATTTTAAAATTATTATTCTTTTTTAACAGAGTCTCACTCTGTTGCCCAGGTTGGAGTGCAGTGGCTCAATCTCAGCTCACTGCAACCTCTGCCTCCCAGGCTCAAGTGAGCCCCCTACCTTAGCCTCCCAAGTAGCTGGCACTACAAGCACGCATCACTACACTTGGCCTTTTTTTTTTTTAATAGAAACAGGGTCGCATTATGTTGCCCACGCTGGTCTCAAACTCCTGAGCTCAGGTGATCCTCCTGTCTCGGCCTCTCAAAGTGCTGGGATTGCAGGTGCGAGACACTGTGCCCAGCCCCCAAAATTAATTTTTAAAATAAAAATTTCAGTTTGTTCTGAAATCCTTTAAAATGTAACCAACTATGCAAATATTTTTATACGAGAAAACAAAAATCATTTAAAAATATTTAAAGACCCACTCTTTTTCATGTTATTTTTGTTAGTAGCAGCTTTAGTGGGGGAAATGACAATATGTGTGTAAAGGAAATCTACATTCATTCTGTTTCATCCGCTTTGAGTTACTTTTTAAAAGTCTGGGAATTGGTGGCTGGATGTAGTGGATCATGCCTGTGATCCCATTGCTTTAGGAGGCCAAAGTGGGAGAATCACTTGAGCCCAGGAGTTTGAGGGTACAGTAAGCTGTGTTTGTGCCACTGCACTTCAGCCTAGGTGACAGAATAAGACCCTGTCTCAAAAAAAAAAAAAAAGTCTGGGAATTGTTTGCTTTTCTTGGCTCAGAGAACCAAGATGAGCAACCAGTTATTTAAAATAATTCTTATACATTTGATGTTTCTAGTTCTGCCTCTTTTTTCCTTTGAGATCCATTACTATTAGTTACTTCACTGCTTATGGACTTGAAACATTTTAACACATCGATATAGATCCATAAATTTGCTGCCCATTTAACATGAGTTGCTAAGATTTACATTTGAGATGTTAGATTTTCTGAGGCCGCCCCCCAGCCTGCACACTTAAAACCACCATCAAAATACACACAAAACTCTACTGCCTAATTCTAGCCTCATCAATCAGAATTAGTACATCACAGTCTAATTTTCAGATTATTAATGTAGTAGTTTCCATATGGCTGCTTACCTGTTGACTACTTATTTCAATCCTGTCAAATATATTTTAAATATTTAATGAGCCGGTCTAATTTTCAAACTACAAATTTAATTTAAATAAAGCTGCAGGGACACCAGGACATGACAGCTTTGTAAGGAGTCAGTCATATTCCCAAACCATACATTTCCTGCATGTTGATTGTGGAATCTGAACGCGTACTTTCTCTCTTGTAATCATATATAAACTCCATGAAGTCTTTCTTTTTGAAGTTTGAGTCTCAGGAAGATGAGAAATTACTTCAAGCAACTGAGAAGTTTCAAGCTGAATGTGCCTTAAAGTTTCCAAATCGTCAGTGCCTTACAACAGTAATTGATATAAGCGGAAAAACTGTTTTTATCACACGTTATCTCAAACCTTTAAACCCTCCTCAGGAGCTCCTTAATGTCTACCCCAATAATCTACAGGCAACTGCAGTAAGTATTTCACAGTCGGTAAGTGCTGTGCTAAAACTGTTTTCACATTTCAATATATTGCCATTTTAATTACCATATTTCATAGTGCTTAAGATGTTAACTATATTGAGATCATTAATGACAAAAGTAATGATTAAAACATTTTTATTAACATGAGGTTTTCTTCCTTTAGAAAAGTCTGAAGGCAGCTGGGCGGTGGCTCATGCCTGTAATCCCAGCACTTTGGCAGACGACTTGAGGCCAGGAGTTTGACACTAGCCTGGGCAACATGGCGAAACCCCATCTCTACTGGAAATACAAAAATTAGCCTGGTGCGGTGGTGCATGCCTGTAGTCCCAGCTACTCGGGAGCCTGAGGCCTAACAATAGCTTGAACCCAGGAGGCAGAGGTTTCAGTGAGCCAAAATCGTGTCATTGCACTCTAGCCTGGGCGACACAGCAAGACTCTGTCTCAAAAAAAAAAAAAAAGAAAAAAAAAAAGTCTAAAGGTACCAGGGATGACAGTTTCCTTATGTTGGAAAATTAACATATGGAAAATACTTTACACTTCCAAAATGTATTACAGAAACATGTTTTCATTATGTATTCTCAATAACTTTGTCAGGATTTGAACTGATGCCTCTGACTTCAGAAGTTATACACATTCAACTGTACTAAGATAACTATCCAGTATTACGCCTAATGCTATATGTATTACTGAGTTCAAATTAAGCAAAAATTATTTCAAATATTTAAGTATTTTCAGCATTTAGACCATCATTCCAAAGTACGTCCACACTGGGCCATCAAATATGTATGCACCATTCTCTGGCTTCAGAGCACCATACCCATCACAAACTTGTGTGAATCAGAAGCCATACGTTAACCAGGCTAATTTTACGTGGATACCATAACCCATAACTGCCTTTGGAGAGTGGATAATATAGGGAGTTATTGCTACTAATAGTCACTAATATAGTAATTTAGAAGCAAGGTAATGATATATCTTTTTGTAGACATAGATGTATCAAAAAACCCCACTTTGTGTTCTACATTTCATTTGCTTTTTATGTTACTCAATTTTTATAGAAAACAATAATAGGGACTTCTATTCTACCTAGCATAGTAGATGTACAGAAAATTTCTCCCAGTAGAGAACACTTAAGAGTGATGAATAAAATATCTAACAAGTCATGGCTGAAATGAAAGTAAAGTGAAAGGGAAAATATAAGAGACAAGAAATAAGAAAGGAAGATTCTACAATGATGAAAGCTTGAAATAGTGTTTGCTCTCAGGTCATCTGATAATTCCTAATGACTATAGCTGAGTTTCAATGACCACAAGGCTGTAGGAGATAGGGATAATGCATGGGGCTAGAGCAGCCTGGAAGACTGAATTAGAGACTCAAATGCAGAGTTAGGACTCTTCAGGATAATACCATCAATGGATAAACTACGAAATGCCCTGTCTAAAGAAGGAACACTGCCTGTCTCAGTCTTGACTTTGGATGGAAGAGAAAAAAAGAAAATTTTCTAACCCCTACTCTGTATTTACTCACATTTGAGACTGAAATTTATACTACCTGTATAACCCAAAAAAACTTCAACTGAAAATCTAGTTGAAAGTATTTCCTGTTGGTAATGCCCCTAGATCCCTGTTGAAAGCAAACATAAATACCACAAATATTCCTAGAAGAATGCCCTTCTAACTCAGCCTCAAAAAAATTCCACAGAAAAAAATTCCAAGCAACATGAACATACAATGAAAGATCATCAATGAAGAAGTAAGTCACCAAAAACAAGGTAAGAGTTCATTCACAAAAGCAACAAACTGAAGAATCAGGCCATAGTAACTCCAGACAGGAGAATTATTGGATGTACAATATAAAATAGACATGTTTGATATGTTTAAGAAATTTGGGGAATTTAAAGTGTAATTTAAAAACAGTAGAGCATTGGAATTGACAGGCAGATTTTTTTAAAGTACCAAATGGAGCTTAAAACAATAAAAGATATAATAGTTAAAATTAGAAATTAAACAGGTTAAACAAAACATTGAATACAGTTAAATAAGAGGTAAATTACATACAGTTAAATATAAAGAGCATTATTGAACTGGAATACACATGCAAAGAAATTATTTGGAATACAGCACACAGAATCTAAACTCAAATTAAGTAGAAGGGAAGAAATAATAAAAATAAGAGCAGAAATAAACAAAATAAAGACTTAAAAATGCAAAAGAACAATGCAACAAAGAGCTGATTTTTAGAAAAGATAAAATCAACAAAACTTTAGCTGGAATAAGAAAAAAGAGAGAAGACTTAAATAAAATCAGAAATAAAAAAGGAGACACTGCAACTGATACCACAGACATGCAAAGGATTATAAGAGACTTATTTGAACAACTACGCACCAAATTACAAAACTTGGAAGAAACAAATAAATTCATGAACATATACAACTTACCAAGACTGAATAATGAAGAAATATACCTGAACAGAACAATAACAGGTAATGAGATTGAAGCAGTAATGAAAAGTCTCCTACCAAAGAAAAGCCTAGGACCTGATGGTTTCACTGCTAAATTCCACCAAATATTTAAATAAGGACTAGCATCAATTCTGCTCAAACTATTCCAAAAAAATTAAAGAAGAGGGAACTCTATTAAAGTCATTTTATGGGCCAGCATTATCCTGATACCAAAACCAGAGGCATAACAACAATAAAACTACAGGCCTATATTCTAGGATAAACATAGCTCTAAAAATCCTCAACAAAATATTGCCAAACAAAATTCAATAATATATTAAAAAAATAATGCAACATGGTCAAGTGGGACTCATTCCAGAGATGCAAGGATGGTTCAACACAGGCAAATCAATAAGTGTGATATATCACATTTACAGAATCAAGGACAAAAACCACTTGATCATTTCAACAGATGGTGAAAAAGAATTCAATGGAATTCAACATCCCTCACGATAAAAACTCAATGAATTGGGTATAGAAGGAACATATTTCAACACAATAAAGGTCATAAATGACAAACCACAGCTAACATCATACCCAACAGTGAAAAGTTGAAAAGTTTTCCTCTAAGATCTGGAACAAGACAAGGATGCCCACTTTCTCCAACTCTATTCAACATAGTACTGAAAGTTCTAGCTAGAGCAATTAGGCAAAAGAAATAAATAAAGGGCATCCAGATTGGAAAGGAGGAAGTCAAGTTGTTCTCATTTGCAGGCGACATGATCATAAATTTAGAAAACCCTAAAGACCCCATCAAGAAACTGTTAGAACTAATAAATAAGTTTAGTAAAGTTTCAGGAAACAAAATCAACATAGAAAATTTAGTAGTGTTTCTATAAACCAATAATAAACTAGCTTTAAAAAATCAAGCAGCAATCCCATATACAATAGCTACAAAAATTTATAAGATACCTAGGAATAAACTTAACCAATGAGGTGAAAGATCTCTGCAACGAAAATTACAAACACTGGGCTTGGCGTGGTGGCTCACGCCTGTAATCGCAGCACTTTGGGAGGCCGAGGAGGGCAGATCATGAGGTCAGGAGATCTAGACCATCCTGGCTAATACGGTGTAACCCCGTCTCTACGAAAAATACAAAAAAAAATTAGCCGGGCATGGTGGCAGGCACCTGTAGTCCCAGCTACTCGGGAGGCTGAGGCAGGAGAATGGTGTGAACCTGGGAGGCAGAGCTTGCAGTGAGCCAGGATCGTGCCACTGCACTCCAGCCTGGGTGACGGAGCAAGACTCCATCTCAAAAAAAAAAAAAAAGAAAAAAGAAAAGAATAGAAAATTACAAACACTGATGAAAGAAATTAAGGAAGGTACAAATAAATGGAAAGATATCCTGTGTTCACGGATTGGAAGAATTAATATTGTTAATATATCCATATTGCCCAAAGCAATCCAGATTCAATGCACTATCAAAATACCAAGACATTCTTCACAGAAATAGAAAAAAAAATCTTAAAATTCATATGGAAATAACAAAAGATCCCAAATAGCCAATGTAACCTTGAGTAAAAAGAACAAAGAACTGGAAGTATCACACTACCTGACTTCAAAATATACTACTGTAGTAACTAAAACAGCATGGCGCTGGTCTAAAAACCCACATAGACCAATGGAAGAGGAAAGCAAACCCAGAAATAAGTCCATGCATTTACAGCCAACTGATTTTTGACTAAGGCACCAAGAACACACACTGGGAAAAAGGACAGTCTGGTCAATAAATGGTGCTGGAAAAACGATATCCACAGGCAGAAGAATAAAACTAGAGCCCCCATCACTCACCATATACAAAAATCAACTCTGAAAGGATTAATGAATTAAATGTAAGAACTGAAACTATGAAACTATTAAAAGACAATACAAGGGAAGTACTTCATGAAATCTGGGGAGGATTTTTTTTTAATAAGACCTCAAAAGCACAGGCAACAAAAGCCAAAATAGACAAATGACATTACATCAATATAAAAAGCTTCTGCACAGCAAAGGAAGCAATCAAGAGAGTCAAGAGACAACCTACACAGAATAGGAGATAGTATTTGCAAGCTGTGTCTAACAAGGGGTTAAAATCTAGACTACGTAAGGAACTCAGACAACTCAATAGCAGAAAATCCCAAATAGTTTGATTTAAAAATTAGCAAAAGAGCTGAATTGATATTTCTCAAGACATACAAATGTCCAACAAACATATGAAAAAATGTTCAACATCACTAATCATCAGAGAAATGCAAAGCAAAACCATGAGATACCACCTCACTCCAGTTAAAATGGCTCTTTTCAGAAAGATAAAAAATGACAAATGCTGGCAAGGGTCTGAAGAAAGAGGAATTCTTATACACAGTTGGTAGGGATGTAAATTAATACAGCCAATATTGCAAAACAGTATAGAGGGTCCTCACAAATTAAAATCAGAACTACAATGTGATCTGGCAATCCCATTACCAGGTATATATCCAAAGGGAATGAAATCAGTATATCAAAGAAGTATCTGCACTCACACGTGTATTGTGGTGCTATTCACAATAGCCAAGATATGGAATCAAGCAAAGTACCCATCTATGGATGAATGAATAAAGAAAATGTGGTATATATACACAATGGAATGCCAATCAACCACAAAACAGAATGAAATTCTGTCATTTGCAACAACATGGGCGAAGCTGGTGGGCATGTTAAGTGAAATAAGCCAGGACAGAAAGATAGACACAACATGATCTCACGCATATGTGAAAACTAAAAGTTTATCTCAAAGTAGAGAGTAGAATAGTGTTTACTAGAGGCTGGGGAGGGAAGGCAGGAGCGCAGATGGAGAGAGGATGTTCAACAGGTACAAAGTTACAGTTAGGAAGAATGAGTTCTGGTGTTCTATTACACAGTATGATGAATACAGTTAATAATAATGTATAGTATATTTCCAACTAACTAGAAGAGAGGATTTTGAATATTATCACCACAAAGAAATGATAAATGTTTAAAGTAATGGATATGCCAATTACCCTGATTTCAACATTATACAATGTATAAATGCATTGAAACCTCACACTGTTTTGGTTCCCAAGTACTATTACCCTCTCAACCAGGGCTCCTTAGAGAAATGACTGCTTTCAAGACTGGGCCAAGTGAAAATTCAAGATGATTCTAGAAAGTCTTGTTATATCAGAAAGTAAAGTAGTGCAAAATGAAAGAAAATTAAAAAAAGACTTGTCAAAGGGACACAGTTTCTTCATCTGTAAAGAATGGGTAATTACAATAACCTTCCATATAGGATGTTTGGTGAGGATGGAGATGATATTAATACAATATTTAGTAAGCATCTAGTGAGCATTAGTTTCATTTTGTACATGTGTTTGTAATATTTGAGATTTAGGAAATGAGGTAGGGGATGCAGCATTCTGTTTTATTAGAAATTATTTTTGTAAAGCTCATTTTGATTATACAGGAACTGGTGGCTCGATATGTGTCCTTGATTCCCTTCTTGCCTGACACTGTCTCATTTGGTGGTATCTGTGACCTCTGGAGCACATCTGATGTAAGTAGTTCTTCTTCAGAGATTTACTAACTTGAGCTGACTTAATGAAATATTAGCTAACTGGCTTGCATAATTTTAAATTGCAACATTCATTAGCCATGAAAATCTAATTGGCTGTCTGTTTAGTAGTATGAACTAAATTTTGAAGTATTTTTTCTTCCTGGTTCAATTTTCTCAAAGTTCAGAAGTTAACAAAAAATTAATTACAAAAAAAATTTAAAAGTAACACTTCAGATGTCTTAAATGCTGATTTACCCTCCCAGTATTACTGTAAAACTTCTTGGTTTTGTTCACGAAAAATACCAAAATTACATTCTATATTATAATTAGAAGTGATATATTCCTTAATTTGTGGGCTTTGTAAGGCATGGCATATTGTTATTTATTCAGTATGTACTTCTTGGTCACTTACCACATACCAGATGCTGTACTAAATTCTGGCTATAAGTGAAATAAACATAGTCTCTGCCCTCATGAAATTTATAATCTATGTATGCTGCATAATCTTTCAAATAGATCATAGGTAGTATGAAACAAGCATATATTATCACAGGTATTAATTATACTTCTGGATCTCATGTTGTACTGCTTTTGCATAAAACTGAATTGCATTATACAACTTCCTTTGAAATATAGCCCTAAATTGAAGAAATTTAAGTGCACTTTAAATTTTTTGTTCCCCGATACATTTTGGCAACATAAATGTTGACAATTTTAGAGAGATAATTTCTACAACTTTGAGACATCTATAAGAAGTTACTGAAAGAGTAGAATTTGTGTACTCTACAGCAGCAGTCCCCAACCCTTTTGGCACCAGGGACTAGTTTTGTAGAATACAATTTTTCCACGGATTGGTTAGTGGTGGAGTCAGGAATGGTTTTGGAATGAAACTGTTTCACCTCAGATCATCAGGCATTAGATTCTCATAAGGGCTGCATGACCTGGATCCCTTGCATGTGCAATTCATAATAGGGTTTGCGCTCCTATGAGAATCTAATGCCCCCACTGATCTGAGAAGAGGCAGAGCTCACGTGGTAATGCTTGTTCACCTGCTACTCACCTCCTTCTGTGCAGCCCAGTTCCTAACAGGCCACAGACTGGCACTAGTCCACAGCTGGGGGGCTGGGGACCCTTGCTCTAGAGCTAGACTGGCTTTACTACTTCCTAAGTGTTACCTTATTAATCTGTACCTCAACTTGCTCATCTGTAAAATATGCAAATTGTTCTAGAATTAAATAAGTTTAATGAAGTAATGTGCTTTAAAGATTGTTTAGCACATGAACTATATATACATTAAAAATAAAAACGAAACTTTGAAATTTTTCTCCCTGGCCCTTCAACAATCATAGTGACTATTGATTCTAGAAATCCACATCATCAATGTCAGAGAAAACACCATGTTCACTAAAAGTGGTTTTTCAAAAAAATGAATTATCAACATAGTATCAAAATTTGGGGCAAGATTATAGGTCTTACACTTCAAGGCACTAATCTCTACTATGACATATTAGAATCCTGCACAACCAATCCAGAATAAAGCATTGAGTCATACAACATATTCTTTTTTCTTTTTGTCAGCAATTTCTTGATCTTCTGGCAGGGGATGAAGAAGAACATGCAGTACTACTGTGTAATTACTTTCTGTCTCTGGGTAAGAAGGCCTGGCTGTTGATGGGCAATGCTATTCCTGAGGTAAGACCACATAGGCTGCCTTTAACAGAGGAGTTTAGTTGTCTAATTGAGTTGTGTGTTCCAGATCATACACAGGACGTATTTTCATAACGATCCTTTGGGTTGCTAGGAAAGTGGCCCACAGATGCCATAACAGGCGAGAGAACTACCAGTGACAAGACATGAAATGGTTTTCAGTGGTCCTCAGGGCCCCATGCAACACTTCAGATTATTTTTTGGCAAACCCGAACCCTTTAACATCCAAAGCCCCCACCTAGCTCTGTCCTTTTAGTATGGGCCTCTTCCCAGCCATGTTCCCAAGAATTCAGATTTCCTTAATGATGTGGTAGTCTTCATGCTTTGCAATGAAGAGGAGCCAAAGGAGTGTGTATGGTAAGGTTAGAGATCCCTCCTTTCATGCCTACTGCTTCTATAGGTATCTGCTGATAGCCTGGCATGCGAAGGGGAATAAGCCAGATAAGGAGGAATGAAAAGAACGTTAGCAGCTTTATTTTTATATTAACATTGTTATTTTTATTAGATTGGAGACTAAGAATTTTTCCCTAGCCCACTACAAATATCCCTACATTTGGGATACAAATAGGTAAGTTCAGAAAATTCACATGGATTAGAGCAGTTTATCCAAAGAGGCCACAAGGCTCTAGGAATCCTTGGAAATTCGATAGCATGAGTTACTGCAAGGCAGGTAATAAAGTAATATCATATTCATATTCAAATTCATTCTCCATCATTATCTCCCAGATAGTCTGGTCCCAATAAAAGAACACTGGGCTTGGAAGTTAGGAGGCTGAAGTTCAAGGTTCTGTGCCCACTCCTCATTAGCTGTGTGACACTAAGTAGGTCACTCCACAACTCTGGGTTTTATAGGAAACTGGGATAATTTCTGCCCTGCCTTCCCCAGAAAACTGTTGTGAGCATCAAGTGAAATCATACAGGGGGAATAAATGATAATAATAATGAATAAATAATAATTTAAATAAATAATAAAAAATTAATTCTCATTGTAAAAATAGAATCTAACAATACATAAGTATTCTGTGTAAAAAGTAGAAGTCCCTTGTCAGAAGACCCAGAATACCTTGACAAGGGACTTCTACTTCCCCAACCCCCAATTCCACTCCCCTCCCCAGGTACAGTCATTCTTAACTGTTTGGTACATATCCCTCCAAATCTACTATGCATTTACATAGTTACAAATGTTTATCAAATGTAAATTACTATATTAGAAATAGAAATATTTCTATTCAGACATAATCAGCCTTCTATAGACTTAAATGGCAGTCTTACTGACTCTAAGAAGAAAACGCCAGTGACTGCTTATTTCCACTAATAATAGTTCTTCAGCCAATCTTAAGATATATTGGTTGAGTAAGATGATGACTGTCCTTTTTTGGTCATTGTACTAGTATCAGATGCAAGAATTTTGCAAAACTAAGCATTCAACTTTACTTTTTAAATTCAGCATAACCTAGAACTTCAAAGTAGTTTTCACCATTAACCATGAAATTTCAGAAATTAGGGGTCCAAGTAAAATAATGAATTGTCTGTGCAAACTACTATTGGCCTTCATTGCATAAATAGTTGAAAACTAGTTTTAATGGCCATTTTCTTTCAGGGTCCAACTGCCTATGTGCTAACTTGGGAGCAAGGTCATTATTTAATATGGAATCCCTGCAGTGGACATTTTTATGGACAATTTGATACATTCTGTCCCTTGAAAAATGTGGGCTGTTTAATAGGTCCTGATAATGTAAGTATTAACATTTCTTCTTAAATATGGTTAGCTGTTGTTTCTTTTAAATAACTGACCTATTGATTTAAATAATATTTTATGAAACCAAAATATTTATATAAATGAATATATATATATATACACACACACATATATATATATATACCAGTTAAAGAAATGCAGTGTCAAGCACAGTGGCGGAACTGTGCTCAATAAAACTTTTGGTTCACTTAGTCACCTGATCTGCCCAAGAAGCAGAATGACAAAGCAGAATAACAAAGGAATACAGGATTTAGATTCAGAGGACCTGAGTTTGTGTCCTGGGTCTGCCCTTAGTCTTCTCATCCAAAACAGAGTTTACAATTTCTAATTCGTAGTGTTTTAAGAACTGAGGCAAATTTGTCACCTGAGCAGATTGGGTTTCTCTGTCTCTTTCTCTCTTTCTTTTTTCAAGGGAAATTCCCAGGTCTCACCTGGCCTGCAACAGCCCCAGGTAATTCTAGTTGCGCCAGTTTTAAGGGCTACGTGATTTTATTGTGAAGGGTACTAAATAAAGTAGTGGTTAAAAATATAAGTTACAGAGCTGGGCGCTGTGGCTCATGCCTGTAATCCCAGCACTTTGGGAGGCCGAGGCGGGTGGATCACCTAAGGTTAGGAGTTCGAGACCAGCCTGGCCAACATGGTGAAACCCCGTCTCTACTGAAAATACAAAAATTAGCTGGGCATTGCAATCTCAGCTACTTGGGAGGCTGAGGCAGGAGACTTGCTTGAACCCAGGAGGTGGAGGTTGCAATGAGCTGAGATGGAGCCACTGCATTCCATCCTGGGCAACAGAGCAAGACTTCATCTCAAAGAAAAATGAGTTATGCGATCAGACTGCCTCAGTTTAAACTCCAATTTTATCATTTACTGGTTGTGTGGGCTTGGGAAAGTCAATCTCTCACAGCTTCAGCTTCTTCGTTGGTAAAATGGAGGTAATAGTAAAGTCATTACTTTAGAAATGTAAAGTCACTACTTTATAGAGTAGTTGTGAGAAGTGAATGAGATAATTAATGTTAAGCACCTAACAGAGTAACAACTCTTTATTTTTTAAATTATTATTATTTTTCTTTTGAGACAGTTTTGCTCTGTCGCCTAGGCTGGAGTCCAGTGGTGCCATCTCAGCTCACTGCAATCTCCACATCCTGCGTTCAAGCGATTCTCCTACCTCAGCCTCCCGAGTAGCTGGGACCACAGGCACGTGCCACCTTGCCTGGCTAATTTAGTAAGAGATGAGGTCTCACCATGTTGACCAGGCTCATCTTGAACTCCTGGCCTCAAGTGATCCACCTGCCTTAGCCTCCCAAAGTGCTGGGATTACAGGCACGAGCCACCACACCCAGCAAATTATTGAATGATTGTTTTTATGTGCTTCTGTCTATAAAAACCGTTTGCACATGCATCCCCAACATGCATATTTTTATGAATTATATATATTTTTGTATCAATATACCAAAAACTACTTTAAACATAAAAAGAAATAATTAGAAAATCTATTTTTTTCTTCCCATCCTCCTGGGGTATGCACCCTTCTCTGAAGACCATCAGTCTATTTTTTTTTTTTTTTTTGAGACGGAGTTTCACTCTTGCTGCCCAGGCTGGAGTGCAACGGAGCAATCTCGGCTCACCACAACCTCCATCTCTCAGGTTCAAGCAATTCTCCTGCCTCAGCCTTCTGAGTAGCTGGGATTACAGGCATGCACCACCACATCCAGCTAATTTTGTATTTTTAGTAGAGACAGGGTTTCTCCATGTTGGTCAGGCTAGTCTTGAGCTCCCGAACTCAGGTGATCTGCCCACCTCAGCCTCCCAAAGTGCTGGGATTACAGGTGTGAGCCACCATGCCCGGCCCCATCAGCCTATTTTTTTAAGCATTACTGCTAAAATTAGAGATAATATATGCCAAGCACCCAGCAAAATATCTGTCCTTCATGTGTTCAGCAAATAGCAACTACAGCACTATTACAAATGTAAAGAGCACTGTGGAACACCGTTCTCATGTTAATTATTAATTAAAGTCATTATAATCAAAAGTGATCTGCTAAGCCTCATCTACATTTAGAGGATCATTTTAAGGTCATTAGTAATCAAGCAGGGTTAACAGGCACTGAAAAAGCCTTCAAATAACTCTGTTATCTGTCAAAATTATTACCAGCTCTCTAAACAATTACTATATGTTTGACTAATTCTCATAAAGCTAAGGTTTTGTGAGAAAGAAAGTTCTTTTCTCCTCTTCTCTGAGATGGGTAATAATAGCTTATGATGTTGTGCATCCCCCATTGTAGCTCTTCTAAACCTGCTGTAAGCCTTGGCCACTCAGCAGAGGACCTCCTCCTGGCTTTGTTGGCCTGGCACTGTGAAACCTCAACTGCCTTCTACTCCACCACACAACTACTTTGGATGTCAGTCTTTCTCCTCCTGTCATTTCTTTTCCAAGGAATAAGTCTCTTCCCTTTTCACTGTGCTTGTTTCCATTCCCATTCCATGCTCCACTATTCCATCCAACTAGCTCCTCTACTTTTTCTCTCTCCTTCTCTATCTATTGATACGCTAAGGAGTCCAACAATTCTAAAATACCCTTTTCTCAACCTGGCTATACACCCAAAACTACATTGCCTTTCTTTCCTTTCCTCCCCAAGTTCTTCAAATACTAAAATACTAGTTATATCTCTTGCTTTCACTTTATAAGCACACTCAGACCTTAACCTACTGTAATCTAGCTCTTCCTTCCTGACCATACTGCAGAAATTAAACTGAGTAGCACCATTGTCTTGCTAATGAATAAATAAATCCAATGGCTGCTTCCCATTTTCACTCCTCTCCTTTTCTGTCATTTAACATAAAAATCACAACTAATGTTCTTCATGAAAAAACACTTTCCCCCTTTGTAGTTTACTGATAAAGGACGGTTTGCTCTTCATTACCCTGCAGTTGTTTCTTATGTTTCTTTCACTGGCTCTTCTTCCCACCCCTTAAAAATAGAAGTTCCTCAAGATTCTATATTTAGATTCTTCTAGGACCACACCTATTATTATTAATTGTGGCTCTATCTAGTTTATCCTGGTAGAGAAGTCATAAATCTGTAACCAGCCCCAGAACCTTTGTCTTGAATTTTCAACTGTTTGCCAGACACCCAGGTGCCTTATCAAAATCTCACACAGCACATGCAAAACTCAAATCATTTTCCCCAAAACCAGCTCCCCCTCCTGGCTTCCTATTTCTATGGATATCACTTATCCTGATTCAAACTCTCGAATTATTCTTGATTTTCCCTCTCCCTTACTTCATTCTACTTCAATCCTAATTATAGAGGCCAAGTCATATAGACACTATCTTTGCTATTTCCCAGGTCATGCCATTATTGTTTTGCCCTACATTTCTATAAATGACTAACTAAATAGGATCCCCAATTGAGTTCACTTTTTGATACACGGATACCTGATTAAGCTTTCATCACTTTCTGGCTCAGAAAGTACTAGGGACACTCTACTGCATACAGATTTAAGAGTAAACTTTCCACCTTGGATTTCAAAGCCCTATGTATGCAGTGCAATTTCCCATTACTTTCCTGAACATTCCCTATTCTATAGCCAAATTATAGTTCTTAAAGATCATGTCTTAAGCCAATTTTCTGATTTGGATTCCACGTCAAGGCCTCCTACCTTTTTGGCTTCTACTTCTCTATATCCTTTGCTACTTTTTCTGTATTCTCCAAATTTGAAACATTACAGATCCTCAAAGTTCATCAAACCTCTTTTCTACCTATACTTCCTCCCAGGGAACACCATATATATGCCGATGATTCCTAAGTTTATATCTCCAGCTCACCTAGCTCCCCAGAACTTCAGACTCAAATATCCAATCACCTACTCAACATCCTCATTTGGATGTCAGAGAGATATCTCAAACTTAAGATGCCCAAACTCCTGATTCCCCTTTGCAGTCTTTCCTGTGTCAATAAATGTCAATTCCATCAGTCGGTTTTTTGGCCAAAATCCTTGGAGTCATCTTTGATTCCTCTCTCTCCTACATCCAAACCAAATCCTACTGGTTCTACCTTCACAGTATACCCAGCGTCCAACCACATCTCTCCACTTTTACTACTAGCATGTTCGTTCAAGTCACTGTAGCTCTCACCTAGATTTTTCAAAATAAGTGTCCTAACTGAAGGTTTCACCATTTGACCCTACCTTCTTTTGTCTAGTCTCAAAACAGCAAAGAAAATTCCTGTTAAAATAAAAGGCAAATTGTCACTCCTCTACCCAAATACTTCAGTGACTTCCTATCTCACTTGAGAGTCAAAGCCTAAATCTTCAAAATGGCCTACGGGGCCTCCATAATCTGATACCCACCCTACCCACCACTCTCCCCCTTCCTCTGATAATGTCATCTCTTACTTGCTCTCTCCAGCTTGATCATTCTTTAAAACTACTTCATATTCCTTGCTGTTCCTCAAAGATAACAAAGCACACTTTACATTTGCTGTTTCCTAGGCATAAATGACCACTGCCCCCTTACTGGCTATCGTCATAGATTTCTCCCTCACTTCTTGCATTTCTGATGAAAAGTGATTTTTCCAGTTCGAACTTCCCTGCCTGCCTTAAAATGTTCCATTTTTGTTTTCTCCACAGCCCTTGCACAATTAACTACTGCCACAATAAAGACAGTAAAAACCCACCCCCAAACTAAATGGCTTCAAACATTTATTCTCAGGGATCTGAGTCAGCTAGGGAGGTTCTGCTAATTGAGGCTGGGCAACTCTGCTGCAAGTTGTGGTAGCAAGACAAGCTCTGCTTCTCACAGTAGATCTGTAGGTCAACTGGGAGAGCTCAGCTTCAGGTGTGTTTATTCTGGGATGCAGTGCAATGACAATGGCAGAGGCACAAAAGGACAAGCAGAAACACACAAAGCCTCTTAAGCGTAGACTCAGAAGCCATACACTGACTTTTGTCCCAGTCTATTGGCCAAAAGTCAAGGAATGCAGAAGTGTATTTTTTCTCTTTTAGTGGGAGGAACTGCAAAGTAACATGAGAAAAGGTATGCATATAGAAAGGAGTGCAGAATTGGGGCTAATGATACAATTTACCACATCATGCAACATCATCTGATATCCCTTGTGTTTACTTGGTTTTTGTTGTTTTTGTTGCTTTAGACAGGATCTTGCTCTGTCATCCAGGCTGGAGTGCAGTGGTGTGACCACAGTTCACTGGAGCCTTGAAATCCTGGGCTCAAGCAATCCTCCCACCTCAGCCTCTCAAGCATCTAGGGCTATAGGAACACACCACCACACCTGGCTACTTCTTAAACAGAAAAAAAAAAAAAATTTTTTTTTTTTAGAGATGGGGGTCTCACTATGTTGTCCAGACTGGTCTTGAACACCTGGCTTCAAGTGATCCTCCCACTTTGGCCTCCCAAACTGCTGGGATTATGAGTGTGAGCCTCGGTGCCTGACTGTTTACTTATTTGTTTGCTATCTTTTCTTATTAGATACTCTGTGAGGGTAGAAAATCTGTTTCATTCACTGCTTTATCCCCAGTAATTAGAACTGAGCCTCAACATAGGTAGGTAGCTGATTAAATATACTGAATGGACAAATTCATGTACATATTTACTCAGTATGACTACTGTATGCCAGGAGCTATGCTAGGTGCTAAAGATACAATGGTAAATAAGGCACATAGTTAATGTCCTCAGGACAAAAGTCTAACAGCCTAGTGTGGACACGAATAGACAGGCAATTATAAACAATGCTAACTAATAATAATTTTAAAATAGCTAAGAATTATTGAGCACTTACTACATACCAGGCATTTTTCGAAGAGGTACAGATTAACTCACTGAATCAACTCAACCTTGAGGTAGATACTATGTATTATCCCACTGTTATACAGAGGAAACCGAGGCATACAGAAGTTACATAAATCACCCAAGGTCACACAAATAGTAAATGTTGGAGCCAAAATTAAAACACAAGTGGTCTGGTTCCAGAATCAACATGCTACGCTGCCTCACCAACACAAGGGCTATCTCAGAGAATGCACGTTGCTATGGATGCAGAGATGAATGGACACTCAATTCAATTAGGAGGCTGGGAAGAGAAGGGTCAGGAAAGACTAGCCTAAGAAAGAAGTGGCCTTGGCTTTTGTAAAAAAAAAAAACCTCACTTTTTATCAAATCTACAGTCAACACTAAGGTGCACCCCCAACTTCAGATTAAAAATGTGAAAAAATGGCCAATGACAACTGTATGATGCCACTGATTGTAAAATACAATTTTTATAATCAAAAAATGACGAAAAGTATGCGGCCTGTATGAACAGTTGCTGTCTCTCTGCTGCCTCTATGCCACACATACATCCATGCACACATACATGTGCATGTATATATGCTAACATATATGCTAATGTAGTCTTGTCTTTCTTAGATTTGGTTTAATATTCAACGATATGATTCTCCACTAAGGATAAATTTTGATGTCACCAGGCCCAAGCTATGGAAATCTTTCTTTTCAAGAAGCCTTCCATATCCTGGCCTTTCCAGTGTTCAGGTATAAATCTTTTATTAACAATTAAATGTAGACAAAGTGAAAGATAGGAAATTATACTGGGTTACAAGATATTTTTTACTTCTGGGTAGTCTAGAACAGTATTTGTTTATCAAACGCATCTGAGCTCAACTCACAACAAGAAACAGATATATATGTTTACATATATGTGAAAGGACCAGTATACACATCTTACGCATGTGGAAGAAAGTGTTGATATAAAAAGTTTCATGACATAAAAAGTCCCACAAAATGTATTCTATCTAAATTTTTTAAATGCTCATCTCAATTCACTAAATAGATTTCATAACTTTTAATGAAACATCAAGTTAAACTGCAGGGTATGATCCACTAGGGGCTCATAAAATTAACTTACAGGGTCCTGACCAGTAGCAGATTGTTAAGTAGTAAGCATAAGCAGTTTACTCAAAGTTTTGTTTCATTTGATAGATATATGTATGTGTGTACTAGGTTTGTAATGAAATGTATTTTATACTCTGGATCTACCTTTCAGAAAAAGCTTTGAAGAACATTACCCTAGAGAAATTCTCCCATATGTGTATAAGGTGATATATACAAGATTTTTAATAGGAGAATTGCTTGAAATAGCATACGAGTTGGAATGACAGAAGAGAAAAATTATGTAACACGATGGAATATTTTACAGTAGTTAGAACAATCAGCAGTAATGAATCTTAGTAAGCCCTCTAAAAATATGTTTGTTGCTGCCACTAAAGTTAAGGGAGAAAGTACAAGTTGCATGTTCATAAAACAATTATGTAAAGTTTAGAAAACATGCATAACAATAAAATGTTGTTTAGGGGTACCTATATCTGTAATAAAATCATAAACACATTGTGTTAATGAAGACAGGAATTTTTATTTATAGCCAAATCCCTATCCCTCTCACCTACAAAAGTGCCTAGCACACAGCAGGCAATCAGTACTTATTGAATGAAGGGGTGCTAAAACAAATTCAGCTCATGGTTACTTCTGTGGTAAGAGAGAAGAAAAATGAAATTGAGAAAGAACTATATTATGATGTTTTACTTATGGTGGGTCATGGGTACATCAGCATGCATTATATTATTTTCTATATCTTGATGTCTGAGACTTCAATGATTTTTAAGATTTTTAAAAGGATGTTCAAATTAACTGTAGGTGATTTTTATACTTTCTGAACTATTTTTTTCTTCTATAGCCTGAAGAGCTAATTTACCAGTGCTCAGACAAAGCAGCTGCAGCTGAGCTACAAGACAGGTAACATAACATCCATAAATCCACATGTAATCTGTCACTAGGAGTATAATACCAAACTTTAAACCACTGTCAGCCTGGATGAATGTGAAACAATTTAGGCAACTTAACTTTAATTCATGTGTATAGATTCCAAATACAGATGTGATCTCTAAATCCCATGGCTCAAAAGGAGCCTTTAGCATCAGCATCCTGTGGAACCAACCAGAGTGGAACACCAGTAATACGTACTTCTACAGGGACTTCACCTTGGATTGGTGTTTAACATCATGTTGTAGGTGTTGAGGCACATCATAATTACCAGCTTAAATATACCTCTTTTGTCCTATTGAACTGCAGCTAGTTTATGGACCTAACACATGGAGAAGATCAGTAAGAGCCTATATGAGTCTCTGTAATTCTCATAACCCTGTAAAAATAGAACTTACTCTCCTGGTTTCACAATGTGAAAACTGAGGCTCAGAGACGTCCACATACTTGTTAAGTGTTAAAGGGGGCTTCTGAGCCCAGCCCAACCTTTCTGATTTCAAGGCATGTGTACTGTTTCTACTGTATTAAGCTGTGTGACCCCTCTTGAGGCATTATTACTAGAAAATATCGGTTTACACTCATTTACTCTCAATTTCTCCATAATGCGTTATTCAAGATTCCCAACTAGAACTAATCTCCAAACAACCTTTTTGTTTTTTTCTGATAGCTTCAACATGCTATAGATTGGACCCAAGTCATTTATTTCTCCAATATTAAAATGCCTGACAATTCGTCCACACTTTCTTGCGCAGACTATCTTGAAACCCAAAACAAAGATGTGTTAAGTGCCAAAAAAGAAATGATCCCTATGACTATTGAACAATGAGAAGCTAGCTAGGTCTCTAAACCCATGCATTTAGTTAGGGAATGTACAAGAGACTTTAGAATCAGCAGGGTTTCAATTTGAATCCCAGCTCCTTTGCCTTAGTCAAATCACTTATCCTGCCTCAAACTGTCCCCTCATCTGTAAAATCAGGACAATATCCCCTACCTCATAAGGTTATTATTGAGATTAAATAAAAATCTACAAAAAGCACTTAGCGCAGTATCTGGTAAATAATGGCTCAATAAATAGTAGCTATTTTCCTTCATTCCATGCTTAAACTTCATACCCTATGAACCCAATACCTGTACTTATCACAAATAGTTTCAATGATGTTGGTATTTTAAAGGCAGTTTTAAGGCAATTTAGAAAAAAATTCATCATCATGAATAGAATTCACTATTCATGATGTGAATAAATCACGAGGCACTAAGAGCCCCACAAATATGAGGCTTTCAACATAAGCCCTACTTCTTATGCCTGTGTCTAAGTCATCTGTCTGTATATATACTACCAATGAGTATAGTCATAACATTTCAAAAAAACATTTCATGGCCAAGCGCAGTGGCTCACACTTGTAATCTCAACACTTTGGGAGGCCAAGGAAGGCAGATCACTTGAGCCCAAGAATTTGAGACCAGCCTGGGCAACACAGCAAGACCTTGTCTCCACAAAAAAGAAAAAAAATTAGCCAGGCATAATGGCATGCACCTGTGGTCCCAGCTACCAACGAGTCTGAGGTGGGAGGATCACTTGAGCCCGAGAGTTGAGACTGCAGTGAGCTGTGATTGTACCACTTCAATCCAGCCTGGGCAACAGAGCAAGATCCTGCCTTTAAAAAAAAATTAATAATAATAAACTTTTGCTGCACGTATTGAATTTAGCTATCCCCAAGTCATTCAGTACTCCCTCTTCTGTGTTACATTTCAAGCATCTGTTATAGCTCTTAGGATACACATACTTTCTATTTGCAGGACTATTTCCCATCTCAACTCATATACAACCCTTAAGGACAGGACTGCATGTTAATTTTGAATCCCCAGAGAGTAGCTCATTATTAGACATTAACTATGCCTGGATAATCACAACTCCATCAACAAAAATATAGTTATACAATCATCTGAATCCCCACTACATATTACATACATTTTTTAACAAGGGAAAAGTGAGTCACCAAAAAATGGAATTTATGTTTTGTGACCAGGATTGAAAAAATACTAAAAGAAAAAATCATGGACTGGAGGCCACGCCATCTGACTCGGTGGAATAGGTATTGTACCTCTACTCTGCGTCACTTCTTGCCTCTGTTAGAAAAAAGTCAAGGAGAAGATGTAGAAGATGACCACAGAGCAGAACTGCTAAAACAGCTGGGAGACTACAGGGTAAGTTACAAATGGATCCTAAACTGACTGTGGATTTGTTTCAAATTGGAAATTAGCCAATAATAGGTTTCTGGAATCAAAAGACCCAAGTTCCTCCCAGAAGTACATATTTAAAGCAGCATAAACTAAAAACTGTGATCATAAGTTTTAAACCTCAATAATCACGAAATAGCAAAATACCACCATTTTTCATATAAGTATCCCATGAAAAATACCTTTTATGAAATACATTTACGAATCAAATAAAATGAAAACATCTGGCTAAATCATGTTAGACACAACAGTGCATAAGGATCAAAACACTCTAGAGCAGTTTTTTTTTAAGGATATGGTTTTATACTGATTGCTTTTCATTGCTAAGAAAGGTGGTTATTAATAGACGATATACCCTCTCTACTGCCTGCTGCTGTGTTCACATGCTATAGCTGGATAATAAAACCTAGAAAGCAGGCTAATAACTAAAACTGAACAGTAAGCCTTATTAGCTAAACAGTGTGAAGGTCAAATTAGATCACTCACTGAGTAAAATTTATCCTTTAACTTATAAGGCAGGTTCTCAGCCAGGATATTTTCAGCTCAAGTGTCCGAAAACTCAAAACAGGCTTGAGCAATAGAGAATCTACTGGCTTAAGTAAAGCTTAGAGGGTAGCTATCAGGGCTGTCCCACTCTTCTTCAAGTCCTCCCATTCTGCCCTCCTCTTCCGTATGATGGCATCATCCTGAGACTGGGTTTCCTCATGGAAGCAAATGCTGGAACACTTACAGAATTCACATCTGCGCACATACTACCCAAAGCAGGAGAACATCATGTGCCATTATTCCTAAAAAGTTTCCCGAGATTCCCTCTGAGACTCCCTTTGATCACTTGCCCATCCCCGTGGATCAATCATTGTAGCCAAGGGGACGAAAATTATTGTAGGGTGCCATGGCTCACAGCTGTAACCCCAGCACTTTGGGAGGCTGAGGCAGCGGATCGCTTGAGCCCTGGAGTTCAAGACCAGCCTTGGCAGCATGACAAAACTCCATCTCTACACAAAATACAAAAAGTAGCCAGGATGGTGGCACTTGCCTGCAGTCCCAGCTACTCAGGAGGCTAAAGTGGGGGGACCATTTGAGCCCAGCAGGAGGCCGAGGCTGCAGTGAGCCATGATCATGCCACTGCACTCTAGCATGGACAACAGTGAGACCTGTCTCAAAAAAAAAAAAAAAGAAAAAAAGAAAAAAGAAATGTATTTGTTAGTTTAACCTATGTCTCTGGAATTAAAATGGTTACTATGCGTACTAGGTACTTTCAAAAAGAGAGAACAGTGATGGGGTGACTAACAGGTGGCGTATACACCTATATGCTAGCAAGGAAAACAAAATGGATATTAAGCAACTCTCCATTTTCTGTATTGCTAATAAATAGCTGAGTAGAAAAACACAAGCAAATAACTGAGATGCAGAAGACTTATTATATTAATTGCATATATTTATGTAGGAAAAAATGTATTAAATCTTCAAACTTCACTAATGACTACAAATGTTTTTTCCCTTCAGTTCTCTGGATTTCCTCTTCACATGCCTTATTCTGAAGTGAAGCCTTTAATTGATGCTGTGTATAGTACTGGAGTACATAATATTGATGTTCCTAACGTTGAATTTGCTTTAGCTGTATACATACACCCATACCCCAAAAATGTTTTTTCTGTTTGGATCTATGTTGCCTCTCTTATACGCAACAGGTAATTTTTTTCACTGTACTTTTTGTATCATGTAAAAACTACACTTAAGATATGAGAAAATTTTAAATTATATGCATCACATCAGAACATATTATTGGCAAATAATAAAATTATCAACTGTTTTCAAACTGTGCAAAGTGTTCTATTTAGCAGTCTGCCTTGTCTCTGCTACTTGACTCTGAAATTCAATTGAGACTACTCACAGTAGGATACATTATGAGCTTCCTGTCTCTATTCCTTTGCACTTACTTACCTTTTGCTTGGGCAAATATTAACAGCAATGGAAGGAAAGTGAGAGAAACTTAACGAGTTTTACCTTAGAGCAAGGTAAAGCTTTAAAGAGAGCATCATTAGAGCCTTTAGAGTTCTTCCTCCTTTGTCGTGTTTAATTCAAATGTTAGTTGAAATAAAAAGCAGTAGTCAGTTATTTATATTCCATCAAATGATTCTTCCTTTATCTTTAGACAACACTAAGACACTTTGCCTGAACTGAATGTTTACCAGTTTTGATTGCTACTCCTCCTCCTCTCTCCAAATAAACAAAACAAATAAATATCCAAGACTGCAAGATTACTTCATCTTCCATAGGTTTGCATGTACAGGCATACCTCGGAGATACTGTGCACTTGGTTCCAGACCACTGCAATAAAGTGAATATTGCAATAAAATGAGTCACACCAACTTTTTTGGTTTCCCAGTGCAAAGTTATGTTTATACTGTATTATAGTGTATTAAGCGTGCAAAAGCATTATCTCAAAAATGTACATACCGTAATTTAAAAATACTTTATTGTTCAAAAGTGCTAATGATCATCTGAGCCTGCAGTAAGTTGTAATTTTTTGCTGATGGAGGGTCTTGCCTCGATGTTGCTGGCTGATTAGCAACTGGTGGTTGCTGATGGTTGGGGTGGCTGTGAGAATTTCTTAAAATAAGACAACAATGAAGTTTGTTGCACTGACTGACTCCTCCTTTCATGAAAGATTTCTCTGTGGCACAAAATGTTGATGGCATCTTACCCACAGAAGATTCACTGGAGTCAATCTTCTCAAACTCTGCCACTGCTTTATCAATTAAGTTTATGTAATATTCTAAATCCTTTGTTGTCATTTGAAAAATGTTCACAGCATCTTCACCAGGAGTAGAGTCCATCTCAAAAAACTTTTTTGAGACAGAGTCTTGCTCTGTCGTCCAGGCAGAGTGCAGTGGTGTGATTATGGTTCACTGCAGCCTCAGCCTCCTAGGCTCAAGCAATCCTCACACCTCAGTCTCTCAAGTAGCTGGGACTACAGGTACACGCCACCACACCCAGCTAATGTTTCATTTTTTTGTAGAGACAGGGTCTCACTATGTTGTCTAGGCTGGTCTTGAGCTCCTGGACACAAGCAATCTTCCTGCCTCAGCCTCCCAAAGTGCTGGGATTACAAGAGTGAGCGACCGTGCCCGACCAAGAAACAAATATTCTTTGCTCATCCGTAAGAAGCAACTCTATATCCATTCAAGTTTTATCATGAGGTTGCAGCAATTCAGTCACATCTTCAGGCTTTATTTCTAATTCTGGTTCTATTTCCACCACATCTGCAGTGACTTCCTCCACTAAAGTCTGGAACCCTACAAAGACATCCATTAAGAGTTGGAATCAACTTCATCCACACTCTTGTTAATGTTGATATTCCGACCTCCTCCAATGAATCACGAATATTCTTAATGGCACCTAGAATAGTGAATCCTTCTAATTGAATCCTTTCCAGAATATTTTCAATTTACTTTGCCCTGATCCATCAGAGGAATCACTATCTATGGCAACTATAGCCATACAAAATGTATTTTTTATTATTATTATTATACTTAAAGTTTTAGGGTACATGTGAACAATGTGCAGGTTTGTTACATATGTATCCATGTGCCATGTTGGTGTGCTGCACCCATTAACTCATCATTTAGCATTAGGTGTATCTCCTAATGCTGTCCCTCCCCCCTCCCCCCACCCCACAACAGTCACCAGAGTGTGATGTTCCCCTTCCTGTGTCCCTGTGTTCTCATTGTTCAATTCCCACCTATGAGTGAGAACATGCGGTGTTTGGTTTTTTGTCCTTGCGATAGTTTACTGAGAATGATAGTTTCCAGTTTCATCCATGTCCCTACAAAGGACATGAACTCATCATTTTTTATGGCCGCATAGTATTCCATGGTGTATATGTGCCACATTTTCTTAATCCAGTCTATCATTGTTGGACATTTGGGTTGGTTCCAAGTCTTTGCTATTGTGAATAGTGCCGCAATAAACATACGTGTGCATGTGTCTTTATAGCAGCATGATTTATACTCCTTTGGGTATATACCCAGTAATGGGATGACTGGGTCAAATGCTATTTCTAGTTCTAGATCCCTGAGGAATCGCCACACTGACTTCCACAATGGTTGAACTAGTTTACAGTCCCACCAACAGTGTAAAAGTGTTCCTATTTCTCCACATCCTCTCCAGCACCTGTTGTTTCCTGACTTTTTAATGATCGCCATTCTAACTGGTGTGAGATGGTATCTCATTGTGGTTTTGATTTGCATTTCTCTGATAGCCAGTGATGATGAGCATTTTTTCATGTGTTTTTTGGCTGCATAAATGTCTTCTTTTGAGAAGTGTCTGTTCATGTCCTTTGCCCACTTTTTGATGGGGTTGTTTTTTTCTTGTAAATTTGTTTGAGTTCATTGTAGATTCTGGATATTAGTCCTTTGTCAGATGAGTAGGTTGCGAAAATTTTCTCCCATTTTGTAGGTTGCCTGTTCACTCTGATGGTAGTTTCTTTTGCTGTGCAGAAGCTCTTTAGTTTAATTAGATCCCATTTGTCAATTTTGGCTTTTGTTGCCATTGCTTTTGGTGTTTTAGACATGAAGTCCTTGCCCATGCCTATGTCCTGAATGATACTGCCTAGGTTTTCTTCTACGGTTTTTATGGTTTTAGGTCTAACATGTAAGTCTTTAATCCATCTTGAATTAATTTTTGTATAAGGTGTAAGGAAGGGATCCAGTTTCAGCTTTCTACATATGGCTAGCCAGTTTTCCCAGCATCATTTATTAAATAGGGAATCCTTTTCCCATTGCTTGTTTTTGTCAGGTTTGTCAAAGATCAGATAGTTGTAGATATGCGGCATCATTTCTGAGGGCTCTGTTCTGTTCCATTGATCTATGTCTCTGTTGTGGTTCCAGTACCGTGCTGTTTTGGTTACTGTAGCCTTGTAGTATAGTTTGAAGTCAGGTAGCGTGATGCCTCCAGCTTTGTTCTTTTGGCTTAGGATTGACTTGGTGATGCGGGCTCTCTTTTGGTTCCATATGAACTTTAAAGTAGTTTTTTCCAACTCTGTGAAGAAAGTCATTGGTAGCTTGATGGGGATGGCACTGAATCTATAAATTACCTTGGGCAGTATGGCCACTTTCACGATATTGATTCTTCCAACCCATGAGCATGGAATGTTCTTCCATTTGTTTGTATCCTCTTTTATTTCATTGAGCAGCAGTTTGTAGTTCTCCTTGAAGAGGTCCTTCACATCCCTTGTAAGTTGGATTCCTAGGTATTTTATTCTCTTTGAAGCAATTGTGAATGGGAGTTCACTCACGATTTGGCTCTCTGTTTGTCTGTGATTGGTGTACAAGAATGCTTGTGATTTTTGTACATTGATTTTGTATCCTGAGACTTTGCTGAAGTTGCTTATCAGCTTAAGGAGATTTTGGGCTGAGACAATGGGGTTTTCTAGATATACAATCATGTTCTTAATAAGACTTGAAAGTCAAAATTATTCCTTGATCCATGGAATAATTCTGCATGGAGCTGCAGAATAGATGTTGTGTTAACAGGCATGAAAACATTAATCTCCTTGTACATCTCCACCAGAGCTCCTGGGTGACCAGGAGCCTTGTCAATAAGCAGTAACGTTTTGAAAGAAATTTTTTGAGCAGGTCTCAACAGTGGGCCTAAAATATTCAGCAAACCATGCTGTACACAGATGTACTGTCATACTGGCTTTGTTGTTCCATTTACAGAGCACAGAGTAGATTTAACAATAATTCTTAAGCGCCTTAGGTTTTTCAGAATGGCAAATGAGCATTCTCTTCAACATAGTCACTAGCTGCATCAATCTCTAACATAAGAGTCCACCTGCCCTTTTAAGCCAGGCATTGATTTCTCCTCTCTAGCTATGAAAGATTTAGATGGCATCTTCTTCCAATAGAAGGCTGTTTTGTCTATACACTGAAAATCTGATATTTAATGTAGCCACTTTCAAATAAATGACCTTAGCTAGATCTTCTGAAGAACTTGCTGCAGCTTCTATATTAGCACTTGCTACTTCACCTTGTATTTTTATGTTATAGAGGTTTCTTTCCTTAAACCTCATGAATCAACCTCTGCTAGCTTCAACCTTTTCTGAAGCTTCCTCACTTCTCTCAGCCTTCATGGAATTGAAGAGAGTTAGGGTCTTACTCTGAATTAGGCTTTGGCTTAAGGGAATTTTATGGCTAGTTTCATCTATCCAGACCATTAAAACTTTCTCCATATCAGTAATAAAGCTGTTTCACTTTCTTATCGTTGGGTGTTTCACTGGAGTAGCACTTTTAATTTCCTTCAAGAACTTTCCTGTTGCATTCACAACTTTGCTGTATGGCACAAGAAGCATAGACTTGGGCCTAAGTTTTTGACATGCCTTGCTCACTAAGCCTAATCATTTCTAGCTTTTCATTTAAAGTGAGAGACATGACTCTTCCTTTCACTTCAACACTTAAAGTCCACTGCAAGGTTATAAGCTGGGGCCTAATTTCAATATTGTTGTGTCTCTAGGAAGAAAGAGGTCTGAGGAGGAGAGAGACAGGAACCTCTGGTCAGTGGAGCAATCAGAACATATATAATATTTATCAATTAAGTTCTCTGTCTTATTAGGGCACAGTTCATAGCATTCCAAAGCAATTACAATAGTAACAACAATCACTGGCCACAGATCACCACAACAGATTTAATAATAGTGAAAAACTGAAATACTCCAAGAATTATCAAAATATACGAGACATGAAGGGATAAGTTTTATTGGAAACATGGCACCAATAGACTGGCTCAACACAGAGTTGCCATAAACCTTCCATTTGCAAAAAATGCATTATCTGCAAGGTGCAATAAAGCAAAACGCAATAAAATGACATATGCCTGTATCTATATTGATAGGAGGAACATTGCCATTTTCTTCTACATGACATAAAACTGTACTAAAAGGCACTAGTATGTGCCTTTTGGGGTGGCAGGCCTCCACTCTGATGATGTTTTAACAAAGCAAAGTAGATATACCTACAGATTCAAATTTTGACTACTGAATAACTCATTTCAAAAAGAAAATTCAGCTCAATAAAATTCAGTATCTGTCTAAAACTATTTGTCAGGGTAGTAAGTTCATGGGAGCTCCAAAAACAAAGTATTCAGTCCTATTCTATACTAAAGTAAACCTGGATTGAGATTTATAATAAAAATCACAACACAACAGTATTACTTGGTAAAGTCCTCAAAGTAGATTTTATTTATACATTTCTTCAAATGATTGTGGTATTTTAAAAAATCTCTCCCAAATTTGACGACATAGGGACAGTGGTGAGAACAAGGTATCCTTAAAGGAAACAAATATGGATTGGTGCTTTCCTTGCTCACTGAGCTAACACTCAGAAGCCAATTTATTCTATAATCCTAAAGAACCTTAAATGTGGGTTTGTTTGAATTGGCCTTCTGAGAATTGTTGAAATAAAGGAAATATTATGGAAAAGAGATTAGTTTCCAAAAATGTGCTGTCTTTGAAAATAAGTCTTCAGACATGTATGTTGGAAAAGATCTGCAAAGCTTGGTACAGTGTTAATGTGTAAAGAGAACCAATCACCTCCATGGACTTTAAAACTCAAAATTATCTATGAAATACTTTAAATGACATGGCATTACCAACATTCTTTAAAGTATTTCATTTAAAAGAAAACTGTAAGACTGTTCTCACCCTTTTGAAAAGACCTAATCCCTTTCTAAAACAAAAGTATAATTTGCAAGAGAAACAACATTACAATTCACTGGTAAATTAAGATTTCTGAAGTTGTAAGAAATGGGGCCAAAACAAGTCACGCTCAAAAAGGGATGGTTAACACAAGAAATGTGCTATGAGTAAAGTGCATGAAAGAAAGCCTGCTCAGCTAAATGAAGTAGACAAAGGTCAGAAGTCAAGGGTCATTCGCCAGAGCGGCAGCAGGCTCGAAAACCACACTGCAAATTCTGGCATCCACTGGCGGTATCAGCATGAGGACCTGTATGAAAACAGAAAAATGTGAAAGGAGGAATTTCTTAGAGATCACATAAAAATAATTTTGCTTATGAAGGAGTTACAAACTTTCATTGGTTTTACTAGCAGTACTTATATGATAGAAGTAAATCTCATGATGAGTGTATAAGAAATTATTCAGACACAAAACTCAATAGCAGCTTGACTTTAATTAATATATCCTTCATGGTCCAAAAGGTAAGTGGAAGAAGGGAAAAAAATAATTTTTAGCGACAACTTACAATATAAAAATCCAAAATGGAAATGAGACAATCCACAGAAGCAAGATTGCAAAGCTAACTTACAAAAAGATTCTTATAATCTGAACATCCTCCCTAGAAATGTAATAAAGGCAAAAAAAACAGCCCTAACTGTAATCGATCAGCTAAAGAAGTCAGTATTGAGCAATTACAATAAATATTATATTCAAATTTTAAAGCAAAATAAACTATATAGACATAGATTTAATATATTTGCCATATTTTTATATAGTATTTGTAGCCAAAAATATCTATATATGGTAGGGTTAGATGAAATTATTTTCCAAAATTAAATATATAATGAGTGATCAATTAAACTTTATCTAAGACATAGTAAAAATTATCATTCACTTACAAAGAATAATAAAACATTTGTGGAATAACTGTTATTTTATCCCAGTCACACTATGCTACCCAGGCACTAGATACAAGATCCATTAGGGAACACAGCTGAGAATTAGAAAATATCAAAGAAGAAGTTTCATAGCACATATTCAAATGTCAAGTACTCTGAATGAATGATATTTTCATAAAAGCAGGCAAATGTGGAAAAGACTGTTTCAACTATATTGAAGTCTTTCATTATGTCTGCACCATGAACAAATAAGGAGTAGTTAATTTGTTCTTTACGTATCAACAAGAGCAACCAAAATACTTGCAATTGTGATATAAGGAACAATACAAAATGAAAACTGTACATGAAATATAATTTTACTGCAGAATATATCAAATGGATTGTAACTGAAAAATCACAGTACTCTGGGGTGATATCTAGCTTAACTCAAAAACACATTTTAAATTTACTTTTTGTTTTCTAAAACAGCATTCAACTGCAAAAAAAAAAAAAAAAAAAGCAACTAGGCTAATACTACCATAATAATTACTTCCAACTAAACACATAGAACACATTAATTTACAGAAATTTAACTTTTCCTTATATTCCCCAAATGGCACATACAAAATACAAAGGGCAAATTTCTTAAGACATACAGTCTTAGGAAAGAAACTAATAAACATTACGCAAATATGTGGAACTACAATAGCTTATGCTTTCAGTCATATTAAATTTTTAAGTTGATATGACACCTGTGATTAGCTTAATGGGGGAGTAGATATGGGAATGAGCAATGGTATAGATGAAAGGAGACTGGCCACAGGTTTATAACTGCTGAAGCTGATGGTACATGAGGATTCGTTATATTATTCGATGTTAAATTTTTCCATAACAGGAAGTTTAAAATTATTTTAAATATAAAGTTGAATTACTAAAGCCAATTTTTACTTAATCAAAGTAACAATCTTTTCTGGTCTTTAAATGAAAAGTTAAATATGTTAAATATTTAAAATTCACAAAGCAGCATTTTGTTAAAATTATTTTCCCTTAAAATAACACAATGTTAATCATCTTAATCACAAACTCAAGATAAAATGTTTTAGTATATATTGAATACTTAATAAAAATGCCCTGAGAAGGAACCCTATGATCTGAAATTCTTCTCCCACTGCCAATCTTTAACCAAGTTTTTCCTTTGAATATAATGCCAGCTTTACCTACTGTGCACCACCCAATCCCCATTATTCCCCTTCTTAGCTTGTCTTTCCTCACCCCTTACACTGCTGTTTTGTCTACCAATCACCTAGTGCCTCTCCTCAAGACACAAGCCCTGCCTCACTGCCATTCTCCTGCTCTGACCCTTAGGTCCATCACAAAATGCCAGATTCACTGGGTTTTGCCAAAATGGATCTGATTATCATTTTATCAGATTAAAATTCCATTCTAAATTTTTTTAAAGAAATAAGAAGAGACATGAAGACTCTCACATAATTTTTCCAAACTGCAACTCCCCCAATTACTTCAAAATGTCTATACCATTAAGTCCTCACTTAACATTGATAGGTTCTTAGAAACTGCGACTCTAAGCAAAATAACGTATTAACAAAGGTAGTTGTTTTGTTTGCATCATTATAATGAAATGACACTATTTGAGGACTTCCTGTATGTTGTTTTCTTTCAAGTCAGTTTCCAAAAACATACCGCCGACACTGAGGACTTACTATAGTCCTATTTTTTTAAAAGGACAGAAAGGTAAGGGAGAAATATTATGCTAAATTTCAACAGTAGCCTAAGAAAAATCATATGCCATGTCTGGAAGCAATGGAAGTGAAGTATGCAACTGATTTTCAAAGGATAAAGTAAAAGGGAGACTCAAAGGAGCAAACAGATCAAAAAAGCTATTCTCCTAGAGATTCAGGAGAATGACATGACACGGTTTTTCACCATCCTCCCCAAAAGATGTAGGGTCCACATGCTCAGTTTCCACTCTAGCTACCTGGGTCATTATGCTCTTGAAGTCTAAGGGATGGTGGCAGAGATAATGGGGGAAGAAAAATGTAGAAATAAAAGTTTTTACCCTGTATTAGGTAAAAAGCACAAACCTACTGTCAGCATCTCCTTATTTATCACAAAACAAAGTTCTTGCCTATATTCATATAAAATGTGCCTACTCACTGAGTAGGCACATTTTATATGAATATAGGCAAGAACTCTGAATACATTCTAAGTTCACCAGAATTGAGTTTCAGTGAGATTCTAAGTGTACAGAGTAAAGAGAGAGAATATATTGTTTTCAAATTTGAAAGCAGAATCTGTTTAAAGAAGCCTATATGAACTTAATCAGTAACTATAGTATTAAATGACCCAAAACTACAATCCTATGATAAGGTAAATAATAGAGTAGTTACTGGTATTTGATCCCAGTAATCATGAAAGTGACAGCATCCATTTAAAGGATCTGCTGAAGGCCTGAGCCAAAACAAAAATGAAGACAAGCACTGTTTTAAACTCAGTATCACACTGTAGAAAACAGGAGACTAGCACCTTCCGAAGCATGGAAAGTATAAGCAACATTAACAATAAAATCCTTAAGTAACACAGAAGGACTGTTCAGAAAAGTGAATAAATGGACAACAGAATAAATGGACAACAGAAAAGGTGAAGGAACATTAGAAAGAAATATGACTAAGATATGATGGATTGCCAGGTAGACAGCTATGCTTTAATAGACAAAGACAATTCACAAGGTAGTTCCCTTTAAATATTTGACTTATCACCAGCAAACTTCCATCTCGATGTAGGATAGAGAACCCAAATGGTTAAGATACATAAAGCCTAAATTACATTAAAGAATAATAAAGAAAATAGAAAAAGGTAACTGAATAATCATAAAAATATTTAAATGCATGGTAAAGAATAATCTTGTAAGAAAGCATTTTTAAGTATCAGATGACAGGAAGTATAAGGTTAGCTATTATTTCTCCAGATTTTTATTAGTGAATAACTTGTTTTTACTGAGTTCTAAGTATATTACTTATGCTGTATGTCTGCACTTACCTTCACTTACCTTTAATTCCTCTTTAACTTAAATTAGAAACATAAAAGAGCACATCATCTGAGACTGTGTCACCTCCAAAACTATTAGCTAATCTATCTTAATTTATAAATTATACATACATTGAAATGCAAATCAGTAAAAAAGTTTAGTTTCTATCATTGTTCAAATGTTCTTCACAGCTCTACAATTATGCTATTCCATTTAACTCTTCTTAAGAATTTTTTTAATGTTATGGCTAAGAAGACTTTTCAAATCTTATCAAATAAATTTAAAAGTCATAAAGAATCATTCAGAAGAATCTAGATTTGCATTTTATATCAAGACACTTTATGTACAGTGTCTTGCTCAAGGTAGTTACTGTTTGAATATATGATAACTAGCTTATCATCTCCAAAATCTCTGCTAATGCTTGGAAAATAGATTATTCTGTTTTACTTATCATGTATTACTTAATGACTAATGTTTATCAATATTTACTTCTTTTATATTTAGTAACCTGATAGTTAACTATATATGTTTTCTTTTAAAAAATGTATTTTTAGTTAAATGTCACTTTCAAATATCTGAAATATAATTTGTCACCTAAATACACTTCTCCATTGCTCTAATACCATGTATTAAAACACACTACTTTCAGAAACAATAAAAATAGTAACAAGGATGCCCCTCAGCATTCACTAGATATCTACTATACAAGCTGAGCTGTTTTGAAAGATACTGGAACAAGTGTCATCTTGCAAACAACTTCTTTCTAACACTTTCTAGGTTGTCCACATATCCTTTTAAGGAAAAGACTACAGGAGAGCATTGCTTTAAGAACAACTTATGTGGAACTCAGACACAAGTTATATAACAAGTCACCCTGTAAATTTTAAAGGCTTTCCATTCCCCCAAATCATGCTTCAATAAGCCATAAAAGGAGAGTTAATATTGGATTATACAAACACTGAAATTTCCTTTCAAATCTTTCAAAGTCAGATATCTTCATTACAATTCATTTATTTTAAAAAATCAATCATTTATCCAAAAAAACTTTCACATTCAACAAAAGGAATATAATAGCTCCTCTGAAACTATATATTCAAAACAAGTTTAGAGGAAATGCATAAGGACAAAGTGCAAAAGACTTTAAGTATTTCATTTTATCCCATCATCTAAATTATTTCAAAGTTTAAAAACATACAAACATAAAACAAGTAAGCATAAAAACAAACTGAAACCCAGTCCCCTCCCTCTACCCAATAACATCTCTGAATGCAAAAATAAATATAATGAATTCGATAGTGAGATTTATTCCAAAGCATAACCTATGCTGAAATCAATATGAAAAATTCAAGTGCAACATACAAATAAAATTTTTTCTGATAAAAAAACAATTGCTTATTACTCTTGATAATATGTCCTATAAGCCTTAGGAAGTATAGCACTAAACCTACAATGAAATAACTTTATGTTAACAAAACAAAACTCCCTTCTCAAATCCACAGCATCCACAAAAGTAACAGCTTCACTGCATCAATCACACTTTGTTTTCATAGGCTTAGCATGTTGCAACTACGATGACATTCACTTTCACCAACTACGATGACATTCACTTTGGCCATTCCTTGATTATACACAGAAGGCAACAGAAAACAAAGAAATGTCCAACTTAGTGTTGATATATCAAGAACATGGGAGGTCATCTCCTGCATAACAATGTGATTCCTGAAATAAGACAGCTACAATCTCCAGTTTCCTCTTATATATTTTAAGGAAAATCTAATCTCGAGAAATAGCAGTTTTCTCCACTTTCTGGTATGTCATTACTCCCTCTGGTCTTCCTGACTCCTGTCAATTGTTGTGCCTGAGAAAAATTTTGTTGATTTTCCTGTCATCTTAAGGTGAATTGGGCACTCAAAGACAATAGGGCGCAGTATAAAAAGACAGGTACATAGTAGTCTGAGCCATCTAAAATTGCCTCCAGTTATAAATACAGGAGGTTGATTTGCTTACTAATAACAGAAGAGCAGCTTTTTATGCTTCTGGGAAATTCAGTCTCTACCAGTGACTATCAAATGTGCAAAAAGGCACTGAACATACTTTGAAAAAGCATGTTCAATAAGCCCACTGTAGGGTAGAATATGTTTAAAAGAACAAAATCAAGAAATATTTCTTGTGATTTTTGAAAGTAGGTTCAGGAATCAATTTCCAAAATACTATAGGAATTCTAGTCATGTCTAAAGCATCTCAGCCTCTTCTCAATACTACATACTATCCTCTCCCCTCAATCTTCGCTAGGAGTTGACATCAGATCCAGAAACTCTGGAAGTCCACATTACCAAAGTCCTCATTTTTCTACATTTGATAAAGCTGTCTTATAAGAAATACGTGTCTATTATCCCTAAGAAATCAGTGTATCTAGAACATAAATAGTTCTAAATTTTTAATGAATGCTATAAAACTCTAGAGGAATACCTAAAACTTTTAACAAGAATTTTAGTATTTCTATTAACTTACCATTCTTGATTACACTATTACATGCCTCAAAAATCTGACACAATGGATATTTAGAATATACATCTGCAAGAAAAACTTACCTTTCAAGATGTTAATTAATGAAAATGTAATTTTAAAATTTTATCAAATTTAACTAAATCTGAAAGTAAGACAGTCTGGTAATCAGAAATCTAGAAAACTAAACGGAAAAATTATTAGAACTGCTAAAAAAAAATTCAAATTAATTTCTTCAAAATTATCGCACTGTTAAAAGGCATTACCGTTAATGTTGTCACAGTAGTAAAAGTATTCATCATTCAGAGAAGGACATGCTGAAACCAAATCCTGCAGGCCTGCACCAGTTATAGTAAGACAACCAGAGAGATTAAGGTGCTCCAAATAAGGCAGCCCTCCTCCCAGAGTCAAAACCCTGTAAGAAAAATAATTTGACAATTAGAAGATATTAATCTATAAAAACATTTGTATTCCTATGGTCCACTGAACCACTATTTTACATACTTTTCAATATGGTAATGAGAAAATTTAAGAATTTCTGTAAAACACTGATAACTAACCTCATCCTTAGGCAGAAATACATTTAACTCAGAAAATGTTCAACATTTTTCCTAACAACATTCAGTAAAGAAATCTATAAAACTGTTCTTTATAAGAACATCATGGTAACTCAATTCTTAGAGGAAGTACTGAACCCTGGAGGTGTAATGTTCATTCTCCTACCCAACTGTATCAGTAAGTAAAAATTATCAAGAAAATTACTGAAGCTTAAAACCTAATGAGCAGTTGGGCAGTTTCTAAAAAAAAAATTATAGATACACCTAGCATATGACCCAGCAATTCCTGTCCTAGGTATATACCCAAGAGAATTAAAACCATGTTTACACAAAAACTTGCACATGAATGTTCATAGCAGCATTATTCATAACAGAAAGTAGAAACAACTCAAATGTCCATTCATTAATAAATGAATAAAATGTGGTAAATCCATACAATTAAATATTCTGCAGCCAACAAAGTACTGACACATAGTATAACATGCATAAACCTTGAACACATAAACCTAATTTTAAAAAGCCAGATACTAAAGGCCACATATTGAATGATTCCATTAATATTATCATTCCAGAAGAGGTAAATCCACAGAGACACAAAGTCGATTCATGGTTATCAGAGGCTGGGGAAAGGGGGAGTGAGAAGTGACTGCTAATAAGTATGGGGTTCTTTTTGGGATGATGAAAATGTTTTGAATTAGTCTGTGGCGGATGGTTGAACAATCCTGTAAATATACTAGAAATCACTGAATTAATCGTATACTTTTAAAAAGCAGTAAATTTTATGGTATGTTAATTATATTTCAATAAAAAATAAAACCTAATGGCATACCCTAGAAGAATAAAAGCAGTATTTACATAAATAGGATAAAATTAAAAGGTGGCTTCTTGTATTTGGATGTTTACATCTCTAGGAAAGCCAGAGAAGTTTTCCTTGGTTATTCCCTCAAATAATATGTTTTCCAAACTTTTAGAATTCTCTTCTTCCTTGGGAACACCAATTATTCTTAGGTTTGGTCATTTAACATAATCTCAAACTTCTTGGAGGCTTTGTTTATTTTATTTTATTTTTTATTCTTTTTTCTTTGTTGGGTTGGGTTAATTTGAAAGCCTTGTCTTCAAGCTCTGAAGTTCTTTGTTTGTTCAATTCTATTGTCGAGACTTTCCAGTGTATTTTGCATTTCTCTAAGTGTGTCCTTCATTTCCAGAAGTTGAGATTGTTTTTTATTTAAGCTATAAATTTCTCTGGAGATTTTCCCGTCCATATCTTGTAACTTTTGTTTTTTTTTTATTTCTTAACTTTGTATTCACCTCTCTGGTGCCTCTTTGAGTAGCTTAGTAAATGACCTTCTGATTTCCTCTTTCCGACAATTCAGAGATTTCTTCTTCATTTGGATCCACTGTTGGTGAGCTAGTGTGTTCCTTTGGGGGTGTTAAACAACCTTGTTTTGTCATATAACCAGAATTGTTTTTCTAGTTCCTTCTCATTGGGGTAGACTATGTCAGAGAGAAGATCTAGCTCAAGGGCTGTTATTCAGATTCTCTTGTCCCACAAGAGTGCTCCCTTGATGTGGTGCTCTCCCCACTTCCCCTAGGGATGGGGCTTCCTGAGAGCCAAACTGACATAATTGTTATTTCTTTTCTGGGTCTAGCCACCCCGCAGAGCTGCTGGACTCCAGGTTGGTACTGGGGAATGTCTGTGATGAGTCTTGTGATGTGATCTGTCTTCAGGTCTCTCAGCCATGGGTACCAGCACCTGCTCCAGTGGAGATAGGAGGGGAGTGAAGTGGACTCTGTGAGGGTCCTTGTTTGTGGTTTTCTTTAGTGTGTTGGTTGGCCTCCAGCCAGGAGGTGCCGCTTTCAAGAAAGCATCAGCTGCAGTAGTATAGGGAGGGTACAAGTTTGCCCTGGTATCACCTGGGTAAGTATTCAGGTTTCTCAGGCAGTGGGCGGAGTCATAGAGCTCCCAAGAGATTATGTCCTTGGTCTTTGGCTACCAGGGTGGGTAAAGACCATTAGGTGAGGGCAGGGTTATGCACATCTGAGCTCAGACTGTCCTTGGGCAGGGCTTGCTGCGGCTGCTGTGGGGGATTAAGGTATGGTTCCCAGGCCAGTGGAGTTATGTTCCCAGGAGTAGGGGTGGAGTTATGTTCCCAGGGGTATTACAGCTGCCTTTGCTGTCATACAGGTCACCCGGGAAGTGAGGGAAAGCTGGCAGTGACAGGCCTCACCCAGTTCCCACACAGCCCAAAAGGCAGGTCTCACTCCCAGCACGCACCCCCTACAGCACCATGCCCCCTCAACCAGGCAGCTGGTGAGCAGCGCTAAGATCTTGCCTAGACTACAAGCCTCCCCACTGAGAAAGCAAGCAGGGCTTTCGAGTTTCATGCCTCCCTGTCTGCCATGGCTTCTGTGCTCGTATCTGAACTCCCCTTTCATCCCTTCCCCCAGATTCTGTCCAGGAAACTTCCCATTCAACTGAAACTGTTACAACAAAGTTCAGCTGGAAGTTTCCTTCTCCCTGTGGTCTTTCCCCAATTCAAGTGACAGCCCTCCCCAAGGACCTCTGCAAGAAAAAGTCAGAAATGACTTCCCAGGGGACCAAGAATGCCCACAGGGATCTCCCCACTGCTTCCTCTACCCCTGTATTTTGCCCGGCTCTCTAAATTCATCTCAGCTCTAGATAAGCTCAAATCCTTCTCCCGTTATCTGAACCTTCAGGTTCCCAAGTGAGGATGCTGTGTTCAGAGGCGGACATTTCCCTGTCACACTTTGGGCACTCAGTTTTTCAGCTGTCTCACAGAGCCTGCAGTGGCAAGCTGCCTCTTTCCCAGGATGGCTATTGTTAAAAAGTCAAAAAACAACAGATGCTGGCGAGGTTGTGGAGAAAAAGGAATGTTTTTACACTGTTGGGAGTGTAAATTAGTTCAACCATTGTGGAGGACAGTATAGCAATTTCTCAAAGACCTAGAAGCAGAAATACCATTCAACCCAGCAATCCCATTACTAGGTATATAACCAAAGAAATAGAAATCATTCTATTATAAAGACATATGCATGCATATTTTTATTTCAGCACTATTCACAATAGCAAAGACATGGACTCAACCTAAATACTCATCAGTCATAGAATGGATAAAGAAAATGTGGTACAAGGCCGGGCACAGTGGCTCATGCCTGTAATCCCAGCACTTTGGTAGGCCAAGGCAGGTGGACTGCCTGAGCTCAGGAGTTCTGGACCAGACTGGGCAACACGGTGAAACCCCATCTCCACTAAAAATACAAAAAAAAAAGTTAGCCAGGCATGGTGGCGTGAGCCTGTAGTCCCAGCTACCCTGGAGGCTGAGACAGGAGAATCACCTGAACCCATGAGGTGGAGGTTGCAGTGAGCCAAGATTGCACCATGTACTCCAGCCTGGGCAACAGAGTGAGACTCCGTGTCTCAAAAAAAAAAAAGAAAGAAAATGTGGTACATACACACCATGAAATACTATGCAGCCATAAAAAGGAACAAGATCATGTACTTTCCAGGGACATGGATGGAGCTGGAACTAACAAACCAGCAAACTGGTAAACCATCCTTAGCAAACTAACACAGGAACAGAAAACCAAATACCACATGTTCTCACTTATAAGTGGCAGCTAAACGATCAGAACCCATGGACACATGGAAGGAAACAACACATACTGGAGCCTGTCAAATGGCAGTAGGTGGGAGGAAGGAGAGGATCAGGAAGAATAGCTAATAAATGCTGGGATTAATACGTGAGTGATGAGATGCTCTGTGCAGCAAACCACCATAGCATACGTTTACCTACGTAACAAACCTGCACATCTCGCACAGGTACCCCTGAACTTAAAAGTTGGAAGTTAAAAGAAAAAAAAAGGAATTAGAAAAGGAAACATGGACTAAATCCAAAGTAACAGGAGGGGAAACAATAAAGATGAGAGCAAAAATTTTTTAAATGACAAATACAAAAATAATGAAGAAAAACAAAACCAGAAGTTTGTTCTCTGAGAATTTCAATAAAATTGGCAAACCTTTAGCTAGATTAAGAAAAAAAGAGAAGACACAAATTACCAAAGTCAGAAATGAAACAGAGGATATTACCACTAATTTTATAGAAATAAAGATCACAAGAAGCCAGCATGGTGGTGCATGCCTGTATTCCCAACTACACTTTAAGAGGCTGAGGTGGGAGGATTGCTTACACCTAGGAGTCTGAAGGCAGCCTGGGCAACACAATGAGACTAAATATAATAATGATGAAAATAATTAAAAGATCATACTCTCATAATCCAGAAACTCAACAAATACCCAAACTGATCAAGAAGAAACAGAAAATCTGAATTGACTTATAAGAAGATGAATCAAAACCCTCTCAACAAAGAGACCAAAACAAAATAGTTTCGCTGATAAATTTTACTAAACATTTAAAAAAGAATTAACATTGGCTGGGTGCAGTGGCTCATGCCTGTAATTCCAGCACTTTGGGAGGCCAAGGCAGGTGGATCACCTAAAGGTCAGGAGTTCAAGACCAGCCTAGCCAACATGGTGAAACCCCGTCTCTATTAAAAATACAAAAATTAGCTGGACGCAGTGGCACATGCCTGTAATCCCAGCTACTTGGGAGGCTGAGGCAAGAAAATCGCTAGAGCCCAGGAGGCAGAGGTTGCAGTTGAGCCAAGATTGTGCCATTGCACTCTGGACAACAGAGCAAGACTCCATCTCAAAAAAAAGAATTAACATCAACCTTTCTCAAGCTCTGCCAAAAGAGGGCTGGGTGTGGTGGCTCATGCCTATAATCCCAACACTTTGGGAAGCAAAGGCAGGTGGACTGCTTGAGCCCAGGAGTTTGAGACCAGCCTAAGCAACATGGTGAAACCCCATCACTACCAAAAATACAAAAATTACCTGGGCATGGTAGCACACGCCTGTGGTCCCAGCTACTTGTAGTGGTGGGGGAGGGGGGTGCTGAGGTAAGAGGATCACTGGGAAATTGAGGCTGCAGTGAGCCATAATAGCACCACTGCATTCCCATCTAGGTGACAGAGTGAGACCCTGTCTCAAAAAAAAAAAAAAAAACTCTTTCCAAACATGGACAAGAAGGACTTCGAACTCATTCTAAGAAACCAGTATTATCAAAGCCAAAGACACAACAAGAAAATTACAGGCCAATGTCCCTTATGAATACAGATGCAAAATTCCTCAGCTAATACCAGTAAACTGAGTTCAGTAGCATATTAAAAGGACTACACACCCTGACCAAGTGGGTTTCTATCAACTTTCAGTATACGAAAATCAACCAACAAATCACACATTAATAAAGGAAAAAAATGATCATCTCAACTGACTGAGAAAAAAACATGTGACAAAACCCAATATTCTTTTTTTTTTTTTTTTTTTTTTTTTTTTTTTTGAGACGGAGTCTTGCTCTGTCCCCCAGGCTGGAGTGCAGTGGCGCATCTTGGCTCACTGCAAGCTCCGCCTCCCGGGTTCACGCCATTCTCCTGCCTCAGCCTCCCGAGTAGCTGGGACTACAGGCGCCCGCCAACATGCCTGGCTAATTTTTTTGTATTTTTAGTAGAGACGGGGTTTCACCATGTTAGCCAGGATGGTCTCGATCTCCTGACCTCGTGATCCGCCCGCCTCGGCCTCCCAAAGTGCTAGGATTACAGGCTTGAGCCACCGCGCCCGGCCCCCAATATTCTTTAAACTAGAAATAGAAGGGAACTTCTTCAACTTGATAAAGGTCATATATATGAAAAACTCACAGCTAACATCATATTCAGTGGTGAAAGATACAAGCTTTTCCCTTAAGATTAGGAACAAGGTAAAAATGTATACTATTATCACCTCTAATTATCACAGTACTAGAAGTTTTAGCCAGAGAAATTAGACAAGAAAAAGAAATAAATGACATCCAAATTGAAAAGGAATGTCAAGGTGGCACATGCCTGTAATCCCAGCTAGTCAGCAGGCTTAGGTGGGAGGATCCTTTGAGCCCGGGAGTTTGAGTTAAGCCTCAGTAACAAGTAAGACCCAGTTCCCCCCACCCCCCAAAAAAAGAAAAAGGAGTAAGTAAAATTATCTCTATTTACAGATGATAAGATCCTCTATACAGAAAACCCTAAAACCTGTTAGAACTAAATAAACTCAACAGGCCAAGTACACATGCCAATAGTCCCAGCTACTCGGGTGGCTGAGGCAAGAGGATCACCTGAGCCTAGAAGTCTGAGGCTGCAGTGAGCTATGATCACGTCACTGCACTCCAGCTTGGACGACAGAGCAAGACCCTGTCTCAAAAAAGAACAAAAAGAAAATTCAGAAGGATAAAGAGAGGACACACACAACACTCAGTTGCATTTCTATACAGCAACAATTAACAATCTGAAAAATAAATTTTAAAAAATCCCATTTAGAATAGCATCAAAGAAAATAAAATATTAAGAAATTAACCACAGAGGTAAAGGACTTGGATACCGAAAACTACAAAAGACTACTGAAAGAAATTAAAGAAGATCTAAACAAATGGAAAGATATCCCACATTCATGGGTTAAAAGACTTAATACTGTTGTCAATTTTACCCAAAGGGATCTACACATTTAATGAAATCCCTATCAAAATCTCAATGGCATTCTTTGCAGAAATAGAAAAAACCTACCCTAAAATTCTGATGGAATCTCAAGGAACCCCAGATACTAAATAACCTTGAAAAGGAAAAACAAAGTTGGAAAACTCACACTTCTTGATTTCAAAACTTACAACAAAGCTACAATAATCAAAACAGTGTTGCCACTTCTGTTTTACATAACACTGGAAATTCTAGTCAGAATAATTAGACAAGAAAAATAAAAGGTCTATTGTTGGGAGCAAGCCTCCCAAAATCTGGCCATAAACTGGCCCCAAAACTGGCCATGAACAAAATCTCTGCAGCACTGTGACATGTTCATGATGGCCATAATGCCCAAGCTGGAAGGTTGGGGGTTTACAGAAATGAGGGCAAGGAACACCTGGCCTGCCCAGGGCGGAAAACCACTTAAAGGCATTCTTAAGCCACAAACAAAAGCATAAAAACGATTTATGCCTTAAGGGCATGTTCCTGCTGCAGTTAACTAGCCCAATCTATTTCTTTAATTCGGCCCATCCCTTCCTTTCCCATAAGGGATACTTTTAGTTAATCTAATATCTATAGAAACAATGCTAATGACTGGCTTGTTGTTAATAAATACGTGGGTAAATGTCTGTTCAGGGATCTCAGCTCTGAAGGCTGTGAGACCCCTGATTTCCCACTTCACACCTCTATATTTCTGTGTGTGTGTCTTTAATTCCTCTAGCACCGCTGGGTTAGGGTCTCCCCGACCAAGCTGGTCTCGGCAGTCCGTTTTGGAAAATGAGAAATTAAATTATCTGTCTGTAGATGGCATGATCTTATACATAGAAAACCCTAACGAATTCACAAAAAAATGGTTAGAACTAATAAATTTAGCTGAATAGTAGGATACAAAATCAACATGCAAAACTCAGTTATATTTCTATATACTAGCAATGAACAATTTGAAAAGTTTAAGAAATAAAATTGTATTTATAATAGCATCAAAATGTATAATATTTAAGAATAAATTTAACCAAGGACTTGTACACTGAATTAAACAAGAAATGGAAACAAGAATTCAAATAAATATTTACATGCCAACATTCATAGCAGCATTATTCACAATACCCAAAGGTGGAAACAACCTCAGTGTTCATCAACAGATGAATGGATAAACAAAATGTAGTACGTAAAAAGGAATGACGTTCTGATACATGCTAGGATGTGAATAAACCTTGAAACACACCAAGTGAAATAAGTGAGACACAAAAGGACAAGTAATACATGATTCCACTTATATGAGGGGCCCAAAGAAAGTTAAAAATTTAGATAAGAGGCTATTTTTAATTAACAGCCAAGATTTATTTTCATTCCTATGAAAGCCAGAAAATAATGTATTAAGACCACAAATGGCCCTATCTGTTCCCTATGGTTTCAATCTAATTAAAACCTTATCAACTTAACATTCTCCAGTCAATGCTCCTTTTTTTGAGACAGGGTCTGGCTTTGTCACCCTGGCTGGAGTGCAATAGTGCCATCTCAGCTCACTGCAACCTCTACCTCCAGGGCTCAAGTCACCCTCCCACCTCAGCCTCCTGAGTAGCTGGAACTACAGGTGCATGCCACCATGCCTAACTAATTTTTGTTTTTCTTTTGGGTAAAGATGTAATTTTGCCATGTTGCCTGGGCTGGTCTTGAACTCCTGGGCTCAAGTGATCCTCCTGCGTTGGCCTCCCAAAGTGCTGGGATTACAGGTGTAAGCCATCACACCCAGCCTCAATGCTCTTTTAACAAGCTCCACATTACCAACTTGTCAAAACTCATGCTACTCATCCTGAATAAACATAATGACTAAAGCAGGATACACTGAATGCTCCCAACTGGTATACCTGAACATTTCTATTCCTATAAATTAAGTTGTATGTTTACATGAATTGCATTTTTTCCTCAAACCTACTGACACAAGTTGTACTATTGTAAGTGGTTGACTGAAACACTTTTTAAATTGATACAATGAATGCAAAAAGAGTTGCTTCTAAAAATTAAATTTTTGTTTTCTATTTCCTTAGTCTCTCAGGAAATGTACACAGAATGCCCTAATTTTATCTCTCTCCCTACTCAAATGATGCCTGTTTCTTTTCAAAGAAGCCTTTCCTGGTTCATTCAATATGAAGTGGCATTCTCTGTATTCTTAAGTAAAGTACCCATACTTTACTTTTCTTCAGAACATTCAGTCTGATACTATGTTTTCTGTCTATTTCTACCATTAGATTATAAACTGCATGAAGGCAGAGAATTGTCTTAGTTACTCTAGACCTCTAGCAATTAGAACAGTGCAAGAAATACAGTAGGTGCTCAATAAAAATTTAAATGTTTAGAAAGAATCCTTCAAGATAAGGTTTAATTAAAATGAGGGAATCTGCACTCAGACAAGACTTTTTCAATTAGCCACAGATAAGACAGATCCTATGTGTTCCCTTGTTCCCAAAATGAATTTTTCCTTCAATTCAAATGCAAACTTTTTTTTCAAGAATACCTCACGTGCAAGCTCTTCACTACTACTCAGGAAAACCCTAAAGAAGAAGTGCAATTTATTTCCAATCCCAACAGCAGTAAATTATCCACTTTGTTCTCAGGTTGATAATATCAGAATTTGTTAATAAAGTGCCAAAAATCATACCCTAAAACAACAACTAAAAACCTTTTCTCTGCTTTTCTTCAAATTTCTCTTAAGAAATTAACTCTCTGCCTTTTCAGGAAGTGGGGAGGGAAACTCTTTGGTACTCAAATAAAACGTTGCAATTCTGCTTTTAAATAAAATGTGCTCCCTTCTAGTTTTTTCCAAAACCTTATACTAGAAGAGTTTCTAAATACTTTGAAAGCAAAAAAAAACAAAATTTTGATTCATCAAAATTTTGACTGCTCTTGAAATCAATTTTTAATTATATAAAATTTTAGTAAGTTCTGGGTTATTTTTTAAAACAGCCTAAAAAACTAAAAGATAAGAAAACTGCCACATGGTCAGAAGTCATTGCAGCTCTGAAAGGTCACATGTATTACTTCATTCTTTGAAAAAAACACAAAAACTGGTCATACTGAAAATGCAAACTGAATAGAGCCATAAATAAATTTCAATAAGGTATGACGGTAATGAAAAAAAATGACAATGAAAAATGAATTACGAGGTTTTAAATTGAACTAAAAATAGCTTTTACTTTCTAAAATCAAGTTGCATTCAAAAACAAAATCATATTACAGTTAGGAATACACACATGTAGTAAAACCTTTTTAAAGAATAAAACTCAGAATAAAGTTATCTTTGCTTATATTTTTAAACTATAACATATGCCCTTGGATTTGAGAAAACAGAAAATTAATGAAATGATTCACAGCAGCCAAACCACTGTTATACCAGTTACCTCGGGGAAAACACTTTTGGTTACTGTATATGACTTACGAAAATATTTTACAATAATTTTTTTTTTTTTTTTTTGAGACAGAATTTCGCTCTGTCGCCCAGGCTGGAGTGCAGTGGCATGATCTCGGCTCACTGCAAGCTCCGACTCCTGGGTTCACACCATTCTCCTGCCTCAGCCTCCCGAGTGGCTGGGACTACAGGCGCCCGCCACCGTGCCCGGCTAATTTTTTTTTGTATTTTTAGTAGAGACGGGGGTTTCACCGTGTTGGCCAGGATGGTCTCGATCTCCTGACCTCGTGATCCACCTGCCTCGGCCTCCCAAAGTGCTGAGATTACAGACGTGAGCCACCGCACCCAGCCTATAATAATTTCATATTAAGTATCTTTTATAATGGTAGGGAGTATTAAGTTTTATGCTGGAAGAATTCTTCATTATAAAATATCTGACATCCCATTATCAAAGAAAAACATGTATCCAATTTCCAAAGGCTCATGTCAAAGATAATTGATTACTGCACATCAGTTTCCACTTATTGAAAATCTATTGTGTATCATTGTTAGATGCCTTATATATATTCCTCTTACATAAGCCTCAAAGTATAAGGTGAAGTATTTTGCACGAAGCCAGTTATACAGAAAAAAGCAAGATTAATCTATATCAAGTCTGCCATGCTTCCAAGTCAGTGCACCATGGTATTTTCCCCAACAGTGCATAAGAGTACTCGTAACCTAAAAAATCTTGAACTGGGTCCCATAAAACATATAAAACCTAGCTGCTGAAAAGAGCTACCTGTCTGGGCTGATACATGTGTCACCTTCGGCTCTTCTTTCCTCTAGGAGGTTAAAAAAAAAAAAAAAAAAAGTCGGTTTAATCTGCTGAAGATTATGCTTATAAAAAAAAAAAAACAGAAAAGAAAATGTAGAACTTCTTCCACATGTTCTCTTTATGACTTAAAAAAGCAACAGAAGGTAAGCTGATCACGATCAAAGACCAAATTTCTAAACTCTAGCTACATATAAAACTCTAGCTCAGCTTTGGCTTTTGTAAACACTTGACAGCCGTGTAGTTGGACTAAATGACTTCCATGGACAGCCTACATTTTCCAAAACCCTCAATATAAAACTATAACATACAGAAATAATACACAGCAACAGAATATGCATATTTTCTTGTTACATGTTCTTGAGAGTAAAAATTACACCTTATTCATCCACTAAAGTACCTTAAAATATGTGATGTAGCCATTTACTAAGCATTTATTAAACTTTCAAATTTATGTTCTTCCATACATCACAATGGATTTGAACTGACAGAAATGAAATTTCATACTGATAACAGAAGTTACACTGCTCCAACACTCTGAAGTAGGGCAGATCTTGGTTAACTCTTTTTGCTTAAGTAAATCAACTGAAAAGAATGACTTAGATCAAAATTTTTATATTCCATTTGGAAATGAGAACACATCTATTTCTTAATATTCTGGAACTGATAACTCACCTGAGACCATGGTCTGTGATCTGATAACATCCAGATAAACTGAGAAACAGAAGTACACGTCCAGTCTCTTGATCAGATTTTTCACTCCCAAAGTAAATTAAGTCTTTTCCCCTAGACAATCTAGTCCTTGATGCTTTTCTACACATTGCAGAAGATTCTGGGAGTGCTGACATAGTTCTTAAAGCTGTTCCTGTACAACAAAATGAGTGACCACAATACGCAAAGGCTGGAGAAGCACAATGCTGCTGCCAACAGACACTAGTCCTTAGTCCAACAATGTCCTTACTAAAACAACCAGAGGTGGAACAACTAAAGTTGGATGCTGTTTCCATTACACAAAGACTTTCAACATTTCTATGTCTCCATTCCACAGCATCTTCAATATCAGCCAAATCTTCAGCATCTAACATCCACACATAAGGAGAAGTGAAATTTTCAGAAGAAACAGGCTTAGTCCAGGGGTGTTCGTTATCTATTTCTTCTCCAATGCCCTTGTTAGTTAAATCGTGCAAACAAGCATACTGCTTGGTGGACTGCATGGTAATGTCTTTATTTTTCCATGTAGTTGAAGTAATTTTGCTTGTAGATGTTTTCAAAAAGCCACTTTGATAGGATGTCAGAATTCCAAGAGCTCTGGAAATCTTCTCTAGGGCCACATCTGTGATTTTCTCACAACCAGACAGATCAAGATGCCGAAGAGTCTGGCAGCAACCAAGCCAAGACCAACTATAATTGAAACACAAGACTATTAATGAATATTGTTAAATTTTTCAAAAGCATTTGACTATATGTATGTAGATGAAAACCAGAAGAAAGATTTTACATCTAATATAATCACTTAAGCATTTACTGAATTATCTATTGTTAAGTACTATTCTTGATGCTAGGGATACAAAAACTCAATGAGAGTAATTAGGAAGTCAAAGTATTCCTAACTAACAGAAGGGCAGGATGTGAGAGGAGTAAGGATTGGAAGACTTAAGTTTATATCCTAAAAGTAATCAGCAGAAGGCTGCAAACACATGAAAGAAAGAGAAGAATAACTAATGGTTAATGAGGAAGATCCGTAAGAAATAAGCTCTAGGAAGCTTTAGCCTGAGAAGAGTATACCTCTTCCTCTGCAGCAGGAAAAAAGGTGCTGATATAAATGGTTGGGTGGGAAAGAGGGAGTGAGCAATAATACAGAGAATTGGTGGTCAAGGAGATATATTCTAGGAAGAAGGTGGCTTGAAGAAAGTTATACTATACTATTTCAGAGTAACTGTGAAGAATCTAAGAGGGAGCTTTGCCAAATGGCACTTAGAGCCCAACTAAAACTAAAACTTCTTAAAAACACATAATACCAATCTATATGGTTGCACAGCAGGGCTCAAGGGCCTAGACAAAATATAGGACTACAGAGATTGCAAGGTAATAAAGATGGGATTTTTGGATCAGCTGGGACCTATGAATAAGAAGTGAAGAACTGGAGGGTGCTATCGAATTATACTTAGACATGACTGAGATTTGATAGTAAAAAATAATAGTATGATTAAACTGCAATTACATAAATGAAACCTTATAAAATAGTTTTTCATTATATTTAAATTGTTTAACATAACTAACCTGTCAAATGCAGAATCTGAAATGTCAGTCTGGGTAAGATCCAGATGCTCCAGGTTAGGACAAAGCTCTAAAATCTGCCTAACCTAAAAGGGAAAAAATTGTCATTGTGAAGATCTGCAGAACTTCAGTTAGCTAAGTAACAAATGACTATTAGTAAACATAATCTAGTTCACAAAGTTTGTGAATATAAAAAAAATCACCTGAATACTTGAATAAAGTATAATAAAATATTCTAGGCTCAAATCCCTGAGAATCTTTTTTTTTTTTTTTGAGACGGAGTCTCGCTCTGTCACCCAGGCTGGAGGGCAGTTGGCAGGATCTTGGCTCACTGCAACCTCTGCTTTCCGGGTTCAAGTGAGTCTTCTGCCTCAGCCTCCTGAGTAGCTGAGACTACAGGCACATGCCACTACACTCGGCTAATTTTTGCATTTTTAGTAGAGATGGGGTTTCACCATATCAGCCAGGCTGGTCTTGAACTCCTGACCTCGTGATCCTCCCACCTCGGTCTCCCAAAGTGCTGAGATTACAGGCATGAGCCACCGCACCCGCCCAAGAATCTATTTTGGCAGTTATGAGACTAAACCAGGAAATTTACATTTTTAAGGAACACTCAAGATTCTGATGTATGAAATCGTAAGATCCACTTTTATAAAACAGTGATTTCATCTCATTTGCCCATCTTACCATGCCTTACATATTACTTTAAAAATCACATAAAACTGGGCTTTATCACTTAACATCTGTGAAACTGAATAAAATGTTTAACCTCTTCTAGTCAGTTTCCTCATCTATAACACACAGGTAATGATAATTATGCTACGAAGATTGTTGTGAGAACTGCAATGAAATAATAAGTAACCTAGCAGTGTATGCCTACCCATAGCAAGGCACTCAATAATCATTTTTGGGTTTGTTTCCCCTTAATTAAACTCAGGAATAAGCAAACCAAAGTCTTATCATACTATTTTTCTTAATACCCAAACTAGTGTTAATTTAAACATACCATTTTGCTGGAAACTGCAGAGCTGTATGCTAATACTAAGGTTTTTACAGAAGTACCAACATATGGTAGAACGTTATGAATTAAGCCATGGAGTAAACGTTTTTCCATTTGTGCAATGCTGATAGCAATTGATTCCTCCGCAGACTCTTCTGTAAAATGAATTCAAAAGTCTAAGAACTTGATAAACTGGTAATAATTAAGCTACTCAAGGGCTCACCAAATTGTTAAATATGACATACTTTGTGCTATCCTTATACTTTCTTATGTAAACCATCCCATTTTTAGGCAATGAAAAAGTTTCAGAAAAAAATGTGAAAACTGAAAAGAACAGTAAAAGTTTTCAAGAGAAAAGAAAATACGGTATCAAAAGAAAAATGATCCATAGTAAAACATACTATCATTGATTCCACATAACTAAAAAGGGCACAAAGCTAGAAAAGACTTGAAACTCAACTAAATTAGCCTGATCATAATGAATCAAGCAAAGGAAGGTACTTTAGAATTTCTAACTAGCTAAAAATGAGCATGGCTTTTGGTTTTACTTAATAACTTCTGTAAAGCTTGGATGTTTACAACAGAATGTACTACTGTAACATCCACCATGAAAACACTATAAACTCCAATTCAAAAAAAGGAAAAAACACACTACACTAAAAAGAATGAATAATTGTACTGTATTGCCTTTCTCAGGATCCTATTGTTATTATTCTTACCTAAAGACCAATCTGAATGTCTTTAAACATAAAACGATTTAACAGAATAAGTTAAGGAGGTTTCATTTAAAACAAAACTAAGTACAGCAGACAAAAAGATATCAACTATAAGAATTTGTTACTCATGGTTCCTTGTTTAGGTATTATCCTAAATTCCTCCTTTAGCCAGACCCAGACACACACACACACACACACACACACACACACACACACACACACGAAGATAAAATATTAAGGAGATAAAAATTACTTGAGCCCTACTCATTCTACTATAATTTTATTCCCAAGCCATTCTTTTGTTTCTGTGGCCCTCACTATCTAAATGTATACTATTTACTATGAAATTCTTAAATTTTTAATTTTTTATTGACATACAATAATTATGCACATTTTGGGGGTACATGTGATACTTTGGCACCTGTATACAATGTGTGATGATTAAATCAAGGTAATTGGAACTGTGAAATCTTTAAGAAAGTTAAACATTCTATGAAAAACAGTAACTTCTTAGGACAAGTAAAAAGACAAGGCAGCTAAACCGAAAAAAGCACTGAAGTAAATGGCAGTTTAATCTTTAATAATTAACAGATATACTATCTAAAAAGGCTCAATCTTTATAGCGTTAACTTTTCCTTTTCAATATGAAGGAAATCGACAGTCTTTGCTCTGGCTATCTTCAAGTATTGAGACAAATACACTGAATTTGTGAGAACCTTCAAAATTCTTACCACGGGTATTATGAATTAATTTTCTAGAACAAATAAACTGAGACTTCCTTAAGTTGCAATCTGAGCAAATATCTCATCTCCTTCAGGTCTTTACTCAAATTTCCCAAAGGACCTTAACTAATCGCTCAATTTAAAACTGCAATTTTAAATTCTTCTTGGCATGTTTTCCTTGTTTTATTTTTCTCTACAACACTTGTCACCATCTAATATGGAATATATTTTACCCGTATTTATTGTCTGCCTCCCGTCTCTAAATTTTAAGCTCAATGAGGGCCAGTTTTTTTTTTTTTTCCATTTTGTTCACCATTAGATCCTTCATACCTAAAACAATGCCTGCCACAGGTAAGCACATCACCAAATCTATCATAACTAGAATAGACCTTTTCCTTATATAGGACATTTTGAATCTTTATATCAAAATGTGGCACACCTGCGTTTCATAAAAATAAACTACTTCAGCTGCTGATACAACAATCTTTATACTTACACTGCTACTTTCCACGTGTCTTCTTTCCACATTTAGTTCTTTCGCCAGACCAAATTACTTTAAGCAGGTAACTTTATAAATAAAATTTCCTATAGTTTCAGTTTTACCAACTAGAAGAATGTCTCATCTGTTCATTTTTTACTATTTTACCATCTGTTAGTAATTATTATCTAGAATATCCAAGACAATTTGTTTTCCTCCTCATACTTCCAAATAGCATCTTTCTGCACAAGTATGACAGCATTTTTCCATCATGTACTTTAAATTAAAAATTATGTTTTCTAAATTCTCTCTCATTTGTGAGTTCTTTGGAGTAGCGATTAAGTCTTATCCACCCTTGAACTCTCCCAGTGTTTAATGAATGGCTACATTAGTTTTTGTAATCCCTTACCATTTACAAAGAATATTTATGTATATTACTTCTTACTTCTACAATAATCTTATTAGGCAAGTAGTAAGACTATTTACAAATGAGTAAGTCAACTCAACAGTTTCATCCTATTTCCCTCAAGCCACAGATGACTCAATAGATGCTGTGCAACTGATCACTTGAAGTGGTGCTAAAATCACATTGTAAACTATAAAGCACTATAATAAATGTACATTATTTTCATAAGAAAAAAGTACCATTTTCTGATTTTTGATTTTAATATAAAAATAAGAGAAATAATCCTATGCACTCTTTAAAGTATGTCAAACAACTAATTTAAAATTTTATTATTATTCCTTCAAGTTTTAAAAAGTAGTAGGCTTAGAAACACGTTTCTTTACAAAACACAAAATACATAAATCTAATACCTAATAATTATAAGTACTTAATTATAAATTATTGAAACATGTAATAATTTTAATTTCAAACAAGCTTACCAGATTCATCTATGTCAGCATCTTCATCCCACTCATGAAAAGCACGACTTTCATCTTTCCTATTTTTCACCCATTCTTCATCAGGTTCAGTATCAAGTTCAGTTGCGGGACCACTATACCAGTCACCTACTCAATGAATAAACAAGTAAAAGGATCAAAATAATATCAGATTGTCTGCAATTACGAAAAACTACGCTATTTACAATAAAAATCTCTACACAGAGAAAACACCTGAGCCCTAGGCAATAAGCAACTTTTTTTTTTTTAATACTTTTAAGTTCTACGGTACATGTGCACAACGTGCAGGTTTGCTACATAGGTATATATGTGCCATGTTGGTTTGCTGCACCCATCAACTCATCATTTACATTAGGTATTTCTCCTAATGCTATCCCTCCCCCAGTCCCCTACCCCCCCGCCAACAGGACCTAGTGTGTGACGTTCCCCGCCCTGTGTCCAAGTGTTCTCTTTGTTCAATTCCCACCTATGAGTGAGAACATATGGTGTTTGGTTCTGTCCTTGTGACAGTTTGCTAAGACTGATGGTTTCCACCTTCATCCATGTCCCTACAAAGGACATGAACTCATCTTTTTATGGCTGCATAGTATTCCATGGTGTGTATGTGCCACATTTTCTTAATCCAGTCTATCACTGATGGACATTTGGATTGGTTCCAAGTCTTTGCTATTGTGAATAGTGCCACAATAAACATATGTGTGCATGTCTCTTTATAGTAGCATGATTTATAATCCTTTGGGTATACACCCAGTAATGGGATGGCTGGGTCAAATGGTATTTCTAGTTCTAGATCCCTGAGGAATCACCACACTGTCTTCCACATGGCTGAACTAATTTACACTCCCACCAACAGCGTAAAAGTGTTCGTATTTCTCCACATCCTCTCCAGCATCTGTTGTTTCCTGACTTTTTAATGATGGCCATTCTAACTTGTGTGAGATGGTATCTCATTGTGGTTTTGATTTGCATTTCTCTGATGACCAGTGATGATGAGCATTTTTTCAAGTGTCTGTTGGCTGCATAAATGTCTTCTTTTGAGAAGTGTCTATTCATATCCTTTGCCCACTTTTTGATGGGTTTTTTTTTTCTTGTACATTTGTTTCAGTTCTTTGTAGATTCTGGATATTAGCCCTTTGTCAGATGGGTAGATGGCAAAAATTTTCTCTCATTCTGTAGGTTGCCTGTTCACTCTGATGGTAGTTTCTTTTGCCATGCAGAAGGCTTTAGTTTCATTAGATCCCATTTGTCAATATTGCCTTTTGTTGCCATTGCTTTTGGTGTTTTAGTCATGAAGTCCTTGTGCATGCCTATGTCCTGAATGGTATTGCCTAGGTTTTCTTCTAGGGTTTTTATGGTGTGAGGTCTAACATTTAAATATTTAATCCATCTTGAATTAATTTTTGTATAAGATGTAAGGAAGGGATCCAGTTTCAGCTTTCTACATATGGCTAGCCAGTTTTCCCAGCACCATTTATTACATAGGGAATCCTTTCCCTATTTCTTGCTTTTTCTCAGGTTTGTGAAAGAAGATGGTTGTAGATGTGTGGTGTCATTTCTGAGGCATCTGTTCTGTTGCATTGGTCTATACCTCTGTTTTGGTACCAGCACCATGCTGTTTTGGTTACTGTAGCCTTGTAGTGTAGTTTGAAGTCAGGTAGCATGATGCCTCCAGCTTTGTTCTTTTGGCTTAGGATTGTCTTGGCAATGCGGGCTCTTTTTTGGTTCCATGTGAACTTTAACGTAGTTCTTCACAATTCTGTGAAGAAAGCCATTGGTAGCTTGATGGCAATGGCACTGAATCTATAAATTACCTTGGGCAGTATGGCCATTTTCACGATATTGATTCTTCCTATCCATGAACATGGAATGTTCTTCCATTTGTTTGTGTCCTCTTTCATTTTGTTGAGCAGTGGTTTGTAGTTCTCCTTGAAGAGGTCCTTCACATCCCTTGTAAGTTGTATTCCTAGGTATTTTATTCTCTTTGTAGCAATTGTGAATGGAAGTTCACTCATGATTTGAATCTCTGTCTGTTATTGCTGTATAAGAATGCTTGCGATTTTTGCACACTGATTTTGTATCCTGAGACTTTGCTGAAGTTGCTTATCAGCTTAAGGAGATTTGGGGCTGAGACAATGGGGTTTTCCAAATATACAATCATGTCATCTGCAATCAGAGACAATCTGACTTTCTCTTTTCCTAACTGAATACCCTTTATTTCTTCCTCCTGCCTGATTGCCCTGGCCAGAACTTCCAACACTAAGTTGAATAGGAGTGGTGAGAAAGAGCATCCTTGTCTTGTGCTGGTTTTCAAAGGGAACGCTTCCAGTTTTTGCCCAGGCAATGGGCAATTTTTTAGAAATATTTAATTATGGTTAAAAAAAAGTTACACTGAAATGGCCGGGCGCGGTGGCTCAAGCCTGTAATCCCAGCACTTTCGGAGGCCGAGGCAGGCGGATCACGAGGTCAGGAGATCGAGACCATCCTGGCTAACACGGTGAAACCCCGTCTCTACTAAAAATACAAAAAATTAGCCGGGTGTGTTGGCGGGCGCCTGTAGTCCCAGCTACTCGGGAGGCTGAGGCAGGAGAATGGCGTGAACCCGGGAGGCGGAGCTTGCAGTGAGCCGAGATCGCGCCACTGCACTCCAGCCTGGGGCAGAGAGCAAGACTCCGTCTCAAAAAAAAAAAAAAAAAAAAAGTTACACTGAAATAAGCAAAGGATTCCATTTCAGACACACTGAGAAGAACTATGATAGGTGGGTTCAACTAACAATAATAATCAATTAACCAATAGTTCATATTTTCCCAAAGTAAATCTTTCTCTTTCAAACTATGGAAACAGAACAATAACTATAAAAATGTATAGCGTCTGCTATGTACCTGCTATGTATTTACTCTCTATACAAAAAGTTTTTCAACTTTATCTTTTATAGAAATAAGCTTAATGATTATCAAGTCTTGGATAAAATTTTAGAAATCACGAGGAGCAAACATTTTCCCCTGCTGTCATTTCACACTGGTTCCCACAATAGCTTCATTATGATAACAGCTAATAAATAAAAGGAAGCAGGATTGTCTACTCTATAGTCAACCAGTCAGCAGTTCAGAAGTAGATGAGAACAGAAGCAAAGGGAAAGATTAATGTAAAGCTAACTATAAATTTATAGATCCTGGAGAATGTACTGCAACTAAATTATATGATCATGAAATGAGATTATGCGGAATCAATTTACTGAACTCATTTTTTTGGAGACAGAGTCTCACTCTGCCGCCCAGGCTGGAGTGCAATGGCACAGTCTCCGCTCACTGCAAACTCTGCCTCCTGGACTCAGGTGATTCTTGTGCCTCAGCCTCCCAAGTAGCTGGGATAACAGGAATGCACCTCCACACTGGCTAATTTATTTTTATTTTTATTTGTATTTGTATTTTAGTAGACACAGGGTTTCACCTTGTTGCCCGGGGTGGTCTCGAACTCCTGAGCTCAGGCAATCTGCCTGCCTTGGCATCCCAAAGTGCTAGGAGATTACAGGCGTGAGCCACCGTGCCTGGCCAATTTACTGAACTCTTAACATTACATCTAAATTAAGGTTTCTCAACTTTGACAACACTGACATCTTGGGCTGGGTAATTGTTTTTGGGTGCTGTCCTGTGGATTATAGGGTGCTTAGCAACAACCCTGGCCTCTACCCACTAGATGCCGGTATGATACCCAAAGATGGGGCAAACAAAATTCCTCCAGATATTTCAAATATCCCCTGGAAGGGGGAAAAATCAATTTGATTGAGAACCACTCAAAGCAAATACTATAAACAGATAAAAACCGATTTCTATTGATTTTTTTTTCTTTTTTTTTTTTTTGAGAAGGAGTCTCGCTCTGTCGCCCAGGCTGGAGTGCAGTGGCGCAATCTCGGCTCACTGCAAGCTCCGCCTCCCGAGTTCACGCCATTCTCCTGCCTCAGCCTCTCCGAGTAGCTGGGACTACAGGCGCCCACCACCACACCCGGCTAATTTTTTGTATTTTTAGTAGAGACGGGGTTTCACCGTGGTCTCGATCTCCTGACCTCGTGATCCGCCCGCCTCGGCCTCCCAAAGTGCTGGGATTACAAGCGTGAGCCACTGCGCCCGGCTTTTTTTTTTTTTTTTTCAAGACACAGTCTTCCCTCTGTCATCCGGATTGGAGTACAGTGATGTGATCATGGCTCACTGCAGCCTTGACTTCCCATGCTCAAATGATCCTCCCCTCCACCTCAGCCTCTCAAGTAACTGGGATTACAGGCATGTGCCACCACGTCTGATTAATTTTTTTTATTTTTTGTTTTGTTTTTTTTTGAGACGGAGTCTCACTCTGTTGCCCAGGCTGGAGTGCAATGGCACATATCGGCTCACTGCAACCTCTACCTCTCGGGTTCAAGCAATTCTCCCTGCCTCAGCCTCCCAAGTAGCTGGGATTACAGGTGCCTGCCACCACACCTGGCTAATTTTTGTATTTTTAGTAGAGACAGGGTTTCACCATGTTGGCCAGGCTGGTCTCAAACTCCTGAACTCAGGTGATCCACCCACCTCAGCTTCCCAAAGTGCTGGGATTACAGGTGTGAGCCACTGTGCCCGGCCATTTTTTTTATTTTTTTAGTAAAGATGAGGTCTCTGTATGTTGCTCAGGCTTCTTGGAACTTTTTGTTTAAACATATTAATAACAGAAAAAAGCAGTATATTTGAGATTTAGGTGAATTCATGAAAGCACAGCATTATCACATTTGACATTCCTATCAAATCATGACATAATTCTTAAAAATTAAAAATAGCCAGAGAAAATATTTTCTGCATCCATGTTTGTCGTTTTACTAAATATTTCATTATCCTACAACTAACAGAAAAAATTATCCCACATAACAACTCTAACTATTTAGATGATATAAGTCTACCTAATATTCCAAATAGCTTCATTCAAAAAAATATCTAACAGCTTATTTTAAAAGTACTATACGTGGCCAGGCACGGTGGCTCAAGCCTGTAATCCCAGCACTTTGGGAGGCCGAGACGGGTGGATCACCTGAGGTCAGGAGTTCGAGACCAGCCTGACCAACACGGTGAAACCCTGTCTCTACTAAAAATACAAAAAATTAGCCGGGCATGGTGGCAGGCGCCTGTAATCACAGCTACTCGGGAGGCTGAGGCAGGAGAATCGCTTGAACCTGGAAGGTGGAGGTTGCAGTGATCCAAGATCGTGCCACTGAGCTACAGCCTAGGCGAGAGTAAAACCCCGTCTCGAAAAAAAAAAAAAGTGCTATACGTTATTGTAATGAATAAAATTGCTTTTAAATCAGACTCACAATTTAAATCAGACATAAAGTCATAAACAGAAAATTTTTAAAAATTATGTGAATTTGGAAGCTAATATTCCCCTGGGTCGGGTATGGTGGCTCACGTCTGCAATTACAGCACTTTGGGAGGCCGAGGCAGGTGGATCACTAGAGGTCAGGAGTTCGAGACCAGCCTGATCAACATGGTGAAACCCCAACTCTACTAAAAATACAAAATTAGCCAGGTGTGGTGGTGCACGCCTGTAATCCCAGCTACTTGGAAGGCTGAAGCAGGAGAATTGCTTGAACTTGGGAGGCAGAGGTTGCAGTGACCCAATATCACGCCATTGCGCTCTTGCCTGGGCAACATGAGCGAAACTCTGTCTCAAAAAAAAAAAAGAAAAAAACCTCACCTAGCAGAAATTGTTTTAATTCAGTCACAGAAAAAATGTATGCTATATTAGTTGTATTTAACCCATAACTGCATTATATGTTGATGAAAAGAAAATTTTCTTTAACTGTTCACATGTGAAAGTAACTTACTATAATGATATTAATATGAAACTGTGATTCAGAGAATGTGGCATTACCAATCAAATAAAGATAGGTCAAAGACAAAAACAGATTCACAATTATTTTGAGCCATCACCAAAATGGAGCCATAATGGTATATCACCCTTAAATTTTATAGAATTTATTCTGTATTTTAAAAATAGTCATATAATTATTATTAAACATAATTATTTAAAGCAGTTTTGAAAGCTAATTTAATTTTTAACTTTTAATTCTGAAAAACAGTCAAAAGCAGAAAGAACTAATATAATGAATCCCCATGTATCTATCACTTACCTTCAATAATTATCAATATTTTGTCAATCTTTTTGCATCCCCTCCCACAAATATGTTTTCCTAATTTTTAATTATAGACATCATTATAATTTACCCATGAACTTTAGCATTGCTAGTTTTCCAAAAATATATACCACCAACACATCATCTAACTATAAAATCTACTTTTTGATCGACCTCTCAGAGTTTCTCTCTCTGGCCTTGCTCATTAATGTAAATGAATATTCATCTAGAAAAATACATGAAAATATTTTAAAAACCCATTTACCTACCTCTGGCCCAATGAACAGGGTAAAGATGTTTCCAAAGCGATCCAGTTTTTGTCAGCTGAGACCATTTCATGCTTACTTGACTGCATCGACATAACTCTTGAGGATTAAGATAGCTGAAAATTGACAGCATTACCTCAGGAGGAAGATGGGTTATACCTGTGGAGTGTTCTGACACTTCTGCTTCTGAAATAAAAAAGAAAAACTTTACCAGTAAAGGCTAAAGAGCAAATGCAATAAGAAATTACAATTACATTTCTATAAACACAATCCAGTGCCTGAAGTCAATTCCTTCCTGCTTGCAAGATGTGAAAATGAAATAACATGTATTAGAGGTAACATGGGGATGTTAAACTTGTCAAGAACCAATAGGGTTAAACTATCATGGCCCAAATCATACTTCATCAGAGGGAGCTACAATAATGAACACAGAATTAACTTCCTCTTACAAAGGCATCACAGAAAAAACAATACTCACTTTGTAACATTAAGTAGCATCACTTAAAAAAGGAACCAAACAGGTTATACGGCTTTAAATCAACAAGTATAGAGTCAGCCAGATTATGAGACCTCCAAAGCGTTTTTAATGACACACACAAATCTCATGACCTTTTCCATTTATGCATTATGACTCCTGTCAATAATCTTCCTTATAGTCCCTCTCTGATTTTCACATTTCATACAAGAGGTCTGCGAAATCTGACTGCCTTAACCTAGAGGTGCTTTAAACTACTTCAATTATTTATGTCACAGGTGAGATGACAAAATGTAAGTATTTCTGATATTGTTTCACATTGATAAGGAATCTTTTGTCAGCAACTATTGCAGGAAGTACTTATGGATGTATAAACCTATAATGTATTATTTCAGTAATAATTTCCAAAATGAAAATGAAAATGAGGTGTTACAATAAAAAATATAAAAGATTCATCATTGGCCGGGCGCAGTGGCTCACGCTTGTAATCCCAGCACTTTGGGAGGCCGAGGCGGGCGGATCATGAGGTCAGGAGATCGAGACCACGGTGAAACCCCGTCTCTACTAAACAAATACAAAAAATTAGCCGGGCGTGGTGGTGGGCGCCTGTAGTCCCAGCTACTCAGAGAGGCTGAGGCAGGAGAATGGCATGAACCTGGGAGGCGGAGCTTGCAGCAAGCTGAGATTGCGCCACTGCACTCCAGCCTGGGTGACAGAGCAAGACTCCGTCAAAAAAAAAAAAAAAAAAAAAGATTCATCATTAAAGTCCTATGAAGAATTTGAGTACTTCATATATCTGATTTGTTTCACAAAGCAACTTAAATATAGAAATGCTATGATCACATTCTTTAAACTACCACTTTTAAAATGCCAAATATTTTAAATATAATACAGCTACAATTTGCTTTGAAGGAGTGGGAAAATAAAATGTAATAAGTGTGATGCTTTTAAATCCCATGTTATAATTACAATTAAACCAGATACAACAAGTCTTAGCTGGGTATCTAAAGCACAAGTTACATTTCAGAGTAAGGCATACAAGCTTTATGGGATTAATTATAGCTTAACTTGTAAAATTATTTTAGTTTCAACATGCATTTCACCTACTTTGTTAAATAAAAATAAAAGGACCAATTTCAAAAAACTCCAAGCTATTTTAACAGAAATCCCACTGCTGCCACTAATCTTGAAGAAGCAAAGCTACTGAACATAAATAATTACTGAGGAAGTAGTTTTTTTTTTTTTTAAAAAAGGCAGCATGTTTTTATTTGCATTTCTCGTTTGTATTCTCAGAGTAACAATACAGAAAAACTCTGCCTCTAGTACTCATTCCTCTGAATATTACTGGATACAAGCTGAAAAAATGATACATAGGAAAGGATGAAAATAACCTATAAACATAATTAATTTTGAAAACCAATGAAAAAACACAAGGAAAGAGAAAAGCAGCCACTTTGGTCAATAAAGCTCAGGAAGCAGGATGATATGGCAAAAGCGCTCTGTGTAATGGTAGTTTTCAACAATTTTGACTGATCAATTTTGAGCGGGCCAGTGCTCTGTACTGGTAGTTTTCAATAATTTTGATTCATTCATATATAAATTTATTCAAGAAACACTACACTGAATATGTCCCAAATATATGTTAAATTATCATACACAACACTAAATTCTAAAATGAGAACCATCGTCTTCAATTAAATTGATACATGAAAATAACACCTTTAACTGACCACAGTGCAGGCCTAACTTGAATTATTTCTCAACCAAAATCTACAGTTCATATCAGTAAGATGTCAATGACCTTATAACTAATAAATTGTTCTTTATATATATGAATCTCACCTTCATCTGACTTTTCATCCACGGAATATTTAAAAAACTTCTGTCGCTCTTCAGCATGATTCCATAGGCTAAGACCTCTAAGGAGTTCTGCAGTATCCTTCTGAGAGCAGTGTTGTGCAATCACTTTCTTTTTAATATCCTTAAGCTCTTCATAGGTAAAATATTCCATTAACATGGGCTGAAAAACCTGAATTAAACAAAATATTCATGAGGAAAGATGCTTAATTCGTGTTGATTTACTCTACACCCTTTTAAATTATTAATGGCTCGAATGTCGTATTACGACCATATATCTCAAAAAGATACAAATTTTAGTTGTTACCACTGAGTTAGTTTATCTAAAAATTGCAGAGAAGAGTATATCAAGAAGATCCTGGCCAGGCACGGTGGCTAACGCCTGTAATCCCAGCACTTTGGGAAGCCGAGGCGGGTAGGTCACCTGAGGTCGGGAGTTCGAGACCAACCTGACCAACATAGAGAAACGTCATCTCTACTAAAAATACAAAAGTAGCCGGGTGTGGTGGTGCATGCCTATAATCCCAGCTACTCGAGAGACTGAGGCAGGAGAATCGCTTGCACCCGGGAGGCAGAGGTTGCGGCGAGCCGATATCGCACCATTGCACTCTAGCCTGGGCAACAAGAGCAACACTCTGTCTCAAAAAAAATAAATAAATAAAATAAATCCTTCTTGTTATGGTTCCCCAGCTAGTAAATCAATCCAAAACAATTTTAAAGCATGAGGACCAGAAGGCTTTCCTTCATAGAATTTGTCAAACACTCTTAATCATTCTGTTAGATGTTTAGGTCAGTTAACTGCCTTCTGGTACTAGAGTAACTGAACTCTACTCAGACAGAGCCTCTGGCTCACATGATAGTACCCAGTGTACCGGAACCATAAAAGTCAGAACTCTACTGAGACACCTAACTTTTCAATATTGTTTCTGGATTTTGGAAATGTTCCCTCAAATCATTATTTTACAACAGTGGTTCCTACAAGAATTATCTATGGAGATTTCTTCTGCTAAACAGATGCTTAGTCTCAACCTCCAATTTACAGAATTAAATCTTTAGAGGTTGGAAACAAGGCTTTTTTTGTTTTGTTTTCACTTCCACAGATAATTGTAATGGATATCATACAGTTAAAAAACACTGGTCAGTCTAGAAATTCAGTGGTTTCAACACTGGCTGTATATTACAACGAGTTGGGGGCCCTGAAAAAATACCCAGGTCAATGCATGTCCTCTGATTTAACTCTGATGTAATTTGTCTGGAAAGGGCTTAAAATACTGTTGGGGTTTCTTTTGTTTGTTTAAATATCAATTTGATTATAAGGTGAAGCTATAGTTGAGAATCACTATAATAACTGATTTACAGCTGAACAGGTATTCAGTTCCTCATAAAATAATTTATCTATTTCTTACTCTGATATTCACCCCGTATTAGAGACAGAAGAAAAAGGGAAAACGTTTTGCCCATTCATTCAATGATACCCTAATACATGTATAGTAAGTAGGCTTAAGATAATAAATGTTTTTGTTTGTTTGGAGACACGGTCTTGCTCTGTCACCCAGGCTGAAGTGCCATGGCGCAATCATGGCTCACTGCAGTCTCAACCTCTTGGGCTCAAGCAATCCTCTCACTTCAAGCTCCCAAGCAGCTGAGATGACAGGCACATGCCACCATGCCCAGCTGATTTTTTTAATTTTTAGCAGAGACGAGGTCTTGCTATTTTTCCCAGGCTGGTCTTGAACTCGTGAGCTCAAGCAATCCTCTCTCCTGCCTTAGCTTCCCCAGTGCTGGGATTATAGACATGAACCACCACGCTCAGCCAAGACTAATAAATTTAAAGTCACCATTTAAATACTAAAGTACACTACTGAAAAAAAAAAAAAAAAAAACATGAAAAAATCTTTAAACATAGCATGAAAAAGTAAAAAAATATTTAAAAGTTTAAAGAATCCTCTAAAGGTTCTGAAAAGACATTAGGGTAGCATAAATTATTAACATTTAAGACAGAGCCATTTACAAAAAAGAAAATTAATATTTCCTGAGTAAATTAATTAAATCATCTATTCAATGAAAAGCAACAACCTTTCTGAGAAAACAAAACAAATGTTTTTTTTTTCCTTGGGTTTTCTTTTTTCCCAAAAAGAACTGGGTTCTTCTCTCCATCAACCAGATACATCTTCCTATGCATTATTTTGAAGAGTCTCTAAAGCAAAATAGTATTTTAAGAATGTTATAAATCTAAATCACAAGAGGGAAAAATTATGCTTACCTCCTCTTCCTCTTTCATGTGAGGAAGAAAATCTCTTGTAAAAGCCTCCAATCTCTCTTTCAGTTGTTTTGCATAATTTAGCTGTTCATATTCATTCTGGAAACCAAAAAAAAAAAATATTTTTATAAAAGTTTTGCTTCATTAATTATGTCTGGTTCCAGGAAGCTAGTTTAAAATGTGACATAAAACCTCCGGAAAAAAAATAGACAAATTGCAAAGTGGTCTCTGTACTTTTAGCATAAAAGGTATCTGTAAAACAGTAAGCTTTGAATTACTTTAGTAATGTATGTAACCCCATATTTTAAAAATATCATAAAAAGTCTAAAAATAGCAAGTATCTGCCCATAACTTTTATTGATTTGATTTCTAATTATACATTTATATAATTTCTATATGTCAGTTCTCTTAATATATCTCCAAGCCTAATGGACTGTATCATTACAGAATCCCTTTATGGTCATCTAGTGTCTCCTCCACTAAAAAATTCAGAATATAGTTGACCCTTGAACAACACAGGTTTGAACTGTGCAAGTTCACTTAAATACTGATTTTCTTCTGCCTCTCCCACCCCTGCAACAGCAAGACCAACCCCACCTCTTCTTCCTCCTCAGCCTACTCAATGTGAAGACAATGAGGATAAAGGCATTTATGATGATCCACTTCCACTAAATAGTGAATATGTTTTTTTCTTCCATATGATGTTCTTAGCAACATTTTCTTTTCTCTAGCTTACCTTATTGTAAGAATCCAGTATACATATTTTACATATAATATATGAAATAATTGTTAATCGACTGTTTTATGTTATCAGTAAGGCTTCCAGTCAACAGTAGTAGGCTATAAGTAAAGTTTTGAGAGATTCAAAAGTTATACATGGATTTTCAACAGCACAGGGTGTTGGCAACCCTAATCCCCATGTTGTTCAAGGGTCAACTGTACCTGTTAACATTATCCTGCCAGGCACAGTGGCTCACGCCTGTAATCCCACCACTTTGGGAGGCAGAGGCAGGCAGATCACCTGAGGTCAGGAGTTCAAGACCAGCCAGCCCAACGTGGCGAAACCCTGTCTCTACTAAAAACACGAAAATTAGCCAGGTGTAATGATGGGCACCTGTAATCCCAGCTATTCAAGAGGCTGAAGCACAGAGAACTGCCTGAACCTGGGAAAAGGAGGTTGCGGTGAGCCGAGATTGCACCACTGCACCTCAGCATGGGTGACAGAGCAAGACTCAAATTATTGATGTAAGGTCACATATATCAACACTTCTAAAGGCAAGGTGAGCCGAGATTGATTGCACCACTGCACCTCAGCATGGGTGACAGAGCAAGACTCTGTCTCAAAAAAAAAAAAAAAAAAAGAAATTATTTGATGTAAGGTCATATATATCAACACTTCTAAAGGCAAGGTGCTCACTATATCTTGAAGTAACTCATTCTAATTCTGGGCAATTCTAAGGAGCTATAAAGTTCCTCCTCATAACCTAAAATCACATTTCCCCACTTCTATATCAGCCCTCTCAAAGCATGTGGAAAATTTATAAAATAATGAAAACTTTTTTTTTTTTTTTTGAGACAAGCCTTGCTCTGTTGCCCAGGCTGGAATGCAGTGGTGCAATCTCAGCTCACTGCAACCTCAGGTTCAAGCGATTCTTCCACCTCAGCCTCCTGAGTAGCTGGGACTACAGGTGCACATCGCAACTCCCAGCTAATTTTTTTGGTATTTTTAGTAGAGATGGGGTTTCACCACATTGGCCAGGCTGGTCTCAAACTCCTTACCTCAAGTGATCTACCCGCCTCAGCCTCCCAAAGTGCTGGAATTACAGGGATGAGCCACCATGCCCAGCCTATGAAAACTTCTAAAATATGAAAATATTTTATCTCTGTTAAGTCTTCTCTGGTCTCTTTTTCCAGAACTAATTTATTCAACTGCTTCCCAATATTCAATCTAATGTCCTGTTCTCTCAATGATTTTACACATTTTCCCTAAGCATATCCACATGGCTTCCATTCCTACCTATATGCTAATAATAACTATCAAATTTGCTTTTTCATACTGGGTCACTCTTCTGACCATGAAACCCATCTTTACCACCTTCTATTAATAAATGCCCATCTGGATTACACAAGCAGTTCAAACCTAATCTGTCAAGAATGAATCTTTTTATTTCCTGACCCTCTTCTATATACTCTAGAAAGTCAGGCTGAATCCTCACTTTTATTTCTTTCCTCTTCTTTCCTCCTCCCTGTAAGTATAATCACTACATTCTACCAATTTTATTTCCTATATAATTCTCAAGTCTGATCCCCTCCCCTTTATTTCAACTAGTCATGACTTTAGTTCAGATTTATTGAAGGTATATTCATGTGGCAATACATAATATGATACAAAATTCGAAGAATATAAAAGAATATTCAATAAAGTAAATCTCCCTTCTATTAATATTACTATCTAGTACCCTACCCCAACCAAACCTCCCACACCTCCCCACCAAGTAGCTACTAAGTATTCTTCCAGAAACTATTAGAATAATTTTTTAATAATGGTCTTCCTCCTTTAGTCTTTTCTTTATCTTTAATTCATCCTCCCTAAGCTGTAGAACAGCCTTTCCAGAACATAAATCTCCAGGTGAAGAGCGCATGGTGGCTTAACAGAGTTGTAACTTAAGCTTACGCTTCACCAAGCCAGAAGGGAAATAAACTAAGATCAAATTTCAAAATCCTATAATATATAAATGTAATTAAGAAGAAAGTCTCTCTGCATCATTATCCTAAACTATACCCAGAAGTATCTTTAGCTCACTGCAACCTCCGCCTCCCAGGTTCAAGCAATTCTCCTGCCTCAGCTGGGATTACAGGTGCCTGCCACTATGTCTGGCTAATTTTTATATTTTTAGTAGAGACAGGTTTTCACTATGTTGGCCAGGCTGGTCTAGAACTCCTGACCTCAAGTAATCCACTAGCCTCGGCCTCCCAAAGTGCTGGGACTACAGGTGTGAGCCACCGCACACTGCACCTGGCTGGTATTCAATTCTAAAACAAGTAAAATTTATAAAATTAAAGTGTTTATTCATTCTACGTAATAATTATACCCTTGGTCACCATTAACTGGATAGCTTTCCTTTAAGAATTCAGCAAATGTTAACAGAATGTAAAAATTTTATAATTAAAACTTCAACTTACAAAAGCAGCTTTCAGACTTGGTGAGTAGCATTCATTACAAAATTTTATTAAACAGTAATAAAGAGGTAACTGACAAAGACTCTCACCAAACCTGAGTCAGGCTCCTCTGGGCCCTCTTCTCAACTTAGGCCTGACCTTATACTCTGTTCTTGTCCGGCTTAGTCCAGTTTCAGCAAAAATCCTGCTGAATTGGTTTAGTGAAAATCTCTCAGCCTTAGTATCTGATCTGCATCTACATCTGATCAAACTACTGATCCTTCAATATGTTATTATCCTCCTGCCTTCAGCAAGAATTTTATAGTTAGTCTAGCAAGAATCCCCTTGGCCTTGATGTTTCCTCAGTAGTTTTCCATCCACTCTTCCCACTTTGCCCCTTGGATATAAATCCCTACTTGTCCTTACTGTATTCAGTGTTGGGCCTGATCTCTCTCTATTACTGCAAACTCCCCACTGCAGTAGTTCTTTTTAAATAGTCTTCCTTGCCATTTTTAACAAGTGACAAAATAATTTTTTTCAACATTACATCCTTTACTATAAAACAGTGACAAGTTTTGCCAATGACATACCAGAAGATGGCACAAGTTTTGACAGCTGAATATCCATTTTTGCAACTTACCTTAACGTTCTTCAGTCCCTTTTCAAAGAGACTAAGCATCTCAGAGAGTTTATTGTCAGAATGTACATTATAAATGGTCTGGCTGCGTTGTTGAAGCAAACCAATAATGTATTCATTTTCAATCTGCTCATGCATTTTGAACTCCTTGAAAGTAGCATACAAAGACTGCAGAAGAGCACGGAAATCGTTGTTGTTGGAAAAATTGGTTTTAGAAAGCTGAATAAAAATTTAAAAAGAAAAGTGTAATAAATACGTGCAAATATGCACAAATAAAAAATATTCAAATACATCCCTATTCACTTTTGCACACAGCATACTTCCTTTACACTTGGTTAAAGTACAAATAAAAGAAATTCATAAATTAACAAGTTATAATGGTATAATAAAAAGTGCACTAGGCCAGGAAGATGTTGGTTTGCATTCTGGAGGGCTTGGTGATACAGAAAAATGATATGTGCGCAAATCACAGTTTCTTTAAATAGAAGAGATTAAACCAGGCCCCTTCTAAACCTAAAATTTCATTACTCTATATGTATGCTAAATACAGGCAGGCAGAAATTTTAAAGAGGGAAACTTGATTAGGTTAAATACAACAGACAGGTAGATGAAAGGGGAAAAGCTACTAACACCATACCTCCTAGACTTGCTTTCTGAAGTATCTAGTATTCCTAAAATGGAATATAATCTAAGCTGTCTTATTACCTGTTATCAGCAGGAATGACAGTCTGATGACAGACCATCAAAACAGATGACATACAAGCTCCTAAAACAAAATTATTCCTACTATACATAACAGAATTAACTATCTTCTATAAAAAGTAGTGTGGATTATGCATTTTAAGAGTCATAGTGTACCCGTTATAAAGTCAGATTCTCTAGGATGGGATACCAGTTCTACCATTATTTAACTGTGTAACCCTGGGTAAGTTACTTTTCTTTCTTTCTTTTTTTTTTGAAACGGAGTCTTGCTTTGTCGCCCAGGCTAGAGTGCAGTGGCATGATCTCAGCTCACTGCAGACTCTGCCTCCTGGGTTCAAGCGATTCTCCTGCCTCAGCCTCCCAAGTAGCTGGGATTACAGGTGCTCGCCACCACGCCCGGCTAATTTTTGTATTTTTTAGCAGAGACGGGGTTTCACCATCTTCACCAGGCTGGTCTTGAACTCCTGACCTCATGATCCACCCACCTCGGCCTCCCAAAGCTGGGATTACAGGCATGAGCTACCACGCCTGGCCTACTTTTCTTTATGTGTTAGTTTAATCTTGATGTTAAATGGATATAATAAAACATCTGTATTTCACATGGTTGTTGGTACTCAATAAACATTAGCTATTATCATTTTGAAAATTAAATATTCATTTTTTATAAATTCATACATTTTTTACTCTATACAAATATTTACTGAGTAGCTATTATGAGGTAGGCACTGTTCTTTGGTACCTGGAATATATCAATGAACAAAACAAAGATTTCTTGCCTTTATGGAGTTTCAATTCCAGTGAAGGTAAATAAGACAATGAACAGTTAACTGCAATACACAAGTAAATAATCTAGAGCAAGAATTGGCAACTTTTCTATAAAAGGACAGATAACAAATATTTTAACTTTTGCAGGCCATGTGGTCTGTAGCAATTATTTACCTCAGCAGTTGTACCACAAAAGTAGTCATAGACAATATGTAAATGAATGACTGTAGCTGTATTTCCATAAAACTTTATAAACACTGAAATTCAAATTTCATATAATTTTTCACATGTCACAAAATACTATTCTTCTTTTGATTTTTTCCAACTATTTAAAAATGTGAAAGTGATGCTTGGCTCTTAAGCCACACAAAAAACACAAGTAGGACAGATTTGGTTAAATACATATTATAGATTTTTTTTAAATCATAAGAAACGCCCCACAAGATTACAATAAAATCCATTAGTGCCTAATCTCTGCAAATACTATCATGTATCATTTTTTGGGAAAAAAAAAGGCAAACTTAAAAATAGCCTTAGTAGAAGCAGAGTACAAATCAAAAGAAACCCTTAATGCTAGATATTATTTTTTATTATTATTATACTTTAAGTTTTAGGTACATATGCACAACGTGCAGGTTTGTTACATATGTATACATGTGCCATGTTGGTGTGCTGCACCCATTAACCCGTCATCTAACATAAGGTATATCTCCCAATGCTATCCCTCCCCCCTCCCCCCACCCCACAACAGGCCCCGGTGTGTGATGTTCCCCTTCCCACATCCATGTGTTCTCATTGTTCAATTCCCACCTATGAGTGAGAACATGCGGTGTTTGGTTTTTTTGTCTTTGCAATAGTTTGCTGAGAATGATGGTTTCCAGCTTCTAGATATTAGTTTTTTAATGGCAAAAAGTAAACACCATCAGCTTCCGTGGGGATGCAGAAACCACAGATTCAACCAACTGTGGATTGAAAAAGGCTGAGCATGGTGGCTCACACCTGTAATCCCAGCACTTTGAGAGGCTGAGGTGAGTGGATTACCTGAGTCAGGAGTTCAAGACCAGCCTGACCAACATGGCAAAACCCCATCTCTACTAAAAACACAAAAATTAGCAGGGAGTGGTGGTGTGTACCTGTAGTCCCAGCTACTCGGGAGGCTGAGACAGGAGAATCACTTGAACCCAAGAGGCAGAGGTTGCAGTGAACCGAGATCATGCCACTGCACTCCAGCCTGGGCGACAAAGCAAGACACCGTCTCAAAAAAAAAAAAAAGAAAATATTGAAAAAAATAAAAATTAAAAATAACAATAAAAAACAATATAACAACTACATACATAGCATTTTCACTGTATTATGTATTATAAGTAATCTAAAGATGATTTAAAGCGTATGGGAAGATATGTGTAAGTTACATGCAAATACTATGCTATTTTATCTAAGGGACTTGAGCATCTATGGAGTTTGGTATCCATGGGTGTCCTGAAAACAATCTCCCACAAAATAGGAAGATACCAAGGGAAGACTGTAATGCCCTAACATGAGTTAAGAAAAATAGTATCTTAAAAGACATACAGGGAATTTTGCATATATTCTCATTAGACTATTAGAAATTCTTTTAGATCTAATAACACATTAAGGTAAAGATTAGTTTCATGCCACAAACTGACAGTCAAATTAACTATAGTAACTATATAAAGAGACTCAAATTACAGATAGAATCTATATCCAGCTAATCTAGCACAGTAGTTAAAAGCACTGACTCTAGGGCAAGATTGCCTAGGGGTAAATCCATTCTACCAGCAAGTCATTACATTTCTTTGTACCTCAGTTTCTTCATCTGTAAAACAGGGCTAATAACATTAACTACCTCATAGAGTTCTTGTGAGAATTTTTTTGAGACAGGGTCTTGCTCTGTCGCCCAGGCTGCAGTGCAGTGGCATGATCATAGCTCACTGCAACCTCAAACTCCTGGGCTCAAGTGATCCTCCTGCTGGCCTCAGCCTTCCAAATAGCTGGAACTACAGGTGTGGTGCGCACCACACCCAGTTACTTTTTTATTTTTTAGAGACCGGGTCTCACTATGTTGGCCAAGCTGGTCTTAAAGTCCTGGCTTCAAGCGACCCTCCTGACTCAGCATCCTGAGTTGCTGAGATTATAGGCACAAGCCACTGCACCTGGCTACCTGTGATAATTTAATAAGTTAATATAAAGAACACAGAATGTAAGCCCTACCTAGGCATCTGTAAGCCTTATTTAGTAGGCTTTTCTGTTATTAATTCTGTATTCAGACCAAAATAAAATATCATTAGAAAGAAACTGGTACAGCCATTATGGAAAACAGTATGGAAATTCCTCAAAAAATTAAAAATGTAATTTTCATAAGTTCCAGCAATCCCATTCCTGAGTATATGTTCAAAGTAAATAAAATTAGGATCTCTAAGAGATATCTGCACTCCCATGTTCAATGCAGCATTATTCATAATAGCCAAGATATGAAGCCAACCTGAGTGCTTGTCCACAAATGAGTAAAGAAAATGTGATATATATAATAAAATATTATTCAGTCATAAAAAAGGAAATCCTGTCATTTGCAACAACATAGATGAACCTGGAAAACAGCTAAGTGAAATAAGCCACATACAGAGAGATAAATAATGTATGATCTCACTATATATGGAATCTAAAGTAGAACTCATAGAAGCAGAGAGTATGAAAGGTGGTTGTCAGGGGGCAGGGGATGGAGAAAATGGGGAGATGCTGAACAAAGAACACTAACTTTCAGTTCTAAGATGAGTATGTTCTGGGGATATAAGGTATAGTATGGTGACTATAGCTAATAATACTGTATTATGTACTTGAAATTTGCTGAGAGTACATCCTATGTGTCCTTACCACTCCCATACAAAGGGTAATCATTTGTGGTGATGGATGTGTTAATTTGATTTTGGTAATCATTATACAATGTACATGTATATCAAACCATTGCATTGTACACCTTGAATATATACAATTTTTATTTGTCAATTATACCTCAATAAAGCTGGGAAAAAATGATCAACAGATCAAGTTAAATTCTTGGTGGAGGATACAAAATATTTTGTACAACAGGTTGAAGAAATAAGATTTCTATCTATATTAAATCCTCAACATGTTTGTTGATTTGATGAAGTGAAAACAAAGCCAAAAAAAAAAAAAAAAAAAGAGCAACAGAGAGAAAAGTCCTTAAAGATACTACCCAACTCAGTTTTTCTCCACATGCAAAGTGCAAATGTTTTTAACCTGGTACCTAAAGTTAGTAAATTTAGCAGGTAGAAGAATAACTAGGGCCAGGCACGGTGGTTCACGCCTGTAATCCCAGCACTTTGGGAGGCCGAGGCAGGTGGATCACGAGGTCAAAAGATCTAGGCCAACATGGTGAAACCCCATTTCTGCTAACCTCTACTAAAACTACAAAAATTAGCTGGGTGTGGTTGGCAGACACCTGTAGTCCCAGCTACTCAGGAGGCTGAAGCAGAAGAATCGCTTGAATCCAGGAGGCAGAGGTTGCAGTGAGCCAAGATCACACCACTGCACTCCAGCCTGGAGACAGAGCGAGACTACATCTCAAAAAAAAAAAAAAAAAAGAATAAACAGAATATACACAATTTAACTTTTTTGAAATCTGTTTATATAAATAGTTTTTAAAATTGTTTGCCTTCACATATAGACTTTATGGAGAAAAAAAACCTGGACACTAATAATTTCTAGGACATACGGAAGCCAATGATGTGTGAGAAATTACTGTAGTGTTTTTATATATTTAATTCTTAAAACAATCTAAAAAGTAGATATTAAAATCCTCATTTTACAGACTAACAGAGGCTCAGGAAGAAGATTTACCCCACATCGTACAACTAGAGAACAACAAAACCGAGACCAAGTCCCTAAAACTCTAACACCTACGACTTTTCTACCTACACAATGTTAGTCCCATTAATAAAGCTATCTTTTCAGATCCAAGAGAGTAAATTGTCAGAAAGAACACTTGCTCTAAAGCAACAGTTCTCACCAAGGCAGTAATTTTGCCACCCCACTACCCATCCCCCAGAGATAAAAGGCAAGATCTGGAGCCAGTTTTGGTTGTCACCACTGGAAATGTACTACTGACACCTAGTGGATAAAACCCAGAGATGTGGCTAAACATCCTACAACGCACAGGACAGCCCCCATAAAAAAGAAATCACCTGCCTCAAAATGTCAATAATGCTCTGGTTAAGAAATGTTGCTCTAGAAAACCGTTTTTCAAATACTGTTAACCATGACCTTTAGTATGAAATATAGTGCAATCCAGATTCACACGCATCACAAACACTTCAAACAAATTTCAGGGAACAGTATTTCCCTCTCTAATCTGTGATGTACTCTAATATTTACTTTTCGGTTTAAATTTTTAATGCTTTTTGGACCCACAAAAGAGATTTATGACCTACTACTAATAGGTCACAGAACACATTTTGAAGAGCACTCTTCTACAGTAAAATATAAAGGTTCCTAGTGACCTATAAAGTTATATACTCTGAAGCCTCACAAATTGAAGAACTTATATATATAAAAGGACACAGATAATTAACAAATAGTAACATGATATCTTCCACATTTTAAAAGGATTTATAACTGCCTTTTTTTTTTTTTTTGGAGACAGAGTCTCACTCTGTCGCCCAGGCTGGAGTGCAATGACGTGATCTCAGCTCACTGAAACCTCTGCCTCCCGATTCTAGCAATTCTGCCTTAGCCTCCTGAGTAGCTGGGATTACAGGACCCCACCACCATGCCCAGCTAATTTTTGTATTTTTTGTAGAGATGAGGTTTCACCATCCTGGCCAGGCTGGTCTTGAACTGCTGACCTCATGATCCACCCGCCTCGGCCTCCCAAAGTGCTGGGATACAGGCGTGAGCCACTGCACCCAATCTACAACTGACTTTCTGTCTCATTCTACAGTGATAAATCAAGTATTACAGCCTGGTTTCAAACTGATTCTCAAAAGTGGTATGTCACTTAAAGACGATACAGTACATTCAAAAATAGATAAGAAAACGGCATAACAAAAACACATATATTATTCCCCCCAAATACATTTTTACTTTGTCTACTCACTCAGACAATGCTTTAATTTAATCAAGGGAGACTTATACTCAGTGAAGAAACCTTAGTAAGTATCCGATCAAATTTACAGATGGAAAAAATGATGACCCACAGGTAAACTGTTTTGCATAAAATCACAGAGCTACCAATATGTAGCAGAACTAGTAAGGTAATGCAAAACCCATGGGCTTCCGAAGGCAAAAAAAATCCTAAGATTAAAATTCAGGCTCTACTAAATACTAGTTGAATGAGTTGGGTAAGTTACTTAACCACTAAGACTGTTTCCTCAACTTTAAATGAAGGATAATATTTGGCTTACGTAGTTCGTGAAGATTAAAAGAAACAATGTAGACATGTAGTAAGAACTCATTAAATTCCCTTTTCCTTCTTCCACAGGTCTCAATTCAATATTTTCTCCACTAAGCCAATCTTCTCAAATGCCAGTCAATAAATTGTTACAGGTATGCAGAAAAATGGGGGAGGGGGGAAGGAAAACTGACCATAAAGCTATATTCACTCATTTTTTTAAAAAAGAATATATTCAAATTACTCTAAGTTTCTTCCCACTTGAGTTTTGGGTCATAAAATGTCCTATGTGTATAAATAAATGTATAAATAAATTAAATTCTTTAATAAAAGTAAACAGCACTTTTAATACCCTTACCTGAAAAATTTGGGCACGCCTTAAGGCCTCCACCACTTGAGTTTTTAATAACTGGTTTATATATAAGCCTGGGAATCTCTGAACGAACCACATCCTGACAACCACAGCCTACTCTTCTCTCAGAAATCAAAGAGACCACTCCTGACACTTTAATGTGGAGCTGACCATGTAACTCCCTTTGCTCCCACTATACCCTATTTGGATTTCCATCCTAGCATAGATGTTATTACATACTGGACTGTAAACTTTTTGAGAGTAGAGACCACATGTCACATTGCCAACGTCTTTCTGTAGTACAAGCTACTACAGAGTAGACGGTAGAAACTCCAATGCTCACTGACAGAATTAATGGAGTTAATCTTGGAGAACTGGAGAAAAGACTGAGAAATTGAAGTAAAATGGAAAAAGGATGTCATTCAATATAAATATTTACTAACATCATTCCAGTTTGAAAGGTCAGTAAATTAGCAGGAGATTTCTTAGCAGATTGCTCCCAAAAAAGTAAGAAACTACTATGATTTAATATGAAGAAAATTAAACTAGGAATCCTAACAATGACTTGGGTTTCCATCTGAATCTACCACTAGCTGCTTATGTAACCTTGGCCTAGCTAATCTAGGCCTCTAAGTCCCCAGCTATAAAACAGAAATACCTTGTCTTTACATAACTCAAAGCACTGTTGCCTGAATAACAAAGGTGAAAAACCTTTCCATAAAACTTTTTACACATGTAAAAAGAAATCCATGGGCAAATTACTAAATCGGGTATTGTATAGCAATATTTAAAATGGTCTAAGACATACATCGGTCAGCTTTTGAAAATTTATTTTCTCATCCTATTCACCTTTATACCTAAAAAGTAAGTAGACTAAGATAACTTTGGAATACATTATACTAACTGGCTTAAGCATATAAGTGGTTTACTTGATGCTAGTAAATAAATGGATGCTTCTAAAATACATTGTACTTGAGAAGTTCAATATTGAAAATAGTAACTGCCTTCTTTATAATAACTGGGGATTCAGAGCCCAAATTTGTACAGTGAAATAACTATTTTGTACCTTTTTAGTTTGAGCATAAAAACTAGTTCTCATTTTGTATAGCTTTATTGTAAACTGTTTGGTGGGATATCCTTGGTCTATACAACCAACGGATAACAGCAAAACGTGAGACGATAAATGAATAAAAACAAACAAGGTACTCTTCCTTTAATTCCTTTAAGATTACTGAACCATTACAAAATACTTATTTTCCACTCTAGCTCCCAAAGGACATCCTAAGAGAGATTTCCACTGGCTATCAGTATCGAGAAGAAATCCGGATGTAAAATTCCTATGCAGTTTTTTTTTTTTTCCCTAAATCGCCTCGGTCTCAGTTCAGAAAATTGGACTTTTAATCTTCGTGATAAACATATACAACAATCTCATTAACTATATCTAATTAATTCAGAATTAGTAATAATTTTGACTTACACTATGTCAAATTGAAAATGCTTTATTAAACTAGTTATGCAAGTGGGAACATTACTGAAAAGACTCTTCTTACTTGACTCAGGTATTTTGTAAAAAAGCAACTGCATTTTCAAAATCTGTTCAAATACTCTCAACCACCAGGAAGAGACACAGAAAAAGAGTGACTAACTTCTTGAAAATTTTAAAATAAGGCTGGTTAGCCTTGGTCTGCAAGTAAATTAAATTGTGATTCTTCATTTTGGGAGGTCACAATCATCTGGAAATCGACGAAAGCTACCAACCCCCTAGGAAAATGGACACATGCACAAAATTTTCCATATAATTTCAGGTGATCCTAGGCTACCTCTCTACAGTCTAAACTGGAGAGAAAACCTTGGATTCTGTTAGTCTTCACTTCCACTTTCGATTTTTGAGACCAATTTTTTTTTCTTTCCTGCTACTAAAGAATGGTGTCTGAATGAACCATATTCAAAAGCCAGAGAGGATAAAAACATTACAATACTGCTAACTAAAAAATTCAGGGATATACCCTTCTGCTTAATGGCTTAACCATTCCTCATGCTTCTCCTAGATGAGTGGTTCGCACCCTCAGCTGCATACTGCACTCAAATGGAGAGCTTTAATCATTTATACCTGATGTCTGGGTGAAATCCTAATTTTAGTGACCTAGACATCAGGAATTCTAATAGTTTTTAGGTTAAGGCTAATAAGCAACCAAGGTTGCAAACCATTGTCCTAGACAGTCCTGGTGTTTCCAACGACATGTGAACTGGGTATTTCTAAATTTTCAGAATGGAGGGAGGGAGAAGATGGAGTGCTAAGATTTGAAATTCAACGTCACTGCTTTAAATTGCTGGTCTTGAGTGTGGCCTAGCAGTGAATACCCTGGGCATCCTCCAATCGCCTGGCTGAGCTATGAAACACTCCTCTTTTCTGTAGACAATGGTTCTGTATAATACTATGCAATTTCTGAGAATTCCTAAAAGTTGATTTCTGTGCTTAAACAGTAGTCATTTGAATGCTTTAGCTGGATCATTTCCACAAGAAACGGGACTGCCTGAGGTTTGCAAATATCCATGACTTTCCCCAACATAAACTGACGAATACGTGGAATGTTAATATTGTTTTAAAATCATTAGCAAAGGGCCCTGAACCATCTCCACAAAAGTGCCTCTTCAGCTTATGCTGCACCAATTATGAGCCCAAAATGGTTCTCACAGTTAAACCAACTTTTCCCGAGGCCCCCTTTATTCGAGCTCATGTAAAGAAATCCAAGAGAAGGCCGGGCACGGTGGCTCACGCCTGTAATCCCAGCACTTTGGGAGGCTGAGGCGGGCGGATCACCTGAGGTCGGGAGTTCCAGACCAGCCTGACCCACATGGAGAAACTCCGTCTCTACTAAAAATACAAAATTAGCTGGGCGTGGTGGCGCATGCCTGTAAACTCAGCTACTCGGGAGCCTGAGGCAGGAGAATCACTTGAACCCAGGAAGCGGGGGTTGCGGTGAGCCGAGATTGTGCCATTGCACTCCAGCCTGGGCAAGAACGAAACTCCGTCTAAAAAAAAAAAAAAAAAAAAAAAAAAAATCCAAGAGAAAATTGCTGTCTTATAACAAAATCTACATCCAGTAAGTGTTCAGGGCAATAAAAGTTGCAAGGAAAACGATAACGACACATGAAGAGTGAAGGTTCTTCAGTTCTAAACTTGGCTTTTCTCCCAAATCAAACCAGTGAAGAAAGCTGGGGGTAAAAGGAACCGTGTAGCTGGGAGACGCTGCAGTTCCAGCCAGGAAGCCAGCGAGAGGTTCAGAGGATGGGTGGGTGTCTGCACGGAGAGCCCCGAATAGGCCCGGGGGAGTGACGGGGGACGGGAACAACTACTCGGTGCAGATGGGAGTCCACCGCAGGTGGCCCGCCGGGGCACCCAGGGCTTCGAGGAGGTAGGGCCGCTCTCCTGAGAGGCAGCAGCGGGAGTCCCAGGGCGGTGGGGCCGGCCCGAGGGCGGCCAGTGACGCCGGTAGCGCCCCTCCTCAGCCGCCAGGCCCTCGGCAGGGGACGCCGCCCGCCCCGAGAGCACGTCCGAGGCGGCGGCCAGGCGGGGAGGCCGGCTCTGCGAGGACCCCGCAACGGGCGCGGAGGCTGCGGGAGCGGGCGGCGCTGACAGCTGCGCAGGCGGCTACTCGCGCGGCGACGGCACGGGGCTACGGGCGCGGCGCAGGCCAGGCCGCCCCAGGAACCCAGCCCGCTCCCCATCGCCGCCCACACCGCCCACAGCGGGAGGCTTGGCGCTCCGTTACCTTGTCACAGTAGAGCCCCACCAGCTGCTTCATCCGCCAGTGTGGGGCGGTGAAGACGTCCACTTCTTCAGGGAAGGGCGCCATCGCCACTGCCTCAGCAGCCGCGGCCGCCGCCTCTCCATAGACACCCTCGCCGCGGGGCAGAGGCGGCGCGCCCCCTTGCGCATGCGCCCGCCCCGTCGGCGCGCGCGCCCGGTCCGCTTGGCAGGCGGGGACGCGGGGGCGCGCAGGCCGCCGCCATGCGGTCCCTGCTGCCCACGTGACCGGGCGCGCGCACAGGCTCGCGGCTTCTGCTTGCCGCCCCCGCTCTTTTCGTTTCTTGTCGTTTTCATATGCGGCAGAAAGAACCCAAACCTTTTCCCTGTTTCTTTCACTACATGAAAGCACAGTATCTGAGGGTAGGGGAAAGTCGTTTCAGTGGCGCTCTCGGCGCTTCTCCCGTTGCTGCCCTGCCCACCAGGCCTTGAGGAGAGGCAGCCAAGCACAATGGCCGCGGTCGGGGCCGCGAGCTCTGCCTGTGCCCAGGCCCCGACGCCTGCTTGGCCTGGGTGATCAATGCGTCTGGCTGGCACCTCCAGAGCTGCCCTTCGCCTCCCTGCAATTGGTCCGTGCCAGACTTTTCCTGGGGCCGAGCGCACACCACCCCGCCCGCCAGTCAAAGGCCGGGCCTGGCTCCCGCCCAGCTGTGGGTGAACCAGCGCTGCGGGCTCTGAGAGCTTCGGTCCCGGCCGGCCGCCCACAGCGGGCGCGGGGCGTGGGTGCGAGGGGCGGGGCAGAGACCGCGAGAGAGAGGCCTGGTGAAATTCGGGAGACTCAACGTGGGGGAAAAACAGTATCTGGGGATCCAGGTGCGGAAATGCACCTCAAGTGCAGGAACGCGGGTCAGGGATAGGCCCGACGGGCCTTGGGGGTGGGGAGAAGGGTGAATAATGGAAGGTTAGTGCGGGAAAGAACCTTGGTACAAATCCCGCCATTTTAAGCGGAGGTTCGGAGAGAAAACAAGGTCCCTAACCCAGGGAAATGTCTCTCTCTTCCCCATAAATCGCCTGGCCCTTGCCACAGACCTCCTGGAAACCCTGTTCTCTGCTCACGCCGGTCAGTCTTAGATTGGTTGGCTGGAGTATTGCTGGACAGATAGAGAAATAGGAGAAAACAGGGAAGCCTGAGAACCTTGGGAGGAATTGTTATTTGCTTAATGGCCAGAACCTCCCGGAGGGCAAGAACCAGATATGCTGTGTTCACCCTTGTTCTCTATTACCTATCACAGTTGCAAGACAACATGGGGATCAGTAAATAGTCAACAAATAATGGAGTAGAAGGAGGTGAGAAAGAACTTTGCAGTGGAAAGCACCCTATTTAGTTCTAATCTTATATTACTATATGCTATTACAGACAGTGTGAACAGTGGTTAAACCACAGACTCTGGAAATGAAGTTAAGATTCCTGGTTTTGCCAGACACTAGCTGTACAACCGTTAACAAGCTATATGACTTCTTTGTGCCTCAGTTTGCTCTTACATGAAATGAGGCTAATAATACCTACCTCAGAATCTTTATGAGGATTTATATATTTGAAGCACTTATAACAGTACCGTCTGTAAGCTAGTAATACTTTTTCAAAGCAACTCTATGAGGTAGTGCTGCAGGAAATTAAGTCTTCAAGACATTCTAGTAATTGCCTAGGGTCCCACAAATTAGTAAGTGAAAAATCTGGTCATATAAATCTGGATCTGACAATACCCCCACAGTCATTGCATTAGTTGGGATACAGAGATGGCTTATTCACAGTCTGTCTTAAGAAGCAGGAATAATGCTTAAGAAATAGAATAATAAAATCTTTGATAAAGACTCATTTCTCTCTTCCTCCTTCTCCCTTTCACCCTGTTTCTCGCTCTCTTTCTCTGTTCTTTCCCCAGGACTTTGCCTCTGTATTTTTTAATAACCCCCAGAGAGCATTTTCTTATTTACCCTCTATTTCTTTACCTCATGCTAATCTTTCACTCCAGCTATCTTGGAATGCAGAATCAGACCTCAGGTGAACCAGTTATATAGAGAAATGAGCTCCATGAGAACATGCACTTTGTTTTATCCACAGCACTTAGAATGATGTCTGTCATAAAGTGAGTATTCAGTAAATATGTTGGAAAAAAAATGAGAATAGTTCATAGCACTGTGTAATTTCTTCATTTTTACTAACATTTAATATGCTATGTTGTCTTCTCTAATCAACTGTTTGTGCTGTTCACTAGTGTATCCATCTCTAGAACCAGACACATTAAAAAGGTATTTGGCAACAACAACAAAAAAAGTCCATCCACACAGTTTCACTGTAACTCAGATTTGAAGCTCTATAATCAGCTGAAAAGTAATAACAGCCACTTTGGACACTGGCCATTTCAAGGAATTTGTTTTAGATGACAAAATGAAAGAAATAAAGTGATTTTAAAAATAAGCCCTGTGAGTAATTTTTCCCATGGAAAGCTATTAACATTAGCTCCATATGCTGAATTATGTAGCAATTAATCACCTGATATATCCAAAATAAATGACTGACCTATACTGAACTTTAGCTCTAGAGAGGTCGTTGATCAATGTAGTATCATTACCACAGGTTACTGCAACTACAGCAGATTGGAAGGGTTATTAAGGCCAAGGTTGTCACTTTACCCCTCTGTGAGAACTTTTTGGGTATATGACAGCAGATAATTCCAACGACGGTCTAGCAATTAACCACCACAGGAAGTCTGAATAAGGCATGTGAACAGAGCAGTGAAAACCCACATTGTAGAATGACTGGTAGAATTGGTCGTTTGTCTTACTTACTCTCATTCTCTCTCTGGCAACCTAAAAATATAACTTATTCTGTTATCAATAGGCCTCTTCTATAGTAGTTTCCAAGCCTAATTTTGAGAACCCTGGAAAGGGTTATTGGCCAGGGGAGGTCAATTCTAAGGCATTTCACTCCGTTTATTTGAGTATGTGACACAGCACTTTCCCCAATAGGGGATTAGTTGTGAAAACAAGCAATGAAAGAATGTTTACATTTTGACCCATTTGGAATCATAGTCCTCACTCAGTACCAGAGTTGATCCTTACTGTCCATCAAAATAGTCAATCAACAACTGCTGCAGCAGGCTGATTTAGGAATTGCTGTGGTTTGAATGTTTGTCCTTTCTAAAACTCATGCCGAAACTTAATCCCAATAAGGCAGTATTAAGAAGTGGGGCCTTGGCCGGGCGCGGTGGCTCACGCTTGTAATCCCAGCACTTTGGGAGGCCGAGGCGGGCGGATCATGAGGTCAGGAGATCGAGACCACGGTGAAACCCCGTCTCTACTAAAAAAATACAAAAAATTAGCCGGGCGTGGTGGTGGGCGCCTGTAGTCCCAGCTACTCGGAGAGGCTGAGGCAGAAGAATGGCATGAACCTGGGAGGCGGAGCTTGCAGTGAGCTGAGATTGCGCCACTGCACTCCAGCTTGGGCGACAGAGCAAGACTCCGTCTCAAAAAAAAAAGAAGTGGGGCCTTTAAGAGGTGATTGGGTCATGAAAGTTTTGCCCTCATGAATGGCTTAATTCATTCATGGATTAAAGGATTCATGGGTTATCATAGGAATGGGACTGGTGGCTTTACAAGAGGAAGAAAGACCTGTGCCAGCATGCTCAGTCCCTCGCCATGTGATGTCCTGCACTGCCTTGGGACTCTGCAGAGTCGCCACCAGAAAAAAGGCCCTCATCAGATGCAGCCCCTCGACCATAGACTTCTCAGCCCCACACCGTAAGAAATAAATTCCTTTTCTTTATAAATTACCCAGTTTCCGGTATTCTGTTATAAGCAATAGAAAACAGACTAAGACAGGCACATATAGGATGGTGTCTTAATCTACTTTCTAGATAGCCACAGAGGGCTTTCTGGTGGAAGTGGCCCTTAAGCTCCGCATTAAATATTAAGAAAAATTATCCATCTGGGACTCCAGAGACTTAATTTTTTCATATTCAGCATTAAATTGGACACCCACTATGCAGCAGGAGCTTGAGACATAAAGTTGAATAAATCCAGATTACTGTTCTTGGAAATCTCCCAGCTTTTGAATTCAAAGTTTCATACTATCCACCCCATCCTGAATCAGCTGCAGTGATCGATGTTTCTTCCTCATTAATTCCAGTCCCTCCTGTGCTTTAACTAAATAATATATTTAATGACAAAAAATCAGAAGAATGCCATAAATGGAAGGGTACCCAGTAAAATAATTAATTTCTTAGCAATTGTAGGTACCTGACATTATGTAATAATGTTTATCTACATTCCCTGAACAAGTAGTAGGCATACATAGTAGGCATAAAATATTTCTTGCTGCATGAATGAGAATTTGAAGTTTTTACAAACCAAAATACTCCTGTTATTCAGTAATATACATATATGGTTTTTAAGAAAAACTAATCCAAACAAGCTATATTTAAAGTCCTTCTTACTTTCAACAATTGTTACCCTCCTTTAAAGGGTTCTCATTTTGACCCCATAAGCAAAAATTGATTCCTAAACTGGGTACTGGGTGAGATTCAGTTCTGGGAACCTCTTTACTCAGATTTCCAGTTCCTTCTACCAGGAGAATGGGAGCTGCACCACAAACTACGTCAACTGTCCAAATATAGAGTAGTCCCATTCCTTAGATCTCCTTTTGAAGAGAAGTTTAGATAATTCTAAAATCATAGTTTCTTTCATTTTAAATCTGGAGATATAATGTGTATAGTGGTCCATAAAGTTTCCTTGCAAAATTTTCAGACAGAAAAGAGCCTTCCATTTCCCAAATATACCTTTATGTCACCTACCTTGTGTCATTTACCTCTTAGTAAATATTGCCAAGTGAACACCAAAATCTTGATTTTCAATCAGAGGCTCTATTATGGGCTGACTTGTAGGGAGAAAGAATGGTCCCATGTGTATGGCCTGAGGGAAAGGTGGCTACTCTCAGGGACAACTTGACTCAGCTGTTTGCACCATGTAGTGAGAAAGTATCACAAGTTTCTGGAATGGAAAGAAATGATAAGCTTCCTGTAAAGTGTCAGAGTTACATTCATTGTAATGATGAAATCTGGCAGGCAGTTGCTTAATCCCTGCCTACAGAGAGGGAAAAAAAAGTATTAGGAAAGTATCAGTTCTGTTTTCTTCCTCCCTACACCTGACTTTTTTTTTTTTTTTTTTTTTAAAGAGGGTTTCACTCTGTCACCCAGGCTGGAGTGCAGTGGCACAAACATAGCTTACTGCATCCTCAAACTCCTAGGCTCAAATGATCCTCCTTTCTCAGCTCCAGAATAGCTAAGACTACAGGCCCGTGCCACCTCACCAGGCTAATTTTTTATTTTTATTTTTTGTGGAGGTGCGGTCTCATGATGTTGCCTAGGCTGATCTTGAACTCCTAGCCTCAAGCAGTCCTCCCACATGGCCTCCCAAAGCACTGGGATTACAGGCATGAGCCGCCGCACCCAGCCCCGACGTTGTTTTAAAAACTCAAAACAGAGTACAAAAAAATCCCCAATTACACAAGACACCTCCTAAAAAATTTAAATGCTGAGAGCTACCTAGAAATAGAGATGTCATGTATACATCTCATTTGTGTTCACTGACTAATAGCCTGGCTAATACATGAAACATTGATTTGAACTCTAATCCCACTTCTCACTACCTACCTACCCACAAGATCTAGGGCAAATCACTTGGCCATTCTGTAGCTTTCATTTCCTCAACTGTGGAGACTTGGTTTGGGACACTTTTGAGTGATAAAAGGTGCTAAATTATTAATACATATTAATTAATCTACAACACGTGTAAAAAGGACACTCCGAGGCTGACTTGTTAAGGGAAATCCGTCACCAGTCGTCCAGATAAGTCAGTCTAGAGTTAGGTGGCCTGGCACAGTGGCTCACGCCTGTAATCCCAACACTTTGGGAGGCCGAGGTGGGCAGATCATTTCAGGTCAGAAGTTTGAAACCAACCTGGGCAACATGGCGAAACTCCATCTCTACTAAAAATACAAAAATTAGCCGGGCATGGTGGCACACGCCTGTAGTACCAGCTACTGGAAAGGCTGAGGCAGAGGAGGTTGCAATCGACACTGACCACCTGAGACAGACAAACTAGTTAGGTAACCTTTAACGAATCATTATTTTATTTGTGTAACCAATTTAACTGTGATTAGTTCCATTCACTTTCCCTAAAATGTCTCTACCAAGATGATTCTTTGGACTACTATAGGTGTTTCCCCTGTGTGCAAGGTTGTAACAAAACTTTGGCATGTGCTTGTAATTGCAGTTTTGAAAGTGTTCTTTTATGGTGAAGAGACAGTAAAGCAAAATGGGTTGGAGTGTGGAACCAGTATCCTCATCCTTAAAGGGATAGTAAGTCTCTACCTCACAGAGTATCCTGAGAATTAAGTGTTTTATGGAATTTAGTAGAGCCTGGCATAGGAAGCACTGAATGTTAGCTATTACTTTTACCTGTAAAATGAGCAGATTGGTCGTGATGTTCTCTTTGGTCTCTGCCAATTTTCAGTGTTTGGGAACCTTAGGAATAGTATTTCAAAGCTGTTTCTTTAGGTTAATTCTACAAATTAACTGGAGAAGGGTCTTGTTACATTTAGTTGTAAGTGACAGAAAATAGAAAATAACAGTGCCTTAAGCAAGATGGGGTCTTTTTTTCTCTTTTTCTCTTGTATTAGTTATCTGTTGTTGCTTAAGATTAACCCAAAACTTGAATGGCTTAAGCACCCTTTAAAACTTAAATGGCTTTATTATTTAAGTTTTTGAGGATCAGGAATTACAGTGGCTTACTGGGTGGTTCTGGATCAGGTTTTCTCATGTGGCTGCAGTCAAATTGGCAGCCAAAGCTGCGATCATCTGATGACAAAACCTGGGACTGAAGGATCTGCTTTCAGGTTCACTCAAGTGGCTGTTGGGAGGCCTCACATCCTCATAGGCTGTTAGAATAAGGACCTCAGGTCCTCACCACATGGTACTCTCTCTAGAGTTACATATAATATGGTAGCTTGCTTTCCTCAAGGTGAGGGCCAAGAAAGAGAGAGACCAAATGATTTCAAACCCAAGATAAGTCAGTCTTTTACAACGTAATCTCAGAAGAGACATCCCATCACTCATGCGTATGCTACTGGTCATACAGAACAACCCCAGTACAGTGTGGGAGGGGATTGCTTACACAACGGTGTACCTAATAAACACAGGGATTAATTGAGGGCCATCTTTGAAGCTGGCTACTAAACTCATGTATACACCATGTAAGTGGTCCAGAACTGGTTTGACAGCTCTACTTTATTTAGGGGCATAGGCTCCTTCCACGGCTCTACCAACTCTAGAGGGTAGTCTTCATATTTAAGTTCAAAGGTGGTGGCACTTGTGTGACCAAGGGCAAATTATCTATTCTGAGTTTCTGGGTCCTCACTTAATAAACTATGAAAAAGAGTAAAACATACTTCATAGTGTTGTTGTAAAGATTAACAGAATAAGTGTAATAGGCTTTCACAGTACTTGGCATATTAAGCATTCAATACTATCTTTTAATATTGCTATATACATTAAATAATGAGAATATCCCAAGAGATCATCAGATATGCATTATTCCATGAAAAAGTCAAGCTTAGAAATCACTGGTAATAAAAAAGCTCTACTTGGATAATTCAAGTGAGCCTCTCGTCTCCATTCCCAGCCCAGAAATGGTGAAGGATAAAAATTGTTTTTTTCAGTATCATTCTAGAGGGAGTTAAAATTGAATCAATCCATTCAATCCATTATCTTTATGTAATCTATTCCTAGGTAGCTGATACTATGGTAAGATGTAATTTTTTTGTCTTTGCAAAGGTTTTCTTGTTGCTGACAAGGAACAGCAGAATAATGAACAAGTTTGTGGCTAAACATTATTCCCAGATTTTAAAAAATGTTAAGTGTGCACAACTGTTACTACCAGATCTTTGTCAAAATAATCTTTCTGTCACTGAACAACTGACCCATAAAACAGTAGAGCATATTGACCTAGTGTGCAGGGTAAGCAATGAGTAAATAAGAAATGGTTGTACAATATTTACCAAATGTAACTTTCTAATTCGGGTAGCTTTAGGATGGGTCAAAATAAAAGGAATGCTATTATTCATGAAGAATTACAAGTTTACATATGTTTATTCTTGCCAGTCTTTTACTGAAAATTCCTAGAAATGATATCCTTTCCTTTACATATACCATAATATTTCTATGATATTTCTCTCCAAAGATAGAGGTAATATTATACATTGATAATAGTCATTAATTATTGAAAAACTAACAATACACTAGGTACCCCACTGCATGGGAAATAGTAGCCATTCAATAAATGATAGGTATCTTTATTATTAGACACCTAACACTGTATGAAACAGCATACCAAAATAGACTCTAGTCTCAGTATCTCTATTAAGATATTAGGGGCCAGAGGTTTCAAAATGGTTTGACCTGTTGTAGTGGTTCAACACACTGGAGTTGGACTGATTGTCTGGGTTCAAATCTCAGCTGGTCCACATTCTTACTACCAGCAGGGTAAAACAGAACCTCTTTTGCCTTCTGGGAATGAGAATTTGCTACTACCATTAAGCCACAAACCTGTTCACTATTCTGCTCACTCATCTGTGAAATGGAAATACTACTACCTATTCTAGTGGACTGTGGTGGAGATTAAATGAGATTATATAGTCAAAGAGCTTACAACAGTACCTGTCACATAATTTTTTTAAAAAAAAGAAAAATGTGCTTATTTCTGTCACTACTGAACAAACACTTACTAGGTGACTATCATTTGCCAGAAGCTACAGATTCAGTAAGTCCAAAAGTGAACTCACCATTTTCTGTCCTCTGAGTTTGCCAAGGTTTCTGCATTCTCATCTCATTTTCATCACTGTTCATTGACTTACCCTGGCTAATATAATGATAGCAAACAAACCTGAGTGCAAGTCACCAATCTAAAGACTTTTCGGTTTTAGAGTATTTACGTTCACAGAATGACTGCATGAAGTGTAGGCACTCTTATCCTGATTTTTCAGACAAAAAACTTAAGGAAGGTACATAATTTGCCCAAGACTACTCCATTAAGAAATAGCAGAGCCAAGATTCAAACTTAGGCAGTCTGTCTTCAGACCTTACATCTTTTTAGGTAACATAGAATACTGCTTCTAGAGATTTTGGAGTTATCTTAAAAGCTTTCATTTTTCCATCACTCAGTATCTAATAAGACACATAGTCCTCTCAAACATCTCTAATTCATCCCTTCTCTGCTTACACTAATACAGACCTAGTATGGGCCCTACTTACCTTCTGCTTGAACTACTAGTTTCCCTGCTTTTAGCTTCTCATTTCAATCCTTGCACCAAACCAGCTAGTCAGCAATGTTTCTAAAACAAAAAATCTAATGACTCTCCCTCAGTTAAAAACATATTGGCACACTAATTCCTATTGAACAGGACCCAGACACTCTTATGTGTCATCCGATGAGGTACCTAGTACAACTTATAAAGTTGAATATACTGCTTCTTATTTTATTGACATAAACATATCTTTTTCCCCCACCAAAGTGGGCCCTTTATGAAGGTAGGGACACAGTTTTGCTCATCTTTTTTTTTTTTTCTGAGACGGAGTTTCACTCTTGTCACCCAGGCTGGAGTGTAATGGTGCAATCTCAGCTCACTGCAACCTCTGCCTCCCGGGTTCAAGCAATTCTTCTGCCTCAGCCTCCCAAGTAGCTGGAATTATAGGCGCCTGACACCACTCTCAGCTAATTTTTGTATTTTTTAGTAGAGGCGAAGTTTCACCATATTGGCCAGGCTAGTCTCAAACTCCTGACCTCAGGTGATCTGCCCACCTTGGCCTCCCAAAATGCTGGGATTACAGGCATGAGCCACCACTCCTGGCCTGCTTATCTTTATATAACCCTTATTTCTGCAGTCCCCAACAGCCTACAGGTACAAATGAGGTCACAATATCATTAATATGTGAATCTTAATGATTCATTAAGTTTAAGGTTGAAGTTTAGAACCTAAACTTCAGCAAAATCTCCCCACCCTTAATGCAAAGGGCTTCTGAATGATCAGGAATGTTTTCCACATGCTCAGTCACAAATTCACTCCCGCTACAGCTGCATTGCTACCCCAGATGAAACTGAGCCACTGTGTCTCTCCCATTCTTCCTTGAACCCTCTATTTTCAGGTGGCCATTATGAGCTTAGCTGACAATGTAGGAAAGAATGGCTTTCTTATTTGTGACATATTGTTAAAGGGGTTCCAGTGGCGGGTTGTTTCAACTCATGTGTTTACGTGAAGTAGCTTTCAACCGTATTTACTTAGAGCCCCCTACCTCCCTGGGAATCAGATATGGTGTCAGGGATCTTAGCCAAGGCAAACTTGAGGTACAGCCATACCTCTATAATCAGAATCCCTCCTTCTCTCCAACAACGGCGTATTATTAGTACAGCTCATTTCTTCTACCCTTAGGATGGTCTACCTTGCAGGAATTACCCCAACCAATTCAGTAAAACTTAATTTGGGACTACCTTACAAATTTGCGAGATGTATCTAAAATTATTTGAATGCTAAAGCACCCACAGCTAATATTCAAATATAACCCAAGCTTATATTTGTTTCACTCTTTCCCTCTCTTCTCCCCAACTCCACTGCCTAGCCTACAGCATTGTGCATACTAGAGCCTTGTTATGTTTTTTAATATGTAATAAAAAATAAAATTCTATGCTAGTTGAGCAGAAATAAAGTTTATCTGAGAAAAGAAACACAAACTTAGGATGAGAATATCTGGCCCCCAATCCAAAATTCTTAAATTTAAGGGAAAAAAAGAACCCAGTAAAATACATGGCTCTCAACTGAGATGGATTTTGGCTGTTGGTAGGAATCTGATGATTAGTGTACCTGCACCTGTTCTCACACCCTCCAAAGGAATCTGGATCACAAGTGAACTGTCCAAGACCATAAGCCACACCCTTGAGCTAATGCAAGAGGAAGCTGAATCACTTCCTTGAGGCCAAATGCATACAAACAGAATTGCCTCAATTTCCTACTGACAATTTTTTTTTTTTAGTGACCATTTCCTTATCTTGTTCTTGTAATACAAACCTTTTAGGGTGACTTGGCTTTTCACAGTTTAAAAATATGAATTTTGGGACTGGGCACGGTGGTCCACACCTGTACTCCAAGCACTTTGGGAGGCCAAGGCAGAAGGATCACTTGAGCCCAGGAGTTCAAAACCAGCCTAGGCAACATAAGTAGACTCTACCTCCACAAAAAGTTAAAAAATTAGCCAGGTATGGTGGTGCATGCCTGTAGTCCCAGCTACTCAGGAGGATGAGGTGGGAAGATTGCTTGAGCCCAGAATGGTCCAGCCTGCAATGAGCCATCATGGCGCCACTGCATTCCAGCCAGGGAGACAGAGCAAGACCCTGCCTCAAAAAATAAAATAAAGACACATACCACATGATCTCATATTTGTGGAATCTAAAAAAGTTAAACTCATAGAAGTAAAGAGAGGATGATGGTTACCAGAGGCTGTGGGGGTGGGAATGAGTTGTTGATCAAAGCATGCAAAGTGTCAGGTAGACAGGAGGAATAGGTTTTGAGATGTGTTGGACAGCAGGGTGACTACAGTCAATAATAATAAATGTTTCAAAATAACTAAGAGAAGCCTGGGACACATAGTGAGACCTTGTCTCTACTAAACATCAAAAAAACCAGCCAGGTGTGGTGGTGTGTGCTTGTGATTCCAGCTACTCGGGAGGCTGAGGCTGGAGCCTGGGAGGTCGAGGCGACAGTGAGCTGTGATCCCAACAATGCACTCCAGCCTGGGTGACAGAGCTGCCACCTGTCTCAACAAACAAAACTAAACTAAACTAAGAGTAAATTTCAAATGTCCCACCATAAGAAAAAAAAAGATAGGCAAATGAAGTGCTAGATGTGTTAGCTTGATGTAATCATTCCACATTGTGACATGTATCAAAACATCACATTCTATCTCATAAATGTATACAATTATAAATTATCAATCAAAATAATCGTAATTTAAAAATTACTAGATGTTGCATAGTTTCTAGTTTAATGTAAACATTATAAACCATATTTGTACCCATTACAAATTGCAGCTATTAAATAATCTTGAAAATCACATCCCACCTTTAATGATTTGAATCATGGGACAGTACAAAGGGCACCTGAATACATGTCGTAGTACTTAGGTTCTTGGCTCTTTCACTAAACAGCCACATGATCATGGGCAACCTCTTTAACCTTGATGGTAGTCCACGAGAAAACATGTACAAGTACCTAGTCCAATGCTTGGCATATGATATAGGCACTCAACATTTGTTAAAATTGAAGTTTTAACTCATATTAAACAATTTCTATTTTTTAGGAGTTACACACTAAGTTGCAGTACCCTCTTATTTGACATTTAGATCTGGAAATATTCATTTCATCCAAATGAGACTAAGCAAATCATATATTATCTCAAAACACTGAATCAAATGGAATAGTATAGTGCTCTTTTTAACCCACAGATCACAGGCAAACTATAAATTGAAACAGGAGATCTTTTTAATAGAAAAATGCCACAGCAATTTAATCAAAGTCTGAACAAGGACTTTGCCTGCTGCCACAAATACCATGACAAACTGTGGCATTATGAGAAGCAATTAATGACGAGGATATGATAAATAAAACATGAGTTGGCCAGAATATTTTTACTGATGTCTTCTCATTTGACTTCCTGGTATAAAATGGTCAATTTATCACACCTGTAATCCCAGCACTTTGGGATGCCAATGAGGGCGGATCACCTGAGGTCAGGAGTTCGAGACTAGCCTGACCAACATGGAGAAACCCCGTCTCTACTAAAAATACAAAATTAGCCAGGCGTGGTGGCAGGTGCCTGTAATCCCAGCTACTCAGGAGGTTGTGGGAGGAGAATCGCTTGAACTCAGGAGGTGGAGGTTGCGGTGAGCCAAGATTGCGCCATTGCACTCCAGCCTGGTCAACAAGAGCAGAACTCCATCTCTAAAAAAAAAAAAAAACAGATGGTCAATTTAACTATCAACTTAATCGAAAAGCCAATGATTGTAACAATTAAAATTTTGGTTAATAAAATTCAATTATTTGTGACTTAATGTGTGAAGGATTTCATCTGCTACTGACAGAAGTATAAAGACAAAAAAAGTATCAGTTGTAAACGGTCAGTTCATTTGTCAAAACACATCTAGTATGGTATTTTCAAATTTAACTTGTAACATTTTAATCGAACTACAAATTACACTTGAACCACATTTTCAAAAATAAAAATAATCAAGAATGATGAAGTAAAAACTGCTCAAGTTCAACTGCTGGATCTGGGATGTAAAATAAGTGACAAAACAGAGAAAGGTGTTGAGTTTTTAAACAGCAAATTGTGACTTTATTCAAATCACATTCTTTTATTTTTTTTGTACTTGGTTTTTGTATTGTTCTTTATTTCAAACCAACAGCCAACATCGTACAAGTCACATTCTAAAAAGAAAAAAGAAAGTATAAAAGATTATAATGAAGATAATTTAATATGTGCATTTATCAAATGTGTCAATGGTATTCTTGAAATAAAGGCTTAAAATCTTCAAAATTAAAAAAGCTATTTGGATACAAGATGCTGAACTTACTAAGGAAAAAAATACATTCAAGTTCCCAGACTAATTTCTTAGTTATTGCACTATTGTTAGTGATAAAGCCTTATTATCATCATTAAAGCATATTGTGAGACAGAAAACAACTCACATATTTTCTTCTAACATGTCTGGATATGGTATGTACAACTTTAAATCTCAGCTAATTAATTAAAAACTATACAGAGTGACAACACAGTAGCTCATTTATTTTTTCCACTGCAGAACATTTGGAAGCAATACTATAAGTCTGTACAGACTTCATAATCCACCTTGTTGAAAATAAGCTGCATAACACTTGTAGAGAAATGTAGGAAGATCGGTTAGTACAGGATACACCATGTTGTTTAAATATAACCTCAGACACAAGTGAATTAGATATATAGTTGAGTATTTGTTACTTAACAACAGGGATACATTTTGAGAAATCTGTCACTAGGCGATTGTCACTGCCCAAACATCTGAGCATACTTACACAAACCCAGATACAAACTACATACTTTGGCTATATATATAGCCTCTTGCTCCTAGGCTACAAACCAGTACAGCATATTACTTTACTGTAGGCAATTGTAACACAATGGTGAAGTATTTCTGTATCTAAATGTATCCAAAACTAGGAAAGGTGCAGTAAAAATACAGTATTACTTCATGGGACCACCATCATATATGTAGTGTTTTGTTAACAGAATGCCATTACATATCAAACAGAAATGTATTTTCAGGAATAGAATATCTATTGCTAGATAATATAAATTTTTTTAAATGTTGTGCTACTGCATTCCAGCCTTGGCAACAGAGACCTTGTCTCAAAAAAAGAATGCTTTATGATAAAAAATTTCAAACAAACATAAAAGTAGAAAGAATGATAATAAATACTCCCCTTTTACCCAATACTTGGCTTCAATGATCATCAACCCACAGAAAATGTAACAAAACTCTGGCATCCAAAGACAGTCTGCTGATTTCACACTATGAAAAGTTATTTTTATTAAATACTCAATACTACTTGGTCAGTACTTTTTCTCTTATTGAAAAGCAATTACTATTTGGCAAACATTTCCAAAGACATTATCTAAGTAATAATATCACACATTTTACTGATCTTTTCAGCATTTTTTATGAACTATATTTATAATTACAGGGATTTCAACATTCCAACTTATCCAAGGGTTCCAAAAGACGTTATTGTTAAAGGGGCAGTAATCACCCTAGGTACTACATGCTCCTGAAATTTTGCAACATATGGAAAAGGACATTATTATAGAAATTTTGAAAGAAATAAAATTAGAGCTACTGTATTGTTATATCTCACTTCCTGACTCAAGCTTATAACAAGCTTTATGGAGGTGTACCTTGAATTGCATGTGCGTATTAACAGTTGATTCCTTTTCATTGCTGAGTAGTATTCTCATATGTGTTCCATTGTATTCTAGTTTATTCACTTGATAGGCACTTTGATTGTTTCTAAATTTTGGTCATTACAAATAGAGCTACAATGGACATTTGTTTTTGCATGAACAAATATTTCATTTTCTCTTGGGTAAATACCTAGGAGTAGAATGGCTAGATCATACGTATGATAGATACATATTTAACTTTACAGGAGTCAAAGTATTTTCCAGTGGTTGCTCCATTTTGCATTCTTCATCCTTGGCAGTATTCTTTGCTCTAGAATCTGCTTTGTCTAATAATACAGAGATTCCAGCTTTAATTGGTGTTACCATCATATCTTTTTTCATCCTTTTAACCTATTTGGGTCTTTACGTTTAAAGTGTGTGCCTTATAAGAGGCATAAAATTGGATCTTGTTTTATCCAATGCAGCAACTTTAGCTTTTAACTGGGATGCATATAGAGCCAGTGGTTCTCAACTGAAGGCAGTTTTATGTCCCCTGCCCCTTGCCCCCTCCCCCCACAAAAGAAACACTGAGCAATGTCAGGAGTTATTTTTGGTTTTCTTTTATAACCCTTGAAAAAAGGGAAAAAAAAAATTCTTAGCCTGCAGGCAGTAAAATAGCAGCTTGAAGACCATGGGTTTCTGGTCCCTAGTGTATTTCTACCTGCCTGACTTAACTTCCTTTAACATTTCTGGTACAACAGATCTACTGATGAATCCTTTCATCTGTGGTCTGAAAAAGTATGCTGCTTTTGTATTTCAAAGACATTTTCTCTGGGCATAGACTTTTTTTTTTTGAGACTGAGTCTCACTCTGTTGCCCAGGCTGGAGTGCAGTGGCGTGATCTCAGCTCACTATAACCTCCACCTCCTGGGTTCAAGTGATTCTCCTGCCTCAGCCTCCTGAGTAGCTGGGATTACAGGTGCCCGCCACCACACCCAGCTAATTTTTGTATTTTTAGTAGAGATGGGGTTTCTCCATGTTGGCCAGGCTGGTCTCGAACTCCTGACCTCAAGTGATTTGCCAGCTTCAGCCTTCCAAAGTGCTGGGATTACAGGCGTGAGTCACCGCACCTGGCCTGGGCACATAATTTTAGGTTGACAGAGTTTTTCTCTGTTTGGTACTTGAAATATGTTGCTCTACTGGCTTCTCAAATTGTTGCCTATAAGAAATCTAACTTCTTACCTTTGTAACTATTTCCAAGTCACTTGAAAACAGTACCTTTTTGCCCCTAGTCCATTTAAGATTTTATCTTTATCACTGGTATTAAACAATTTGATTATGGTGTGCTCTGGTTTGGGTTTAAGAGACAAGGTCTCTCCACGTTGCCCAGGCTGGTCTCAAACACCTGGCCTCAAAGCAATCCTCCTGCCTCACCCTCTCAAAGTGTTGGAATTACAGGCATGAGCCACCACGCCTGGGTGGTGTGGTTTTTTTATGCTTCTTGTGCTTGGAGTTCATATCTTCTGAATCTGTGGGTTTATGGTTTCCATCAAACTTTTAAGCTATCATTTCTTCAAATACTTTGTATGCTCCCTTCCCCTACTCCCATTACACACTAGGGTGCTTAAACTTGTGCACAGCTCACTGATAGACTATCTTTTTGGTGTGACTTTAATTTGTTTCTATTGCTATGTCTTCTTCAAACTCATGAATCTTTTCTTCCACAATGTCCAATCTGCCATTAATCCCACACAGTGTTTTACATTTCACACATTGCAGTTTTCATCTCTAGAAGTTGGATTGACATCTATCTTCCATGTCCCTACTTAACTTTTTGAACATATGAAATACTGTGTGAATTCTAATATGTCATTTTTATCTCATTATGGGTCCTATTTTCCTGCTTTTCTGCATCCTTGCTAGTTTGGAGATGACATTGTGGATTTTACCTTTCTAGGTGCTAGATGTTTTTGTATCCCTATAAATCTTCTTGAGCTTTGTTCTAGAATTCAGTTAAGCTACTTAGAAACAGTTTGATGCTTTCAGGCCTTGCTTTAAACACTTGTTAGGCAAGACAAGGACAGTGTTCAGTCTAGGGCTAATTGTTTCCCACAGCTGAGGCAAGGCCCATTCTATGTACTCTACCCAATGCTCCGTGAATGAGGCTTTCCAGTCTGTCTTGTGGAAACAGCCAATATTCCCAGCCATCTCTGAGCATGACACAATTACAGTCACGTATTGCTTAATGACAGAGATATGTTCTGAGGAATGCACCTTTAGGTAATTTCATCATTATGTGACCATCATAGAGTACTTACACAAACCTAGACGGCACAGCCTACTACAGACCTGGGCTATATGGCACTGCCTATAGTTTCTAGGCTACAAACCTGTACAGCATTCAGTTACTGTACTGAATTTGTTGCACAATGGTATTTTTGTATCTAAACATAGAAAAGGTATAGTAAAAATACAGTATGAAAGATAAAATGGTATACCTGTAAAGCACACTTACCATGAATGGAGCTTGCAGGACTAGAAGTTGTTCTAGGTAAGTCAGTGAGTGGTGAGTGAATGTGAAGGCCTAGGACATTATTATAACACTACTGTAGACTTTATAAACACTGCACACTTAGGCTTAAATACATTAAATTTATTTTTAAAATGTTCTTCAATAGTAACTTTTTATTTTATAAACTTTAAAATTTTTTTAAATTAACTTTTTGACTCTCTTGTAATAACATTTAGCTTAAAATACATGTGGTACAGCTGTACAAAAATATTTTTTATATCCTTATTTTATAAACTTTATTTAAAAAATTTATTTTTACGAGACACAAATATATACACATTAGCCTAGACTTACGCAGGGTCACAATCAACAATATCACTGTCTTCCACTTCCAGATTTTGTCTCCCTGGAAGGTCTTAGAGGGCAATAACATGCACAAAGCTGTCATCTATGATAACAATGCCTTCATCTGTAATACTTTGAAGGATCTGCCTGAAGTTGTTTCACAGTTAACTTTTGAAAATATATATAAGTAGAAAAAGTATACTCTAAAATAACAATAGGGCAGGTGCAATGGCTCACACCTGTAATCCCAGCAATTTGGGAGGCCGAGGTAGCCGGATTGCTTGAGTCTACAAGTTTGAAACCAGCCTGGACAACATGGCAAAATCCTATCTCTACAAAAAATACAAAAAATTAGCCGGGCATGGTGGCGTGTGCCTGTAGTCCCAGCTACTTGGGAGGCTGAGGTGGGAGGATCACCAGAGCCCAGAAGGTCAAGGCTGCAGTGAGCCAAGATTGCACTACTGTACTCCACCCTGGGCAACATAATGAGACCTCATCTCAAAAAAAAAAAAAACGATAAAATAAGGATAAATGTATCAGCAAGACAGTAGACCAGCACCACCACAGACACATAAGACATCATCATTGAGATCTATGACATCACTAGGTTGTAGGAATTTTCCAGCTCCATTATAATCTTATGCAGTCCATCATTGAACAAAATGTCTTTATGTGATCCAAGACTGTACTGTAATATTTTTGGATGATTCTTTCCTTGGCCTCAGGTCATTTCCTCACATGCATGCAGTGATCAATATTTACCTGAAGAATCAGGAGAGATTCATTCCAGATCACTAGAATTCTCTCTCTATGCAGCTCTCTCCCTTCTAGCAAACTCTGGCTGCATTGGTTTCACCAGGCTCCAGGCTCTATCAACAGAGGGATTCCACTAGGCTGCATATGTTCACCTCTCCCTGTACTACGGCTTAGAAATTCTCCCAAGGCAATAAACTGAGGCAATCATAGGACTCACTTTGTTTCCTGTTGATCAAGGTTCACTGTCCTTCATTGCCTGATATCCAATATCTTGGAAAACATTGTTTTATATATTTTGTCCATTTTTCATTGTTTCTGGCCTGTATCAAACTTTTAACCATTACATGCCAGAACAAAAATTGATGCATTCAAGAAAAATACTGGATAGATTTGTTTTCCAACACTCTGAATCAAAAACTGAGTTATACTTGGTGTCTGAAGAATAGGAAATATTGTAGCTTACTTCTTTGTAAATACTAAAGAATGATTATGAAACATCAAATGCATCGTTCTTTTTTTTTTTTTTTTAACTCTCTAGCCCTATGTCATAATGATGTATCATTCTTTTGGAGGAAATAGGATTGTTCGTTGTTAAGTAGAATGAATGTAGTACTGCTGTTGGTACTTTTAATTCTTAACCCATAAAAACAAAGAAACAGAGTTAACACTGTACCAGGTATGTGAGAACTGCACTTGAGATGCCAAACTGAAATAAACTCATCACATTAAATAAAATGTCCCCCAATTTTTATTATATTGTATTTATTTGGGATTATTTCTCCATTTTACACTTATATATTAGTGAAATTATATGTAATCATAAGTTTTTTCTTACAAAATAAAATTATTACCATGAAACTTTCATTTTAATCGTAAAACCTTCTTTTCTCCTTATCAACTCATTTCTATCACCTTAGAAGATTATCAACGTTATGGGTTTTTTTTTTTTTTGAGACAGAGTCTTGCTCTGTCGCCCAGGCTAGAGTGCAGTGGTGCAATCTTGGCTTACTGCAAGCTCCGCCTCCCACGTTCACACTATTTTCCTGCCTCAGCCTCCCTAGTAGTTGGGGCTACAGGTGCATGCCACCACGCCCGGCTAATTTTTTGTATTTTTAGTAGAGACAGGGTTTCACCGTGTTAGCCAGGATGGTCTCGATCTCCTGACCTTGTGATCCGTCTGCCTCAGCCTCCCAAAGTGCTGGGATTACAGGCATGAGCCACTGCGCCTGGTCAGTTATGGCTTTTAATGATAAATTAATTTGTCATATACTTACAATCATTGTTTGCACAAATTCCCATCAGTTCACTAGGAATCACGAAAAAAAAAGCAGTGGGCCTGCCACTACAAAACACTTTATGCATCAAACAGATGAAGCAACTGTAAGGTATTTCTGTGATGTGTAACCAGGCTTGTAGAAGACTTTTCCACATCATTGATTTTTTATGTTAAGTCACATAATTTATAGAGGAAAGCTACCTCCCTCTAGTTTTCACTTGCTATATTTTGTTCCATAATTCATTTTCTTCAAATTAAGATTAATTTATACTTAACATTTATAAGACAAGTAGAAATTAATATGGGAAGCAAAATACTAGTATATAAAAATGAGGTGAATAAGTACCACAAATAAAAATTATTTAGGACTAAATGACCAACTACTATTATAGCCTATAAAGACTTTCTTGCATTGTTCCTATCCTGGATTTACCAGGCTTCAGGCTTAGATTCTATCTAACCCCTCTAACTATTGCTTTCAAACTGAAGTCTTAGCTACCACACAGGCAGTGCAAAAACAGAACCACTCAAGGAGTTGAACCTTCACTATGTCTTAACTTCTCAGTCACAAAACTCCTATTTTTTTTTTTTTTTTTTGAAGCAGAGTTTTGCTCTTGCTGCCCAAGTTGCAGTGCAATGGCGCCATCTCAGCTCACTGCAACCTCTGCCTCCCAGGTTTGAGCAATTCTCCTCACTCAGCCTCCCAAGTAGCTGGTATTACTGGCGCCTGCCACCACACCCCATTAATTTTTTGTATTTTTAGTAGAAATGGGGTTTCACCATGTTAACCAAGCTGGTCTCGAACTCCTGACTTCAGATGATCCGCCTGCCTCGGCCTCCCAAAGTGCTGGGATTACAGGCGTGAGCCACCATGCCCGGCTAAAACTCCTGTTCTAGTTGAATAGGCGGAAATGCTATTCCGACTACCTCAAACAGAATTCTTTCTGATCCACAGATATCAAAGATTTATGAGACAAAATTTTAAAAGGAGTGAGAGGTGAAAAAGAGCTCTACTTTTACTATTAAATTAGCTGCCTGACCTTTGGCAAATACTTAACTTTCTGGACCTTAGCTTCTCTATCTAAAACCAGAAAGGAGGTTAGAGGAGATATGACTATAGAGCAACACAGCTTATGGAAATTATATATTATTGCTCTATAATCCCTAATCCATATATATTAGGACACTGTTTCAAAAATATTATTGAAGCCTTTCCCTCCTGATATGATGCAATAGGATGTTTATAAACTACCGCATAAGAAGCATTTTTGCCCTCACGCCCAAGTAGTCAAACCTGAACCTAATCAAGCATCTAAATTTTACTATTAGTTTACAGAAAATAAACATGATAGATCAAGGGGCTTCCAAACACAATAATGTGCTGGGAGGGTGGCACAGAGAGGGCATGAAAGTTTTGCACCTTCTGTCCTCTATACCTTCCCCTATGTGTCTCTTCCATTTGGCTGTTCCCAAGTTCTATCCTTTACACAAAAACTGTAGTAGTAAATATAGTGCTTTCCTAAGTTCTGTGAGTCATTCTAGCAAATTATCAAACTTGGGGGGTAGGTCATGGGAATGCCCAAATATGGAGTCAGCCTGGAAGAAGTCCAAGTAGGTTGGGAATACCTGAGACTTGTGGCTGGCATCTGAAATGGAGGCAGTCTTGTGGGACTGAGCACTTAACCTGTGGCAACTGCGCTAACTTCAGGCAATTAGTAACAAAATTGAATTGCCTTGTAGGACATTCAGCTGGTGTCAGGGAATTGCTATTGGAATGATGTATTATTAAATGGGCGGGTGGGTGTCTTTCATACATACTTTCTTTTCTCATAAATCATATATTTAAAGGAATAATTCAACTACTGTGAATTTAAAAATCAAACAAAAAACTATGAAGTTGCACATACTTTTAACTTATGGGACAAGTCATTATTCATAGGTGTTAAGTCTCAAAAGAGGCAGGATTGCCTGGATTCTCTCATTTGCAATTTTATCTTTCAATCTAACAAGAATGGCTTCATTAATTTTTTACACAAAACATTATCAATCTGGGCATTTTCTGGCTTATTTCCCAATAACTTACTCAGAATTTGGCACATCAAAAACTTCATTGCTGTTTACCTCAGTACTGAAACAAAAACAAATGAAAACTTATTCCCAAGTGGCATTATAACAACCACTTGATTTTCCCCAAGTGAAGATTTTAATAACTCAAAGGGGTTACAATTCATGCAAACGAAGAAAAGCTACAATGCTACTTGCATGCATAGGTATACTAAATATACATTTACATAGTCTCAAATAGTCCTTGTCTGAAATATTTGCTAAATAACAAGAATGCAACAACTCTTTGACCAAAAAAAGATCTTTTGCATTCCTTCCTAGATAGAGCATTAATTTAAGTGTATTTACCTAAAATTGGTTTCTTATAATTTTACATGTAAGCTACTATTACCTAACAAATTAGCTTTTAATTATAAGCTTATTATTTTAGCCTACAGAAAAATATTTATAAGGTCATTTCGTTTGAAATGTCACTGTCTTCATTTTTCTCATTATCTTCTGTTTGGTGAAATGATGTAATAAACTGCTGCAAATTCTGTTTCTCACTCTACTGTTGGTTCATATTTGCAGATCATCACAGCTTAATTGATATAATGAACAAATGCCTCTTAAAAAACTTTTACTGGTCAGCAGAAATAAAAAACAAACCCTTCACAAACTACATTGATAATAGCCTCTGTCCCTAGCACTATCATAATTCTCAAAAATCTTAACAATTTTTCACCTAACTAAAATCTCTTTTTTTTTTTTGAGACGGAGTCTCACTCTCACCAGGCTGGAGTGCAGCGGCGTGATCTCGGCTCACTGCAACCTCCGCCTCCTGGGTTCAAGGGATTCTCCTGCCTCAGCCTCCTGAGTAGCTGGGATTACAGGCACGTGCCACCACACCCAGCTAATTTTTGTATTTTTAGTAGAGACAGGGTTTCACCATGTTGGTCAGGATCTCCTGATCTCATGATCTGCCCGCTTCCGCCTCTCAAAGTGCTGGGATTACAGGCGTGAGCCACCGTGTCGGGCTAAAATATCTACTCTTTAACAAGTATTAATTATCCATCCAGTAGAAAAAACTGAGGAAAATAAACCTGAGTAATATTTACCCAAGTCTCTTGTTTTTGAATTGCTTCTGTCATGGAGCAAGGCAGCACAGATTTTGACCACAAGAGATTTTGATTTTTCTAAATATCCTTGACTCTATCTAGAGAAATGTGCTAAAGGTACAGTTCAGGAACAAAAAAAAAAAAGAAAGAAAAAAACCAACACCCAATGGTCCCAATTCAACACTGCTTTTTAAAATTAAGCCTTCCTATCACACAACAATTTATTTTTGTTATACATTTTATCATTCTAACTCATATTCCCAAACTTTTCAGGATTTTACTTATCTATCAAAAAATCCCAATTATATTCCTGTTCTTTCCAAGCCCCCTAAAAAAAAAAAAAAAAAAAAAGCAGTATCTCTCATTCTCTTCTCTGCTGATAGGAGTGTAAAATGGATCACTCTATGAAGGGCAATTGTAAATATCTATCATATTTGCAAACATATTTCCTCTTGGATCCAGCAAGAATCTGACAGTTACCCCTGCAAATGTAGAAATGACATGTATTCACTGAAGAGTTGTTTCTAATATCTGAAGACTGGAAACAACACCAAGTGTCCACCTACGCGTGATTTACTGTATAAACTGGAGTATATCTACAAAATGGAGTATGTGACAGAAAAAAATAAGTTTAATTGAATACTGATAAGGAGGAATATCCAGAATATACAGTAAAACGGGAAAAAAAACATGAACAATGCAGAAAATATTGAAGGAGAGACCAAGTGAAATAAGACTGTATATTCTCATCCGCTTGTATCTCTGCATGAATACCCGAAGGATACACAAGAAACTAATTTAAAATGATTACCCGTGAAGACTATTAGGAATGGTACTGGATAGGGACTAGGGAGGAAGTGTTTCTCGCTGCATTTCTTTTCATGTAGTTTGAGCCATGTAAAAGAAATATTGGCTAATCAAAAAACAGCTTTAGAAATCCAGTGGGAGAGGCTGGGTGCAGTGGCTCACCCCTGTAATCCCAGCACTTTGGGAGGCCCAGGTGGGTGGATCACCTGAGGTCAGGAGTTCGAGACCAGCCTGGTCAACATGGTGAAACCTCGTCTCTACTAAAAATACAAAAATTAACCGGGTGTGGTGACAGGCGCCTGTAATCCCAGCTACTCGGGAGGTTGTGACAGGGGAATCGCTTGAACCGGGAGGTGGAGGTTGCAGTGAGCCGAGGTTGCGCCACTGCACACCAGCCTGGGTGAGAGAGTGAGACTCCGTCTCAAAAAAAAAAAAAAAAATCCAGTTGAAGAATCAAAAACTTTTTTAAATTTGACTGTGTAATCCTACAAGAAGTAAGTAGCTTGAGGAAGAGAAATGCTGATAAAGTCGCATTAAGTTTCAGAGTTGAAATTCAAGCTTCTGGTGGCCGGGCGCGGTGGCTCAAGCCTGTAATCCCAGCACTTTGGGAGGCCGAGGCGGGCGGATCACGAGGTCAGGAGATCGAGACCATCCGGGCTAACACGGTGAAACCCCGTCTCTACTAAAAATACAAAAAATTAGCCGGGCGTGTTGGCGAGCGCCTGTAGTCCCAGCTACTCGGGAGGCTGAGGCAGGAGAATGGCGTGAACCCGGGAGGCGGAGCTTGCAGTGAGCGACAGAGCAAGACTCCGTCTCAAAAAAAAAAAAAAAAAAAGAAATTCAAGCTTCTGTATCTAACACTTGTTTCCCTGTTTCTTTAAGGTAGAATTAAAAAACCTATATATGACATATATATGTCAAACCAAAAAATAAAGGAGTATATATTATATATATAAGAATATATATATTGTCCTTTATATATTTTTTGTTTCATATATATATATATATCAACCAGAAACATATTTGGTTTGTGACAAAGATGCACTTATTTGCACGAACCTATCTTGTTAATGATCAAGAAGTGTGCTTTGTTACAATCATTAGAGGACAGAAATATACATACATATTTAAATCTATTTAATGAAATGCAGGTTTATGTTAAAAATCAATGATCTGCTAACCTAAAGAGTCGCACAGGAATACTATGATTATTAAACACAACGCGATTCTCTAAATAAGTAAACAGGTGAAATGATATCAAAGTTCAGAATTCTCTAATTCTTCCACAAAGACTATGAAAATCACCTTGGAGTGTATGAACCAGCGTCCTGGCCCCGCCAGGTCGGGGCTGGGGCGGGCGCGGGCCGGGAGCGCTTACCCCGCGGCAGGAGCGATTCAGCGCCACCACCCGCTTCGCCTGGTTGTGGTGTGGCTGTTGCGCCAACCGAAAGGCCTCCTTAATCCGCAGCAGTCTCTTTTCGCTCCCATGGCTCTGGGACTCTGTCCGGACTAGCCCTGTCCGCGCTGGCCTACAGCCGGCCCGCCCACCAGCTCAGAGGCAGAGTTCTCCGCGGCGTCTCCTCGGGTTTCTTGTCAGAGGGCCCCAGGCGCCTAGGGAGTCGTTACCGCCCTGGCATTCAAATAACTCCCGCGAGAGGCGGAAATCCCGCGAGACTGCCAACAGAGAGTAGGGAAGTGGAAAAGTGGAGCCTGCACCGCCCGCTCTCTGCACCCCCGGAGACCGCCCCGGTCTCACGCATGCGCAGAGGGCCGATCCAGTTCTTTTTCGGCTGGAATGGGGACTTTGTGAGTTAGGCCGGAAGTGGTGTTGCGGAGGGAATTGTGGGAAGAGCGGAGGTGCAGCTTTACTGGAGAGACCTGAGGCTTGCAACGCTGGGCTGGAGGTGAGGCGAAAGAAGGGCATCCTCTGATGGGAGTGGACCGGAGTCCGCTAAAGCGAAACATTCCAGGGTTCGTTGCGGGAAGTACAGTCTGGTTTTGACCCCCGTATGAATTCAGGGAAGGTGAGAGCAGAAGCAATCCGGGCCTGAAGGGCTATTATTCTAGGGTCGGCCGACGGGTTCAGGCCAAAGTTCATTGAAATCCTAGCTGGGTCCCTGGAGGACGAGAAAACCGGTCGGGAGTCTCCTGGGAAGAGGGTCATGTTTTAATCTAGCTAAAGCTGGTACCTGGCAGTTTCCGCTCTTTAGGCCTAGTGTACTAATGTGTGCGCAATGTCAAAACAGGAAACAAAGGGAAATGCAAGAGATGGAAGGTAATTTTTAAGTTAGTGGCTGTATGACAGATTTCCAGTGCCTTCAGGAAGGTATCCAGCCTTATAAATCCTTTTTTAAAATAGACGATTTTAAACAGACAAAAGGTAAAAACAAAACTATAACACATGTGTACTCACCACTGAATTGGAGAAATAAATGATTATATAAACGATGGAAGTCCTTTGTCAGCCCTACCCCATCTCATTCTCTTCCCTTTTGCCTAATGAAACCACTCTCCCAACCATCTTTATGCAATCTGTAATGTGTACATCTTTTTGGAGCTAGCTTGTTTTACATAATGTTTTTGAGATTTGTCAGTGTTGTGTAACTCCACCTTATTCATCTTAATAGCTGAACGGATATTCTGTTATTTTAATATGTCACTGTTCATTGTTTAGTATCTCCAGTGCCTGACATACTTTAGGTACTGTAGGTAGCTAAATGTTAGTTGAATGTATGGCTGCTGTAGCATTTGAACTAAGTACAAAAGAATAAATAGGACTTAATATGACCCAACAAGAGTATTCCAGGCAAAAGGAATACTAGCCAAAAGCAGAGACATGAAAGTGCATGAACTATTTCAAGAATTTCCATACTTTTAGTACTGAAATGTAGAATGTATGGAGATCATGTGATGAAGGAGAAACCTGGAAAGATGAGGCTTAAGCTTAAAGGATATTATCCTGAAGAGCTTACACAAGCTCGGTGCCATTAAATGCTTTTCCAGTTATGAAGAAGCTGATTAGAGCTGTATTTTCAGAAGATGATACTCACAGCACACTAGAGATATATCTTAGGATATAAAAGATCAATGACAGGGAATTTTAGACTATCAAGCATTATAACAATAACAATCATTGCATTAAGCAAGTAAGACCACCAGCCAGACTAAAAATCCTAAAACATTTTCCTAGTCCATCATATTATCACATTCCTAAACAATTACTAATATTTCATATTTTCTTCTGACAAACTTGCAACATTTTCTACTTCGGCCTCTCACTTAGAAGATACCTCACATCCTATTCAGTTAAAAAAGAACTTCCCCATGCTTTCATCACCACATCTACCAGACCTGTTCCCTAATATACTGCCACTGCTATTACTATAGATGAACTGTCTGATTTAGGAGGGAGAGTAAACCCTTTAAAAATGCCTTTTTAATACAATAGTAACTGAACTAGTGTTATAAACTTTCAAGGGGCAATTGAAACATGAATAGTAAGAATATGAAAGAATGGAATAGTTAAAAGACAATTGCTTCTAAGAGAATAATGATCCATATATAGTAATATAAAAATAAGATACTTTTTTAATGTATGTTTCTTTTTTTCAGGTAGATTTAGGTTCTAAGCTTTAAAAGCTAAATCTAAATTTACATGTATGTTTTTATAGGATCATTGTTTCTACTATTTCTTAACATAAGCAGTTTATTATGAAGTAGAATCTTTGACAATCCTGTTTGAAATAATATGTTTTATTAGCCTTTGTCTTACATATTTCCCAGTTGTCCAAATATAGTTGGATAACTTATTTGTTACTGACTGTGATAAAAATAGAAGGTACAGTGTACAGTTTACTACAGGTGTCATTAATTTTCTCATTCTCTCAAATGCATTGAGTAACTACCATACAGCAAGCACTATTCTAGGAACAGGTAGATAAGATTTATTAGTGGAAAATCACTTACCTAAAACCACATCATATAACCATGTTAATGCACCTTGGTGTATGAGAAACTTTCAACTACAAATATTTGATTACCTTAATTGCAATTCTTAAGGGAGGCTAAGTAGATGGATAGCTGAATAAAGTTATTACTTGGAAATGTTGCCATGTAGCCACAGGAGCCAATTTCAGTGCGCACATCTTAAGCATCAGTGTACACATGTATAGGTCTTTGGTGTTTTGGCCAGCAGAACCCACCTGGGTTATGGAATCACACTGGTGTACTTGATCGTGTTTGTGTAGAACGTGCTCTGATTTACATTGAGTACTAATTGAGCATGTCTGTTTAAATTAAAGTTCTGGAACTTATGGTTAGGCCAGAACCTCAGGTTTGAACTTCTCCCCTAAAGTTCCTCTGGCTTCTCATTAAAGCCGCTTTCAGAGATACAAGTAAAGAAAGTCAAACAAAAGACTGTAGCATGTTTTGTTTAACGTTTTGTTTAGCACTTTTTCTGGAGCTATATATGGTAAATATCTAGGGAGAGGTGGCAGAAGGACAAAAGTGTAGTAGTTTGAGGTTTCTTGGGGGAAAGTTGAAGCATTAAAACATGTTAGCATCCGTATATGAACCTTTAACTATGGAAGGAAGAGTCAGTATTCCCTTTCAGGCAGCTGTTTATCTGGCTTAGACTGCCTCAAGGCTGTGTATTGCCCTTCAACTTTTCTTATGCATTAGAAAGAGATCTAGATGCATTTGCCTTCAGCAGTGTGGTTCTGGTCTAATACATTGATGACCACCCACTGTGCTGGGACATCCAAGATGTATGTACCATAAACTCTTTGGTCCTGCTAATGTCTTTGGCAGAGGACATAAAACCTCCTAAGAAAAGCTTTGTCTCTTTCCAGCCAAGGTTAACTATTTGTGACATGTCATCTTTCAAGGAAGCATCTAACCAAGATTAAGTCAAAGGCATCTACCAGGTCCTGAATTCTCTCCCAGATGCACACCTTTTAAGGTGCAATCAGGTACCATATGTAATCTGTAGCTATTTAACCATCGTTAAAGCATTTAGGACTTTGATTTCCTAGAAGAACTCATGGTCTACAAAATAATTGTATTAAAAGGTAAAAAACCTGATCAGGAAAAAGAGGTTTAGGGCCAAACTATACAACTTTTTAACTAGACCAATAACACAAAGTGTTTTAAAATGTACCCAGGATTTATTTTAATCAGATATGGTAAGATATGCAGATGTGAAAATGATTGTTATTAAAGAAGAAATTTTTATACTCATGGATCCCTAGAAACAGGAAGCATGGCACCTTACACCATGCAAGGGTGCCATACCTGGAAGCAGCAGGGTCAGTGGGGAGAGGAAATACAAGGAAACTGCAGGAAAGCCTTTATTTGGTTTTCTTAGGAAGGAATGGGCAAAACTGGATAAGCAGACTTGAACAGGTTTAAAATTGGCTAGTTTAAATAGTTCTGGCTGACTTGGGGCATCGGGGATATCCCTAGTTGCCTGGTAGCTGGTCTGGAGTGATTAGGATAGGGCACTATTGGCCAGGAGTATAAGAACCCAAGATGTCTGTGTTGGGAGTAGAGGGATTCTGGATTGGTTAGTTTGCTTAGGAATTAGCTAACCCTGGGAGAGGTAGTACCTCTCCAGTCATCAAGGACCCACCTAGATACCAAATGATTAACAATACAAAAATAAGAAAGTACAATTAATACAAACAGTCATATAAAGATACAGTATTAACATAGTTAAGATGTGGAAATTTTAATAAATAAACACTACAGTAAATGTAAGACTGCACCCCTCCCAAAAAATTTGAGATAATTTGATGGAAAGGTGTGTAAGGAAGGGTTGAAACTACTGTTATGGTCATAAGACTGAAATATACTATGATCCAAGAGAGCAGTGCAGCACTACCAAGGCAGGCATGACCAAGATAGGTACGGCCAAGCAAAAAGGAAGTATGTATGGTGAATAAGCTATACTCCTTCATGGCTTGCTGTATTCTGTTTTGTTAATATACTTTCCAACTCCTGATGCCAACTTCTGGGTTTTACTGTCGCTATTTTTCTATTTACCAATCTCAATTGAAGTGGTTTGCCTTACAGAAATAGGCCTAAGCCAATATAAGATAGTGATAAAGAGAACTATAGACTGTTTGCCTCACCATCCATGATCTTGGATATCATAAAGGCCCCCATAGCTGGCAGTAATATTACTTTGTACTGTGATGCTTTAATGTCTTATCTCTGGTCTTATTCCCAGGTCAAGGATGCATTCCAGGAAAGTTCCATAAAAATACACCATCAACTCCAACCTGATACTTGACCTAGCCATGGAAAACCTCATTGGCTCCTCACTAGATCAGACCATAAAAATGATTCAGGAATGAAAATCTAAGATAAATTCCCACCACTTCAAGATGTTCTTATACAAGTCAACAGTCTAGCAGATCAGCTAGTCTCTTTCATCATCAAGCAGACATACTCAAGGTACCAACACAGCAAAGGCACAAAATGTCTCTATATCAGTATTTTTCATGGTATATGTGAGACCCATTAGTGAGGCATGAAATCAATTCTGTGAGTCACAATGAACGTTTTTTTAAAAAACAAAATAAAATGTAAAATGCCAAAGTGTTTTGCATGAATCCTTTGCCTGAATTGTGCACATAGCAAGGAATGCTGAGGTCAATTTCAATATGTGAGACGGGTATTTGATGGAGGAGATATGATGAATAGAATGTATATTGGCTAAGAAATGGTTTTCAGTCATTGATTCCTGGGTGTCTTGCTTGATTTTCTTAATAGCAAGGTTAATGTTGTATAGTCAAGTTTTATATTACAATTACTTGCAACTAGTTGTGAAGTCTGAGATATTCAATTCAATTGCAAACTTTGAGTGTAGTTTTTGAAAAGATGTTATTTAGACTATATTTTTTTCTTCTTTTTTGAGTTAGTGCCATTTATAACATTTTAATCAAACTGGAACAAATTGCTATTAAAATGGATCATTTCTTTATTAAAAGAAAGAGGAATAGTGAAGTGAAATATACAGAAGCATGTTCAAGTTCATCTGTTGAATCTGGAATTGTGAATAGTGACAATATTGAGAAAAATACTGACTCCAATCTGCAAACTTCAACTTCATTTGAGCCACATTTCAAAAAGAAAAAAGTAAGTGCAAGACGTTATAATGAAGATTACTTAAAATATGGCTTTATCAAATGTGAAAAACCCTTTGAAAATGACAGACCTCAGTGTGTTATTTGTAATAATATTCTTGCGAATGAAAGCTTAAAACCTTCGAAATTAAAAAGGCACTTAGAAACTCAGCATGCTGAACTTATTGATAAGCCTCTTGAATATTTTCAAAGAAAGAAAAAAGACATAAAGTTATCAACACAATTTCTTAGTTGTTCTACTACTGTTAGTGAGAAAGCCTTATTATCATCATATTTAGTTGCATATCGTGTGGCAAAAGAGAAAATAGCTAACACAGCTGCTGAAAAAATTATTCTTCCAGCATGTTTGGATATGGTGCGTACGATATTTGATGATAAATCAGCTGATAAATTAAAAACTATACCTAATGATAACATAGTATCTCTTCGAATTTGTACTATTGCAGAACATTTAGAAACAATGCTTATTACTCGTTTACAGTCTGGTATAGATTTCGCAATCCAGCTTGATGAAAGCACTGATATTGGAAGCTGCACAACACTTTTAGTGTATGTCAGATATGCGTGGCAAGACGATTTTATGGAGGATTTTTTGTGTTTTTTAAATTTAACCTCACACCTAAGTGGATTAGATATTTTTACAGAATTAGAACGGTGCATAGTTGGCCAATATAAATTAAACTGGAAAAACTGTAAAGGAATTACAAGTGATGGCACAGCAACCATAACTGGAAAACATAGCAGAGTAATTAAAAAATTACTAGAAGTTACTAATAATGGTGCTGTGTGGAATCATTGTTTTATATATCGTGAAGGTTTAGCATCCAGAGAAATTCCACAGAATCTCATGGAAGTATTGAAAAATGCAGTGAAAGTTGTTAATTTTATTAAAGGAAGCTCATTGAATAGCCGGCTTCTTGAAACATTTTGTTCAGAGATTGGAACTAATCATACCCACTTACTATATCATACCAAAGTTCGTTGGTTGTCTCAAGGGAAAATACTAAGCAGGGTTTATGAGCTCAGGAATGAGATTCACTTTTTTCTCATTGAAAAAAAATCTCATTTGGCAAATATTTTTGAAGATGATACTTGGGTAACAAAATTGGCATATTTAACTGATATTTTTAGCATTCTTAATGAACTGAGTTTAAAACTACAGGGGAAAAACAGTGATGTATTCCAACATGTTGAACGTATCCAGGGATTTCGAAAGACATTATTGTTATGGCAAGTAAGACTTAAAAGTAATCGTCCTAGCTATTACATGTTTCCAAGATTTTTGCAACATATTGAAGAGAATATTATTAATGAAGACATTTTGAAAGAAATAAAATTAGAGATACTGTTGCATCTCACTTCTCTGTCTCAAACTTTTAACCATTTCTTTCCAGAAGAAAAGTTTGAAACATTAAGGGAAAACAGTTGGGTAAAAGATCCATTTGCTTTTCGAAACCCTGAATCAGTAATTGAGTTAAACTTGGTGCCTGAAGAAGAGAATGAATTATTGCAGCTTAGTTCTTCATATACATTGAAGAATGATTATGAGACCTTAAGTTTATCAGCATTTTGGATGAAGGTAAAGGAAGACTTTCCATTGTTAAGTAGAAAGAGTGTCCTGCTATTACTACCATTCACAACAACTAGTTTGTGTGAACTAGGGTTTTCCATCTTAACCCAGTTAAAAACAAAGGAAAGAAATGGGCTGAATTGTGCAGCAGCTATGCGGGTAGCATTATCTTCCTGTGTTCCAGACTGGAATGAACTTATGAACAGGCAAGCACACCCATCATAGTAAATAAAAATCTTACCTAGTTTTTGTTTTTGTATTTCTTATTTTGTAGTATTTTCTATGTTATATTTAAATGGTACTATAACATTGTGATACTTTTGTTATGTTTTAATTTTTGTTATATTTAATAAAATTATTTTATGTTCATTGAACAAAAATTTAATGAATTTCTGTTAGAGGCCAGGAGTTATTCCAGAGACATTTGGGATACAAAAGTGAACAAAACAGATAATTCCCTAGTAGAGTTTATATCCTGGCAAGGATAAATTGACAATAAACCTAATAAATAAGCTTTATAATATTTAGAAGCTATTAAGTGCTATGGAAAGAGTAGTAAGAAGGAAGGTCAGGGAAGCACTGGGGAACCAAACCATGAAGGTTTCTGTAGACCATTATTGGGCCTCTGGCTTTTGTCAGTGGACTAGAGAACAGTTGAAGGGTTTAAGTGAAGGAGAGAAATGATCTGAGCTAGGTTTTAAAAGACACTCTGGTCACTATTTTAAATTCTTAGGGTAAGTGTGAATTAGATGTTACTTTCCCCTCACTGGGCATGGTGGCTCAGACCTGTAATCCCAGCACTTTGGCAGGCCATGACAGAAGGATCTGTTGAGCCCGGGAGTTCAAGACCATCCTGGACAACATAGTGAGACCTTGTTCTACTAAAAATGTTTTTAAAATAAGCCAGGTGTGGTGGTTCACACCTGTAGTCCCAGCTACTCAGGAGGCTGTAGCAGAAGGGTGGCTTGAGCTCAGGAGTTTGAAGTTGCAGTCATCTATGATTGCACCACTGCAGTCCAGCCTGGGCAACAGAGTGAAACCCTGTCTCAAAAAACTTAAATGTTACTTCCCTAAAAAAAAACCTTTTCTAACCACCCTAGGGTAAATCTTCCATTATTCCTTTTATTTCTTTGTTTTCCTTGTAGTATATAATTTGTAATAATTTTGATTACTGATTGTCATTCTGCCACCCTGGAGTATATAATTTTTAATTATCTGATTACTATTATTCTTCCATAGTAGGGGAGATGATGTCCATTTGCCTGATACATAGTATGTATTCAATATACATTTGCTAAAGAATAAATGAATCAATAATACCTAACATCTCTAATTTGCAGTCATTCCCAAGAGTAATTATTAAATATGTGGCAAATTTCTTTGCCTTTTTTACTTTTAAAAATCTAATTTTGACATAACTTCTGTAACCATCCAGAAACGGCATTGATGTTGCTTCTTCACGTTGTTCCTGATGCTTAAGCAAGGTATATTGCGTAATATACAATATAGTCTTCAAACTAATTTCAACTTCTGCATCTCTGTGTACTCCCTTATCCCACTGGGTGATATTATTTGGCATGGTCATTCTCATTAAAACCATACAGGGTAGCAATTCCTTTCCATCTGCTACCATGCCTAGCCTTATTTAATTTTTCAGATTTTCTATTCTATTGAAGGTAATTGATTTTTTCTTTTTTTTGATGCTTGAAATAAAGTGTTGAAAAACAATTCTCTGTGAATAGCTCATATTTCTGCACAGTCCGAATCCCCTATTTGACCGTGTTCACATCCAAATTGAGAATGTATAAAGGAAACATTCCAGGATAGTGAAGCTAGAGATAGCACCTCCCCTAGAGACATCCCAGGGAAGTAAAGATAAAGCCTTCTCTTTTCTCACGCCAGGAGGGGAATTTGCTTACATTCCAGAAATAATGAGTAATCTCTCTGGAGAAGATGGGCAGACATGTCGGCAGCCCCATAAAAGCCTAGAGACTTAAAATTTGGGGCTCCTCTTCTGTAGTGCAACCCACTCCATGCAGAGGTAACACCTGACCCTTACTGTATTACATTATAGGAATTGGAGCATAGGGAACACACACAATGCTACTCTGGCTGCTGTTTTTGCTATGAATAAGAAATTGTGTCTCTGATCCAGAGAGTGTGTGTTTCTGTGTGTCTCCTCTGTAAAATCTCTTTTACCATGTAAGGTAACATTCATGGGTTTCAGGGAGTGGGATGTAGACATCTTTGGGGAGGCCATTATTAAGCCTACTCTAGCACCCTCTGGTCCCCAAAGACTCATCCATCCCATGTGAAAAATACATTCACCCATCCTAAGGTCCCCATAAATCTCAACCCATTATAGCATCAGCTCAAGTTCAAATCTCATCTAAGTTTCATCAACTAAAAAGTCCGAAATCTCATATCTAAATTAGATATGGGTGCAGCTCTGAGTATATTCTGGGGCAAAATTTTTTATCTAAGGACCTATGTAACTAGAAAGCAAGTTCTGTGCTCTAAAACAGTAGTGCGACAGAAATAGGGTAACAGTCATAGATGTTCCCATTCAAAAAGGGAGAAAAGGAAAGCTAAAAAGAAGACACCAGCCAATCCCTTTCAAAATCCCATGGACAAACTGCATTAGGTTACTAAGCCTGGGAATAGCTGTGGCTCCTGCACCTGCCCTCTGTACCTGGGGGGTCCACCCTCAGAGCCATCCTTTTTGATGAGGAGTACCACATGTCTGCTACTAAATAGTTTTATTAGCCCATTTCCTGCTGGTAGAATTTAGGGAACTTGGTTGCCTTCTTTCATTTCAACGACTTTGTCCCTTTTAGTCCAATTTGACAGTGTTTCTATTGGTAAACAAAGCATTGTGAGTCATAGGGATTCACTCCATTGAAAGAGGCTTCTCAACAGATGTTTCCTGAATAATCCTATCTCTAGTTGGGGCTTCTGCTGAGATTGGTTGAGGGGGTTTGTGAGTCACATGGCTCTTCAAAGAGCCCTCTGTGTATCTGAGTACTGTAATCTTTTGTGCTTCCTAAGCAGTAGCAAAAGACTACCCACACTTACAAATAGTTAAGATAATAAATTTCATATTTGCCACAATTTAAAATTCAAAAACTTTTTAAAGAAGGATGTGCAGCCATATTGTTGGCTTTCTCACCAGAGCATGTTTTCCTTACAGTGGATCTCTTAGCTTTGGCATCTTTTGCAATCTGGATAGGCTGAGAATTTCTCAAATCATCAAATCATAGTTTCATTTTCTAACAGTTCTCTCAGTTTATCCCTTTTCTCTCTCATTTTTCTAAAAGCAACAAGAAAAATTCAAGTCAGACCTTAACCACTGCTTGGAAACTTCAACTATACAAGTTCATTGCTTAAAAGTTCTGTTTTCTTACAATTATAGGACATAATTCATCTAAGCTTTCTACCACTGTATACAAGAACCCTCTTTCCTTTAGTTTCCAAAAATATGTTTCTCAATTTCTTGTGAGCCCTCACCAGCAGCACTTTTAACATCTATGTTTCTATAGTTTATGGTGTGTTAAGATTTTCTCTGATATGATACAGGATTTCTCTACCATGCTGTTCACTTCCAAGCCCTCATAACACCCGTATTTTTACTAACAGCCTATTTGAGCATATTTAGGCCTCTTCTATCATATTCCTAAGAATTCTTCCAGTCTCTCTACAGATTATCCAAATCCAAATTACTTCTGTAATTTTAGTATTTGTTACAGCAAAGTTGTCATAATTTGGGGCCAGAAAAATCTCTCTCGATGACTGAACTCACCTATTCTCCAATCTTGCTTTTTCTTCCTTCCTCGTGGACTCTGGTCAAGATTAAACAAGAATAATAGTCCTACTCCTGGTGATTCCCAAGTACAACCTTACAAATGAAGGGAAAAGGGGGCAGAAAGAGTGATGGTTTCAGGTACCCAAATCTGTATTTGTTTCCTATTGCTGCTTTAGCAAATTGCCACATAGTGGCTTAAAGCAACGTAAATTTATTCTTCTTTGGAGTCCAATGTATACTGGGCAAAAGTCGAGGTGTCAGCAGGATTCATTCCATCTGGATTATTCAGGGAAGAATGTTTCCTTACCCTTCCAAGCTTCTGAAGTCTGCCTGCGTCCCCTGTCTTATGGCTCCTTCCTGCATCTTCAGAGCCAGCAGCATAATATCTTCAAGTATCTCTCTGCTTTTGCCATCACATTATTTTCTCTGTGTCTCTGATTTACCTGACTTCCTCCTGTAAGGACTCCTAAGATTACAATGGACTCATCCAGATCATCCAGTATAATCTCCCCATCTCAAGATCCTTAATTTAATCACATCTGCAAAGGCCTTCTTACTATGTAAAGTAACGTATTCATAGGCTCCAGAGTTTAGGACATGGACATCTTTGCTGGGCTATTTTTCAGCCTTCCACAACAGACAATAAACACACAGAACGTATTAGATAAGCATTCAAAACCATCACTGAGAGCACACTATGAAACACTATTCTAAGGCCTTTAAATGCATAATCTCTCTTCATTCTCTGGCAATCAAGAATTCTGGCCAAGAAAAGAAACACAGTTTTCAATAAGGAAGCTCAGAAATTATTGATAACTCATAATGATTAAGAGAACAAAGTGAAAATGCCTTAGCATTGTGCTCAATGGTTTTAAGATATGACCCTAACTTTCCTGTCCAATCTCCATCTGCATCCTGTTTACCAATCAAACTAAACTTTCAACTGTTTTCAGAAGCTCCACGGTTTTTCCTTTTCTGCCTTTGCTCAGGCAATTCGTTCCATCTGAAATCTCTTTTCCGCCACCTGTGTATATCAGCATACTACTATTTCTTGTAGAAATTTATATAAGTGGAGTAATAGTTTGTGTTCTTTTACATCTAGCTTCTTTCATTCAGCATATTTTGAAAAGATGTCATTTTTTTGTATTGCTAAATAATACTCTATTATATGATGATATTACAAGTTATTAATCTATTCTTCTCTTGTTGGACATTTGCATTGTTTACTGTTTTGAGTTACGAATTAAGCTGCTACAAACATGGGCACAAATCTTTGCATAGATGTATTTTCATCTTTCCTTTGGTAAATACCTAGAAATGGAATATCTTCTTTGGTGAGGCATTTGTTCAACTATTTTGCCAATTTTAAGATGTGGTTGTCTTTCTTATTTTTGAGTTTGTTGGATATAAAAAGCTCCAGGAATAAATGCTCGGTGCCATGAAGTAAAACGAGCACTCAGGCAAAAGTTTAATCCTCTCAGCAAGGCAATTGACTTCAGCAGAAGGGTGCCACTTGTGTCAATTAAGATCGCAAGAGCACAGAGAACAAAGGAGACTGGGGGGTTTTTATATCCTTAACGCAATTCCTACTTCTGTGTCCCTCCCCCATGGGCTAGGGTTGGACTGCATGATCTGAGCTGAACCTATTGGCTACTTGTACATATTTTTCTAAATATAAAAGGGGAGGGGGATGTGAGGTACAGAGGTGGAGCATGTGAGATGTGCAGTTTCGGGGACACGATGGGTGCAGGTAACCAGGGGAACAGATGTGAGTTATTGATTAGGGATGACAGAAAAAGGGTAGGCTGTTTTACAGTAACTAGGGGCAAGGAGGAACAGGAAAGTTGAATTTTTTTTTTTTTTTTTTTTGAGACAGAGTCTCGCTCTGTCACCCAGGCTGGAGTGCAGTGGCACAATCTTGGCTCACTGCAAGCTCTGCCTCCTGGGTTCACGCCATTCTCCTGCCTCAGCCTCTCCGAGTAGCTGGGACTACAGGCGCCCGCCACCACGCCCAGCTAATTTTTTTTTGTATTTTTAGTAGAGACGGGGTTTCACCGTGGTCTCGATCTCCTGACCTCATGAGCGGCCCGCCTCGGCCTCCCAAAGTGCTGGGATTAAAAGCGTGAGCCACCGCGCCCAGCCAGGAAAGTTGAATTTGAGAACAAAAGACAAGGAAGTTAGCAGGCTACATTTTTGAAGAGAAACTCGGAGAAATTCATTGTATCTTACAATTCCTCCCTTTTAAATTTTCTTACGATTTTTCTCTTCAAACTCTTTAACATGTCTTGGCTTTGCTGTTTGTTTTGATCTTCTAAAAGGAAAAGCTTACTTGAATAAGGTGGAGGAGAACTAAGGGAGGCTTTAGTAAGTGCTGTTTGTACAATCTTTTGTATTTGCCCATGGATGCATGGTATGACACATCACCTAACAAGTTCACCTAGTACGATTGCAAGAGAAATAAGAATTGAGGCTATGATTCCTTTCTATTTACCAAACCACTTTCCTAGCCATTCTGAAATAGGGTCATTGACTTCAGAATTTTTAGTTAATTCATCGGATAAAGCGGTAAATCCGTGCAAGGCCTTTGTTATGCTTCCATTGGGAGCAGTGTTGTTTGGGATGAAGGTACAATATTGGGTTTTAATTATAACACAAACCCCGCCTTTTTTGGCTAATAACATGTGTAGAGCTATTCTGTTTTCCCAAGCCATTTGGCTAGTAGGCCTTAACTGGTCAGCTATTCCTTTGATAGCATCCTTGGTGTAATTAATAAACCGTTGCTGATTATAATAGATGTAATTTATCCAAGCTACATTTTTATTAATAGTTACCGGTGGAAATATGGGTTTAAATTCTGCAACTATTTGGTCATGGACTTTGAATCTGTTAGGCACTTCTTGTGGGACTCCAATGACGTCTATGTTAACTTGAGAGTCAAAAGACCCATAAGGGGCTTTTCTTCTTCTTGTTTTTTTTGGTGGGGGAGGTGTTGTGGTTTTTCTTTTTCTGGTTGATGAAATGTCAGGGTGAAAGGGAAAGCCAATTGGACAAGAGCGTAAGTACCACTCCAGTTACCTGGCAGAGTGTCCAGTAAGTGTTCACCACAATACCACCATACATCTGTTTGAGGATGACTAAAGGCAGACTGATGGGTAAGCTCCTGGAAAGGCTTAAGCTCATGGCATCCCATTAAGCTTCCAAGGAATGCCAAATTCTCCCCCTGTGGTGACAGACACAAGGTGAAATTGAGGTCGGGAAAAGGAAGCTGAATGGTCCTCGGGGGCTGACTCGCAGGGTGTTGGACTTCGGGACATAGTGGAGAGAGAGCCTGGCATGATTTGTTGACCCAAGCCGTAGAATCCTGGAAGAGAGCTACCATGCAGCCCATGCCCGGTCGAATGGGAGACCATCCGAGTGGAAAGGGGACTCTGGGCCTCCAGCCAACCATGCACACAAGCATAACAACTGCTTTTATTTAATGTGCTTGGGAGGTGAGCATGCGCAATGTGTTTAGGAAGCTGTATGCATGCCATCGGAGGCTTTCTTCCATTTTCCAGGGGAGTGCCCCTGGCAAGTCGGCAAGTCATACTGCACCATTTTGTCTCTTAATGTACATGCCCTGGAAGTTGCTTCTCCCTGGTCTCTGCATTCAATTAACAGTTTAGTGCCGCAGGTGTGGACCATAAGGAAATGGCCTCTCCCTGGTGTCAGCTGCCAATTTATTACTTTTAAAGAGGCAATGTAATAAGTGCCAAACCATCACCTGACATTCCTAGTGGGTGTGGGAAGAGCCTTCTCCTGCTCCACTCATGCCTGTCTAACTACATGTAACACACAGAACTTTTTCTTTTTTTTTTTTAAGCTCATCAGCTAATGCTAGTGCTTTTTATGTGTGGCTGAAGTTAGTGTTAGTGTTATGCTAGTGTTAGTGTTTTTTATGTGTGGTTTATTCCAATGTGGCCCAGGGAAGCCAAAAGATTGGACAACCCTGTTTTTTAGATACATGCCTTTGTCAGATACATGTATTGCAAATACATCCCAATTTGTGGATTGCTCATTTTCTTAGTGGCACTTTTTGAAGAGCAGAATTTCTTAGCTTTGATAAATGTCAATACATAAATTTGTTTTCTGACTTTTGGTATGTAGACCGAAAATAAAATAGATATAAATATAAATATCCCCAAGAGCATAAATAATAGCAACATGTAGTAAAATAATTAAGAAGTTATGTATTTTGGATGTTTATTACCTTTGCTTTTATTTATTTATTTTTTTGAGACAGAGTCTCACTTTGTAGCCCAGGCTGGAGTGCAGTGGCACAATCTCAGCTCACTGCAAGCTCCACCTCCCAGGTTCACACCATTCTCCTGCCTCAGCCTCCCAAGTAGCTGGGACCAAAGGCACCCGCCACCACGCCCAGCTAATTTTTTGTATTTTTAGTAGAGACGGGGTTTCACCATGTTAGCCAGGATGGTCTCGAACTCCTGACCTCGTGATCCACCCACCTCGGCCTCCCAAAGTGCTGGGATTATAGGTGTAAGCCACTGCACCCAGCCTGATTTTAATATAATTTATTTTATTGTAAGTTTATATAATTTAATTTTTAATATGACTGTGTTTAACAAATGGCTCACAGATTTTTGATACATTTTTGAAAATATATCTGTCAAATATTGTCAGCCAGTTTCAGTGCATGACTGCCTGTGGTATCATTTAACATGACCCTCTATCCTCTATATTTCCTGAAAACTGTAGTTAAATCTGAAGGTTTGCTAGATGCAGATTAGATAGATAGATAGACAGACAGATGCATGGATACTTCAGAAGTGGTGCTGTGTATTTCCTGTTGCCTCACACATCAAGATGAAGTCATGTTTTGAGGGTTTGTGAGGTATGAAAGACTTCTTCCCTCAAAACAAACTCATCCCCCATGACAATAAATAAGATGAATAGAAACAAAATGAAAAAGGAGTAAACCATGAGGGAAAAGAGAAAAGAAAAGGAATTGTCAGAAACAGAATTTGGGATGGTGGAAAGAAAATGAGGAAGGGGTAACAATTTAGTTGGCCAGTGAAGGCCGAAACCTCAGCTGGCTAGTGGGGAAAGAGAATGTAAGCTGTGAAGAAAGTTGTTTGATGCCACGAACCCTCAAAAGGAAGAGGAACTGGAAGAACGGTCTGTCACTAAGATGAAAGTGGGAGTGGATGTAGGGCTGGAAGTCAAAAAGGTAGTTGGAAGTCCAAGAATGCCCTTCCTAATCCTGTGCAGCAACATATTTCCTGAAGAGTAGACCAAAGATTCTATGTTGTGGGGTACCAGGCATCACTGACACCAGAGCTTCTACTAAAAATGTGGTGAGAGAGGAGGGATAAGTGAAAATCTTTATACTGAATAGTGAGATTCTCCCAGCCACCTTCCCCGACTCAGCTCCACATTGCTAACATCCAGGCTTATATCCTTCCAGGTAGAAAAAAGGAATATTAGGCCAGGCACGATGGCTCATGCCTGTAATCCCAGCACTTTGGGAGGCTGAGGTGGGAGGATCACGAGGTCAGGAGACCGAGACCATCCTGGGTAACATGGTGAATCCCCATCTCTACTAAAAATACAAAAAAAATTAGCCAGGCGTGGTGGCGGGCGCAAGAAAAAAAAAGGAATAATACTCTCTGGAAAAACGGACTGTCCAATTGTAGTTCCCACAATTCCCTCATGTCATGTGAGGGACTCAGTGGGAGGTAATTGAATCACGGGGGTGGGTCTTTCCCATTCTCATAATAGTGAATAAGTTTCACAAGATCTGATGGTTTTATAAAGAGGAGTTCCCCTGCACAAGCTCTCTCTTGCCTACTGCCATGTAAGACATGCCTGTTGCCTTCTGTCAAATTACCCAGTCTCAGGTATGTCTTTATCTGCAGTGCGACAACAAACTAATACAGTTCCTTATGTTTTCCTGTGTTTGTAAAAATAATCAGCCAAAGGTCATCAGTTTATTTGAGGGAAACTTCTCACATTAAAGCCAGTCACCAAAACGGAAATAAGGCACTCAAAGGAAACAGACATTGGCAGAAGAAAATTTAAAAGAAAAATGAAAAACCTACATCTGTAATAAAAGCCTCAGAAATATTCACAAAACAGCAAGAGAAGATTATAAAAAGCAAAAAGACCTGAACATGTAGAACACAACTGTATATATATGTATATATAGATATATATAGTATAAATTTAAAAAATCAACAGAGAAGTTGGAAGATAATGATAAATTTATAGTCAAGAAAGTATAAGAAGACAAAGTAAAGAAAAAAGAGGAAAATATAGAAAATTAGAGACTAGGAAGTCTAACAAGGAAATCATTCCTATATGAGTAATAGGAATTTCAGAAAGAGAAAACAGAATTTGGAGGAGGGGAAATTACCAAAAAATTGAGAAAATATCTCAGTATTTAAAGACATGAGTTTGTAGGTTAAAAGGGCTCATGGATTGTCCAGTACAATGAAAAACAACTACTTTTGCCCAAGTTCATCTCTGAAATTTCATACTCCTAAGAATAGAAGGAAATTCTGGAAACTTCCAGATAGAAAAAAACAGGCCAAAGAATAAAAAACAGGCCAAAGAATAAAAAACAAAACAAACAACAACAAAAAAGGTAAAATAAACAGGAATAGGAAAATTGGTTCAGATTTCTCAACAGCAACACAGAAAACAATGGAACACAGTCTTCAAAATTTTGAAGGGAAATGCTTTGCAATGCAAAAATCTACCCAACCAAATTCTCAATCAAGTGTGAGGTTAGAATAATGACACTTTGAATTCTTATGCAAAAATCTCAGAAACCCAACCAAATTCTCAATTAAGTGTGAAGGTAGAATAATGACATTTTGAATTCTTATGCAAAAAATCTCAGAAAGTTTAGTCCCTGTGTATCTTCTCAAGAAGCTATTGGAAGATGTGCTCCATAAAACAAGAAAGAGGAGGATGTGAGATCTAGTTGTATTAGTTCGTTTTCATGATGCTCATAAAGACACACTTGAAACTGGGAACAGAAAGACGGTTAATTGGACTTACAGTTCTGCATGGCTGGGGAGGCCTCAGAATCATGGCATGAGGTGAAAGACACTTCTTACATGGCAGCGGCAAGAGAAAAATGAGGAAGAAGCAAAAGTGGAAACACCTGATAAACCCATCAGATCTTGTGAGACTTATTCACTATCACCAGAATAGCACAGGAAAGACCGGCCCCCATGATTCAATTACTCCCGCCCCACCTCCCCCCTACCCCCCCCAACCTAGCTCTCTCCCACAACACGTGGGAATTCTGGGAGATACAATTCAAGTTGAGATTTGGGTGGGGACACAGCCAAACCATATCATTCCACCCCGGCCCCTCCAAATGTCACGTCCTCACATTTCAAAACCAATCATGCCTTCTCAACAGTCCCTCAAAGTCTTAACTCATTTCAACATTAGCCCAAAAGTCCACGGTTCAAAGTTTCATCTGAGACAAGGCAAGTGCCTTCTGCCTATGAGCCTGTAATATCAAAAGCAAGCTAGTTACTTTCTAGATAATGATTACCTCCAGTGTAAACAAGAGGTTTACAACAAATAAAATGTCATAATGTCCCAAACAGAATAATGTCCCAAACAGAAACATCAAGAAATAGCATATAGGTGTTGTATTAGTCTGTTCTTGCATTGCTATAGATACCTGAAACTGCTCACTTGTAAGAAAAAGAGGTTGAATTGGCTCACAGTTCTGCAGGCTGTAGGAAGCATAGTGGCTTCTGCATCTGGAGAGGCTTCAGGAAGTTTCCAAATGTGGTGGAAGACAAAGGGGGAGCAATGGGTCTTACACGGTGGCAGCAGGGAGCAAGAGAGAGAGGGAGGAGGTGCTACACACTTCTTTTTTTTTTTTTTTGAGACAGAGTCTCACTCTGTCACCAGGCTGGAGTGCAGTGGTGAGATCTCAGCTCACCGCAACTTCCACCTCCCAGGTTCAAGCGATTCTCCTGCCTCAGCCTCCCGAATAGCTGGGACTACAGGCTCATGCCACCACGCCCAGCTAATTTTTGTATTTTTAGTAGAGATGGGGTTTCACCATGTTGGCCAGGTTGGTCTCGATCCGTGATTCCCAACTCCCCCCCACCCCCACCAGCCTCCCAAACTGCTGTGATTACAGGTGTGAGCCACGGCGCCCTGCCAGTGCTACACAGTTTAAAACATCCAGATCTCACTTACTATCATGAGAATAGCACCAAGGGGATGGTGCTAGACTATTCGTGAGAAACCCACCTCCATGATCAAATCACCTCCCACCAGGCCCCACCTCCAACGTTGGGGATTACAATTTAACATTAGATTTGGTGGGACAAGCCATACCAGGGATGCATGAAAGGAAAATCTTGGGGCCCCCAAATTACTAAACTAAAGGGAAAAGTCAGGCTGGGAACTGCTCAGGGCAAACCTGCCTCCCATTCTATTCAAAGTCATTCAGCTGCTCACTGAGATATATGCATATTCTGATGGCCTCCTTTGGAAAGGCTTATCAGAAACTCAAAAGAAGGCAACCATTTGTCTCTCACCCACCTGTGACCTGGAAGCCCCCTCCGTGCTTCGAGTTGTCCCCGCCTTTCTGGACAGAACCAATGTACTTCTTACATATATTGATTGTTTATCTCATGTCTCCCTAAAATGTATAAAACCAAGCTGTGCCCTGACCACCTTGGGCACATTTTGTCAGGACTTCCCGAGGCTGTGTCATGGACACCCGTCCTCAACCTTGGTAAAATAAACCTTCTAAATTAATTGAGACCTGCCTCAAAATTTGGGGGTTCACACATGTTATTTAGAAATGTGGAAGTAAACACAGGAACAAAACTTGAAAGAATTAAAAATGCTTACCTCTGGAAAGTGGATTTAACTTAAGGAGGTACTGAACAGGAGAATGCGGATTTTGGTTACACAAAAAAAAGAGATTCAAATAAAACAGTACAGAACACCTGTTCTGTCCTCCCTTGTGTTTATCAAGTGCTTGCCAGGCACTCAAAGTTCATTGCTGTCATTATTGTAAGAATTGAGGACTTGGGCCTCCACGTGGTATTCTATTAATACTGGCTTTTTTTTTTTTTTTGAGACGGAGTCTCGCTCTGTTGCCCAGACTGGAGTACAGTGGCGCGATCTCGACTCACTGCAAGCTCCGCCTCCTGGGTTCACGCCATTCTCCGGCCTCAGCCTCGCGAGTAGCTGGGACAACAGGCGCCCGTCACTGCGTCTGGCTAATTTTTTGTATTTTTAGTAGAGACGGGGTTTCACCGTGTTAGCCAGGATGGTCTTGATCTCCTGATCTCGTGATCCATCCGCCTCGGCCTCCCAAAGTGCTGGGATTACAGGTGTGAGCCACCGCGCCCGGCCAATACTGGCTGTCTTCAAACTGAACATCTCCAGGATTTTGCATCTGTCAGGAAGGGAGATTGTGACCTCCGACAAGTTACAGTCGGCGGTAGGTATCCATGGAGAATTGGTTCCAGGACCCCCCTGGATACCAAAATCCACAGATGCTCAAGGCCCTTATATTAAATGGTGTAGTATACAGTATTTGCACATCCTCTCCTACAATTCACATCATCTCCAGATTCCTTATAATATCAAGTACTATGTAATTGTTACATAGTAGTTGTTACATTGTATTATTTAGGGAATGATGACAAGGAAAAAAAGTCCGTACACGTTCAGTACAGATGCAAGCATTCTTTTTTTCCTCAAATACTTCTCATCCGTGGTTAGCTGAATTTGGATGATGAATCCGCAAATCTGGAGGGCCGAACATGCTTAACTTCCCTGAGTTTATCCATTGCTAAAGCGAGAATAATTACAAACTTAGCTAGGAAGGGTGTTGCGGAAAGTAATGAATATTATACTAGCAAAGTGCTTGGCACGTTGTTGTGGTTATTATTTCCTGAAAACAAACAAAAACCACTTATTGGTTGGTGTGAAAGAGGGCATCTGTCAAAGTTGTCGTCCTTTGGAGCCAGAAAAGTATTTCTTCTAATGATGACTCACCTCTCCTCACCTCTCCTTCAACCTCGCCGCTTCCTTGGGGCTCCCTCCCCGAGGACACCGGTCAAGATTAGCCTGGGCCACAGTGCACTGGTCCTGTTCTGGGTGGTGTTCCAAGCTCACTCTTCTTTTTGTTTTATTTATTTATTAATTATTTTTTTAGACAGAGTCTCACTCTGTCGCCCAGGGCTGGAGTGCAGTGGTGCAATCACTGCTCGCTGCAACCTCGATCCCCTGCGGTCAAGCCTCCTCCCATCTCAGCCTCGCAGGTAGCTGAGACTACAGGTGCGCACCACCAGGACCAGCTAAGTTTTGTATTTTTTTGTGGAGAAGAGGTTTCTCACCTATATGTTACTTAGGTTTGTCTCGAACTCCTAGACTCAAGCGATCCGCCCGCCTTGGCCTCTCAAAGTGCTGGGATTACAGGCATGAGCCGCCGCGCCCCGCCCCACGCTCAGTCTTGAAATAGTCTGGAACGGGAAACGGAAAACAGCGAGGTGTCCGAGCGATAGTTCCGCCCTGCATCAGTTTGCGGAACCGCCTTAGTAGAAGGAGAGAAGGTGAGTGGAGGAGGCACAGGTCTGGAGGGACCAAAGTTCCCCAATGGCGGCCCGGGGGTGCGCGGCATCGCGGCTGCTCCAGCTGCTGCTGCAGCTGCAGCTTCTGCTTCTACTGCTGCTGCTGGCGGCGGGCGAGGCGCGCCCGCGGTGGCGCGGGGAGGGCACCAGCGCACAGTTGCGGGACATCTTCCTGGGCCGCTGCGTCGAGTACCGCGCACTGCTGAGTCCCGAGCAGCGGTGAGGCAGTCGGCCGGCCGGGTGGAAGGGGAGCGGGGAAGAGGCAACGGTGGGCAGGGCCTGGGGACGGGAAAACTGGAGCTAAAGGTCGGGGTGACGGGGCAGTGAGAGAGGCCTTGAGGGGAGAGGTGAGCGTGGAGACAACGATGGTCCTGAACGATGGGGGCGAGTGAGGAGGGGGCTGTGAAGTGTGTCTGCAGGTGAGGGGTGCGCTGTGCGGGGTCTAGAGATGAGTGTGTGTGTGTGTGTGTGTGTTCTAGAGGTGAGGGGTGTGTGTGTGTGTGTGCTCTAGAGGTGGGAGGTGTGTGTGTGTGTGTGTGCTCTAGAGGTGGGAGGTGTGTGTGTGTGCTCTAGAGGTGGATGTGTGTGTGTGTGTGTGCTCTAGAGCACACACAACACACACATCAACCTCTAGAGCACACACACACACACA